>NC_143572.1:69802500-70114062 GCF_054136105.1 Typopeltis vanoorti | reverse complement strand
ATCGACGATGATCTCGGCAGTAGATCGAGATCCCTCTGTCGGGATCGCTGAAAACGAACCACACGACGACATTGGTGGGGTCGCCAACTCACTCGGATGCCTTCGCAGCGAAAATCTCTCCGGAGATCTCCGCCTCGTGTTAGGGGGGGGGGATGCCCCGCAGTTAACTCATCCGTGATCGGCAGGGATAAGCATCGCTGCTTCTCTAAGCTACACGAGTTGCTGGTGGTTACCCAGTCATGAAGAAAGCCCGTGTTAGGCGAACACGCGCCGGGTCTCCTCCCTAGAGAACCACTCCGGTCCCTCATGAAACACTGGCGAACCCCGATGCACAACGGAAATTTCTCACGGAATCTTTGTGGGTCTCGTGGGGTATTGCGTTCCGTAATAGAGGGGAAAAACACAAGCGGGGGAGGATTTAAAGTCGTGAACGACCAAAGTCAAGGACTGTTGACGATAAAAGGAAATATTACAAGCAAATATAAATCAATTAATTAATATATTTATGTATCGAGAAAAATTGGGGGTGCGCACTTCCGCAGTGCCTATGCACGAGCCGCCTCTGGTGGCACTCCCCCCTCGGAAACTCTAGTTGCGGGGTTCCCACGATAGGACGGAGTTGGAGCAATGCGTGAATATGTAATCTGGCTTTGTGGTGCGTGTGTGGGTGATTTCGATGGTTAAAATATCCTGACAGACCCACCCTCTTTTCTTAAGTCTAAGACGTGGAAATTTCTTGCTCGGTTGGTAGATCTTAGAAGCGAACAGTGCAACAGTCCCTAATTATTCGGAAATGGCAAACTTGAAGGGGGTGGGGTGGGGGGTCATTCAATCCACTTTGATTAATTTAAACGAAGCCTTGCAGGAATTAAACATTGCCCAGGCAGGTGCCTCTAATTAGCTCTGTTGCTTGGCTTAAGCAGCGCCATCTCGTTCAGAAAGGGATGATGGAACATCATTACAAAATTCTCTCGTGCATTTTAATTAAAAAAAAAAAAGTGACAGTTTTTTTTTCTTTGTTTTCCACACGTAACTCCAGAAGAGAAAGAAAGGAAGAGAGAATCTTAATAAAGAGTAAATCTATTTCTTTTTCGCAATGAGGATCCCTTCTCCCCCCCTCCCCCCCTCGCCCAAGAGCGCACACGCGCATACACACATAGAGATTTGTTTTCCATCAATTATGGCTTGTACGAATGTGCCTGGCTGAAGAATAAAAAAAAAAACAAATGCTGAACGAAAAAATTAAACGTAACAATAGATGGAGCTTCTCGTGCTGACGAGATCTCATAGCTTAATAAAGGGGGGTTTAAAAGATAATTAAGATTTCATAAAAATCTCAATGTGCTTCAAAAACTTAATTTGTTTCTCTGTGAGGGTACTCCTGTTTCGTTTTAATTGTCGCAAAACGCACGGTGGTTTGCAGGAGTGTTACGGGATGTCAACACACCTATGGGGACCTGAAAAAAAAATGACGTCATGAATCCAGAACTAAGTTGTCGTATTCTATCCAACGCATGCGCAGAAGTAGGATACTTCGATGATTATGCTTGCAAGATACGTTTGTTTCCCTGCACAGACAGTGCTGTCACCTATCGGTTCATAAGTGAGTTCTACCAAGCACGCCATCAGATGATTTTGCCAGTTTGTCTTTAAGTAGGTAATCGTGTCCTAATTAATTCGACTGATTTTGAAGAAATTTGGTAATTAACATCAACAATAAAGCTGGGAGACCTCTCACTTTTGATAATTAATCCTGAAGACGTCACTTATTACTGCAAAAACTGTTATCGTAGCACAAATATTACTCTGGATGGCTACTTAGCACTTCCACACCCACTGCTGTTTAGTATTAAGAGATTCATATTCTCTACTTTCATTTCCATACTTGTTTACTTTTCACCAGTAAGACTGTCAAAGTCATTTGAAGGTCATTGTTAATATACGCTTAAAATATCGAAATTCTTATTAGAATTCTTTTTAGACATTCTTATATAATTAAAGTCTTCTCAACTCCTTTTTTGAGGTTTTGGAGTGATATTTATATTAAAGTAATATTTGTGTAACCTACTCCAAATAGTACTTCTTCATACTCCTACAGCGTATTTTACTAACATACAGTAATCCCTCGAGAATGAAATAATTTAGTTACCGATTTAAAGCATTTCACAAAGTTATTTTTAATGGCATACTCCACTACTTCCATGTACACTATGTACTATGTAACAAAATTTACCGCCAAAATTTATGTCGTCTGCTATAGTACGCCCACAGATTCGAGACCCCCACGACACTTCTGCGCATGTCACAAAAGGACGCAGGAATTGGCGACTAATTCGTACGTCCTTCATTTCTTTCTCCCCTTCAATGATAACTTCCAAGAGTTAATTAAATCTCATTCTGAAGAATTGAGTGATTCCGACCTGCTAAATTTAGATGCATAGCGGGAAGATCCCGAAGAATATGAAGAAAATTGAACCACTGATAGTCAGCGAAAAGAGATTTCACAGAAACAATATTTGAAAATATTTTTCGTACAATCAAAGTTTTTAAGCATTGCTGCTTAGAGGCTGACCCTGATGAAGAGAGAAACAGTAAAATTTGAAGTAGTAGAAGAGGCAATAGGGCCATACCGTCGGTTGTATGTAAAAAAAAAAAAAAAAAAAAAAAAAAATAAAAAATCCCGCCAAACTACGTTAGCTCAGTTCTTTGTTAATAAGTAGAATAATAAAATTTATATTCCGAATATGTTTTATTGTCTTTCAACTCCATGGTTTTCCTTTAACTAGGCTTGAGACATACCTTCATTCTTTTATAAAAAAAATTAAGATTCAAAAAAGAAATTTGAGGAACGAATTATACCATAGGTTACATTCGCTTAGTGCGTTTTCGATTAACGCGCCTGTTTTAAAGAACGCATTAGGCGCACTAATGAGGGATTGCTTTACATTTATGCAACCTACTCGTTTTAGTACCTCATACTTATACAACCTACTTCAATAAACTAACATATTTTTGCAACGGATTGAAACCGCACTCATATTTATGCAACCTACCTGCTTTATTACCTCATATTTATGCAACTTACTTACTTCAGTACATCCTACTTATACAACCTACTTCAATAAAGTATCATATTTATGCAGTCAATTGATTGATACAATACTCATATTTATGCAACCTACTTGCTTTACTACCTCCTACTTATACAACCTACTTGAATAAAGTAACATATTTATGCAACCTACTTGCTTTACTACCCCCTACTTATAAAACCTACTTGAATAAAGTAACATATTTATTTTTAGGCGAGGTATGATAGATTTTGGGCGAGGTATGATAGATACTGTATGAATGTCGAATAGTTGTGATGAAAATGATTTGGGGCCTCCCTCGATGAGTCTAATGACTCCCTGGAGTTGCCCGTAATAATAATAATAATAATATTTATGCAACCTATTGATACACTACTCATTTTTATGCAACTTACTTGTTTTAGTACTCCATATTTATGCAACTTAATTGTTTAGTATCTCCTACTTATACAACCTACTTCAGCAAAGTACTATATTCTTGCAACCTATTGAAACAGTACTCATATTTATGCAACCTACTTGCTTTAGCATCTCCTACTATTACAACCTACTACATCAAAATATATAATTGTGCAACCTATTGATACAGTACTCATATTTATGCAACCTACTTCATTAACATATAGTTTTGAAACCTACTTGAAAAAGTACCTTATAATTTTGTAACCTAATTCAACAAGCCGAATATTTTGCAACCTACCTGGTGTAGTAAGTCCTACTATGCAACCTAATTACATTGTTTTTAGCAATATTTTAAATTGCTTGAGTAGTATATCATATTTCGGCAACCTATTTAGTTGAATCTAATATTTATGCAACCTATTTCAGTTAGTGGAAATATAGTAATTTTATGTTATGGTATCTTCACCAGCAGCCAGCTTTAGTGCACAATTCATAATTACGCAACCTATTTCAATAGGTAACTCATAATCGTGTAACCTACACCAGTAGGTAATTCGTAATCATTCAACCTACTTAATTATGACACATAAGAATTAGTACTTAGTATTTCTGTTCATGCGACGAATATGGGACACCTACTTCGCTAAACACGATGCGACCTACTTAAGTAGGTCGTATACAGTATGAAATATCTAACGAAGTAGGTCGCATAAGAAAACCCCAAACCTCTTTTAATATATAGAATGATAGTACTTAAGAACGTCTTGAATTATATTTATCAGGAGGTTGCTTGAGGACGAGGGATGATGAGAAGACTCCTCTCCTTTACGCAATGAAGCAGAAAAAGAAAACCAGTCTACAAATGAATGACAAGGCTTTATTTTAGACATTTCATGAACTGTACATTTGAAAACAGGCGGTTTGTGGCCAGGCGTTATTCATTATTATTATTTTTTAAATATTCTTTTTCGAAAATAAGTTGTATCAATGAAATCATAATGCAATAGCAATTTACCAACCATGTATACATATACGTGTGTGCCTATTGTAAACACACCTATATATATATACACACACACACCTATATACAGATTCATAGTCGCTATTTTGAAATTAACAGCACGGTGCGCAGTATTGTTTAGAAGGTGCAGAATACGAGGCATGAGTGAAATCAACAATGCAGCTTCCAACACGTGGCGCGAGGTCTGATCAGTAGCAGAAAATCAGTGCATTGTTGAAAATGGTGAAGCATGAAATCTCATTTTTATATCTCGTGCGTTGCTATGGTTTCCTTGTTGAAAACGTGCTGTTGAGATTTCGCGTATATATTTTTATGAAAACCAAACTTCTTTTTTTTTTGTTGTTTTTTTTTAGTCACCACGGAAAGAATTATTGGAGAAAAAAGCAATGTACAGTCACTTCCGTCGGATGCATTTGCCTGTATTAATGAAGTTCATACGGGCATTTTATGAATATATTTTCTTGTTCTTCTGTCTCTCTGTTCTCTCCAGTGTGGCAATGTAACTATTTATGATACATAGGCGCATCTAAGATCTAGAAAAGACCTATTTGTCATCCTAGCGTGTATCACTTCATCCAGGACTTTGAGTTCAAGATTCAAACCTCCTTAGCACGCAATATCGTGGCTGGTTTTGCACTTAGATTCGAGTCAAAGCTTAAGCGTCACTGATTTTGCCTGACACAGAAGGAAAAACAGTTCTAAGGCCCATCTTTGGTCGTGGAGAATCTCTGCTCCATCTCTTGGACCGAGGCACCTACAGACAACTGGGTTAAACCGTTCTTCGTAGATTAATTACATACAGCACACTGTTCCTTTTATCATAGTTCAGTCTTTCGATGTATTCCCCAGTTTTGTCGTCCGTCGAGTGCGTTCCACTTGGTGGCGCTTTCACAGAAATGTGTCACCGCTGTGCAAAATCATTGTTTACCTCGTACGTGCCCGAGTTGTTGACACAACCTCGTAAAACCACACAGTGAAGATAAATGGAGGCGATAAGACCCAATGAGTCAGCAAATTACGACCAGTATTAAGACGATCCCTAAAGTCCACCATCGTAGTAATGTGAGCACTCCTCTGTGTACTGAAAAAAAAAAATAAATAAATAAAATTAAATAAGCCAGGGATTCATTAAAAATTTAAACAATTCTGAATTAATGATTTTAAAATATTTAAATTTAAAAAAAAATATTTTTTTTCAGGGTGATTTTCTTAAATTTTTTAGTGTTTTTTTTCTTGAGATATTTTCATAAAATAAAAAAAACTTAGAAATTAAAAATATTCGGGTTTGTGTCTCATATAAGGATGATCTCCTTGACCTCTACTCCTCCTTCCCATGGTGCTTCAGTTCTCCTCATCCCAACACCTGACAAGACCCGAATAACAGAAATAATAACTGAAATGTGGGGCGGGGGGTCTTCATCCAATATTATCGACTACTGTCCAAGCCTTAGTTCTCCAACTAGTGTTACAAGGCAGGTAATGAGAAAAAATATCACAAATGGCTTAAGAGAACACTTTAGGATCAGGCTCAGCCTACATTGCATCTCGCAACAACTGAAAAAATAAAAAATAAAAACGCCTCAAATTTTCTTTCTGTTATAATGACAGGCAATGGTATTACAGTAATATCATTCAAAGACAAGCCTAATCTACTGCCATTACTCTTCTCTTCCAATTCCTGCATTGATGACCATGGCCAAACACTCTCTACTCTACCAAGAACTACTCATTCCAATCCATCTTTACTTTTTCTTCAAAAAGAAATCAAAAGAATCCCGAATAATTCCGCCACAACTATATATCGGCTAATGACGTCTTACTAACCCAAATTGTTCTCCGAATTAACCATTATCCTCTTTTGCCTCTTCAATCTTTCTACTTGACTGATATCCACCCGACAGCATGGAAATCCAATTCTACATTCGGCTCATTGCAATGAATGGGGACGAAAGTCAGCCAACAATCTGCCGTTCCAGTTGCTCTGATTTGTAATTCTTAAAAACTATAAACAAGCTCAACAACAGACTTCCATACATGGAGGCTTACCATCTGATTAGCTACCAACAATTGGATTCTGCCACTCACGATCCACAGCCGATCATCTAGCCTTCATCACCCACCTCTGGACCTATACCATGGAAAGGGCTGCGGAAATGAGGATCGGCAGCTTCCTCTCTGGTCAACTGCATGTCATGGTAGATGGTCTCCTCTCCTCGGATTACCTCACCAATTTAGGAATTTGTGGAGCATTTCATCCACTCTCTTTCTTCTGTACATTAACGACCTCCTCTCTCTCTCTGACTTCAACTCCTATTCATAGCTTTGCCGATGACACTACACCCCATTCCTCTTGTTCATCGACAAACCATGTAGCTTCCAATCCAGCCTGAAGATCGTCCATAACTAATGTCTTAAAACCTCCCCTATAAATCGCAAGAATCATCATGTATAATTTTCTCAAGAAAGATCTCACATAACTAATCCCTAATTTTTGATACCCAAATATAATCAGATCTCCCTTCTTAGACTGACCTTTATCTCCAGCCGTTCAGGAAAAAAACTTTTTTTTTTATGTACTAAGCAGTGAACTTTAAGATATTTGCTTTCTCAAAACAAAACTTAAGATGAAATGTAAAGATAAATACTACATTAAAGAGAAATAGACTTACCACAATATTATAAATAGTAAAATCCCTTTGATTATTAGGATTGAATAACTGTAATTTATACGCACTCAAGGCAGACTCAGAGAGAGAGAGAGAGAGAGAGAGAGAGGGAAAATTACTGATCAAGAAAGGTTTCTGCTTACCTGATCCCCTATTTTCTGGTACGTGCAAACCGGAACTTCTGTGATTCCCACCCACCACCGTCTGTGCGCTACTCATGTTGATGATTCGCGATAGCGTGGCCGTACATTTCATTCGGATCTCTTCGTTCCGATAGTGTTCTTCTTGAACTCTGAACCTCATTCCCAACACTGATGACGTCAGACCATCAGGATAGACTAGCGGACGGTGAATGACTAGGAATTCGGGTGTTACCTGCAAGTGGAAAACGACAGCTGTACGGAATTGTGATGCCATTCAATCAATAAACGAAAAATTATGTGCTTTGTTGCGCAGTTGAATGAATTTTCTGCAAGCTTAAAACATTGAGACGATCAGTATAATAAACATAAGCAAGTTAAAGAAATATCAGTTAATTATGGATTGTAAAACGGGCGAAATTATCTCGTAAATATTCTTAATTCTTCCCTTCCATCGTTTTCTTAATTTACTTGCTAATAATAACTGAAAATAAAATTCCGGGTTCGTGAATGAAAGGATTTAACATTTAAACAATGGCTGTCATCAATTAGAAAAGCAACAATGTAATGCAACAGCACGCGGAATGAAGATTTCACTTTTGTTCATTGCCAACACGTGAAATGAACACGAAGGAAATCGATAAGTAGCAGTAATAATCAAGCACGAGTTTAGCGAGATGTGACGTACATAAAAATCGTCATTTTCGACAACAATAAAAATAAAACAAAAACGATAATTACGGACTAACAATTGAAAGTCAGTTCTTTCCTATACAATGCAATCATTAATTAAGGAAGCAACAATGAAATTCCACACCCCGTGAAATGGAGATTTCACTATTGTTCATTGCATCCAACACGTGAAATGAACAAGAAAAATCGATACGTAACAATCAAACACGTGTATAGGAAGATGAAACGTGCATAAAAATAGTCTATTTCAACAATAATGAAATAAAATAAAGTGAAAAAAATTCACTTTTGTTTATTTCATCCAACACTTGAAATGAGCAAGAATGAAATCGATACGCAACAATCAAGAAAACGAGCTTAGAAAGATTTTCGAAACGTACATAAAAATCGTCAGTTTCAACAACAATGAAAAAACAAAAATGATTTAATGGTTCAATTCTTCCCTATACAATGAAATCATTAATTAAAAGCAACAATGAAATGCCACACCGCGTGGAATGAAGATTTCACTTTTGTCATTTCATCCAACACGTGAAATGAACAAGAACGAAAATCTATATATACAACAATCAAGCACGAGCTTAGGAATATGAAACGTACATAAAAATCGTCTATTTCAATAATAAAGAAATAAAAAAGTGAAAAGAAATCAATTTTGTTTATTTCATCCAACACGTGAAATGAACAAGAATGAAATCGATACAACAATCAAGCACGAGTTTAGGAAGATGAAATGTATATAAAAATCGTCAGTTTCAACAATAATGAAATAAAAAAATGATAATTGCGAAACTAACAATTGAAAGGCAGTTCTTTCGTATACAATGCATTTGAATACATAAAAAAACAACAACAGAATATCGCGTTTGTTTTTATGCTCGTGCATTATTTATGAGCGGCATTCCCTCGAGGGTATTGTGTATGTGTGCACTTAGCATGTTATAGTAGTAGTAGTAGTTTGTCCAGAAATAGCAGATCCATTAAAAGTTACAAGATAGTCTTTCCGGAGAAGAAGTAGGTTCTATTTGAAATTAAAGGTACGTAAACCAAATAGCTGAGTTGAAAAGATTGCTGTGTGGATCAAGGTAGCTCAGAGGAAGACGCAAAGTTTAAATTACTTTGAATAAGTAAAGAGAGTTATTTTGTACGACATTTTAAATTTATCACAGAGATGTTTGAAGATGAAAGCAGGTCAAAAGAAAAAAAAAAAAAGAAAGTTTTCTTTCTCCTTCGGAGGATGAACTTGGGTTTATGGGATTATTTTTTATTTCATTATTATATATTGCATTTATTGGTACTTTTCGTTGTTTTATAATTAATGTTATTTTTAATGCTCTTTTAAATATTTGGCGTACGCATTCTTTGTCTGACTAGTAGAGTCATGTTCCGATTATATAAGGGTGACCAAAATATCTTCGGAATTATATTCATTTCATTTTAACAATTCACAATCGAATAAATTCAAGACGTGCCTTAGCGCAGCACGTGCTTGCTCTAATTGTTGAGAACAGAGGTCGTTATTCATGGCAATATACCACGTGCAACCGACTCAAAATGGATTATGATCGTGAATCACACTCTTTTCGAAACCAGAAGGGCTACTGAATTCTACTTCATCTAATTTTGTGTATTCGGATTTGTGTGTGTGTGTGTGTGTAAAGTTTATCTAAAGTTTTTTCATCATTAAACTACTTAATTTCATTTCTTTTATTTTAAAAATACAATTAAATACAATTAGGATTAGGCACATCTCCTCTCATCTAACCTACAGTGGAAATGCACTCAACTCGAGCGATGATGAAGATGGAAAAGTTAGGGCTAAAGACTTTCCCTCGAGGAGGGGGGGGGTGATATTGCGTTGAAGGATTAATTTAACTGTTTGAATTTTTATTATTACGAATTTATATTTTTAGTTATTTATTTTGAATTTCTTGGAAGCGTTTAGCGCTTTTATTTTTTCTTTTAAATTATTTTTATTTTATTAGCTAATTTACTTAATTTATTTAAATTATTTATTTATAATAATATAAATACTTTATTTACATTTTTTACATTAATTATTATTGTTTTAATTTTATACCTTTTAAGTTAAAACATTTTAATTATCATAAATTGTCCAAAATTTTTTTTTTTAATTTATTTTATATTTTAAACTTTTTCACCTTTTTAAAAAAAAAAAAAAAAAAAATTAAGGTTAAAATATCCGCTAAATTGTCTCCTATGTATGAAGAAAAAAAAAGGAATGTATTCATATGCTAAACAACGCCTTTTACATTACACAGTATTCTATTTCAGTGGTGGAAATTAATAATATCCTCGCTACATTGTGCCGTGAGTTTTACTCCCCGTCAATCAACCCTTTACCGACCTCTAAGCTAGTTTAATTAAGTCTATAAATCGTTTGACAGGAACAAATTGTTTGCGTTGAACTGGGCGACCTGTTCCATAATTACTTCTTTTATGTGTGTCGTCTACAAGACTTTATAGTTTACATCTTACACTTAACAGTCTAGCTCCGTAGTTACTTTTTTTTCCCCCTCACGAAACGTCATCCCCTGAAGTATGTTTACACTATTTGTCGACTTCGTAGGTATCCCTTTAAGGCTTGTATTATTTATTTGCCACTACTATGCCTTCGGATGTATCATTTACCGAAGGTGTCTTATTATCTCATAATTTATAGCCATAAGCATTGCTAAGAAGCTGCAGCAAAAGACAGTGAAATTTATTACTATGACCAAACAACAGACACGACGTCTGTCTTGTAGCACGCATGTTGCCAACCATTCTTTACAAACGAGAGATTTTTTTTATTATTTTTTAAAATTTTTTTTATATTTTAATACTTGTACATTTCATAGAAGAAACACGTGCACAGCGTGAAATCATCTCGAGACCTGCTTGTTTATTTCACATGGACGTCCATTCTTGACAAGTCGCGAGTTATGATACTGATGAAATCTGACGCTATTTTTTTTCAATTGTTGCGACACGCGCTTGTGATTTCATTGTTTACAGTGTTAAAAGGAACTCTAGCCATGTATTTTAATACATTCAACTGGAGAGACAGACAGACAGACCGAGAGAGATGGGGGGGGGGGAGATGAAAAAGAACTAAGGATAGAATGAAAACAAGTGTAGTTAAAAGAATACAAATCTTGAGTGGTGCGCTCAGGGATTTGAGATGTGAAAAGAAAGAAGATGCAGTTGACGGTCTGAATACAAAAACTGCTTAAATAATTTATAGTGGAAGAAAAATATGAACTCGGAAAAAACATTTTGAATTTGTATGTACACTGACTTGCAAAAAAAAGCAACTAATTTAAAAATTCTTGGAGGATGTTTGGTCCGTAACTCGATATGAAGTAAATATTATCCAGATATCTTTTCCAGAGTCTTGAATATAGAATATATATGTTTATTATTATTTATTTAAATGTTTTCTATAGATGTTTATATGTGCCAGACAAAAAGGGTTGCCCAGTGCCAGACCTAGGTTTTGATGGTACCTAGATAGCGTCCTTGTACCCTCGCTTTATACAATACTGATATAATTTATTTTCTTATAGGATTATTGCTTCTTCTGTAGATACATTCGTTAAAAGGAAGATGACATTAAAGTTTGCCATGATTTTATCTTCTTCTTCTTCTTCTAGTAGGGTGTCTTACACCAAAGACACGCAGTATTCAAATCCTTAATAGACGAACTAGGGCACATTTGAAACATCCTCCTGGAGTCCTTAAATACAAGAACTCCAGGTGGGTGCTCTCAAATCCCTTCTTGAAGGATTTGAAAGCAATGGTTCCATCTCCTTTCTGGATGTTAGTCCACCTTGGTCCTTGAAAAATATGAAAATTACAATTTACAGGAAATCAACCTACACCAATAGATATTTAGTTGCTTCGTCCAATCATTATGAACTTCCAAAGATAGGAATCGTATCAACATTAGAAAAGATAGTCCAGAAAGACGAATGGAGAAGAATATATAATCCAGAAGTAGATGAACTCTATAGATCCTCACTTTCTAGTTGATAGATTCGAGCACACAGATTAAGATGGCTTGGACAAGTGGAAAGAATGGATGAGGAGAGGATAACCAAGCATTCAAGATGCGGCCTGGAAGGGACCTTGAGGAAGACTTGTGGCAACACAAGAAGTATAATATTCAGAACGACTCAGGTGAGATTTGAATCTTGGACTGCACTTGAAGAGCTCAAGATAGAAAAGAGTGGAAGAAGTTGGTACTTCACTAAAGAAACTTAGAGGTTTTGCAAGTCAGAAAAGAAAAGGATATACACTAACTTGTATTACGTGTGAATTGCGTGTGTTCTTTTGGCCTGTTTGTCTGTTTTGTGGGAGAAAGAATCCTGCCACATCCGTTCCAAGAACTGCGAGTTTCTCAACTTCATAAGGATTTTTTTTTAATCTCTACATAGGATCTTGGTGCTCTAGAACAGGATTCGAACCCACGTGTTCCCAACCAATGGGCATCGCCAAATAGTGTATTATTTACAGAAATGTTTGGACGGTTATCCTCACATGAGCCTCAACACGAGCTACAAATTCGACTTGAATCTAGATGTGGTAGAAGAAGGAAATGTTTGCTATTGTGACCTACCTCCGTAAAATTGACGGAGTTTATTCCTTCTGAATTAGGATGCTTGCTCAGTCATACGATGGGGTAATCCATTATGGTTCAATCGCTATCAAGTTCCTTTAACCATTCCTGCTATGTTATCACGGGTAAAACCGAGGATTAATGACCAATGTGAATCGAGGCGGCAATGAATTCGCTACCGAGATACCACTGGACCATTTGGGTCTTGACCTACTGGTATCCAGGGACTTAACGAGTGCCAGAAAGACATTTCTCGCATAAGCAAGCACTTGCGACCAAGCACGACGATCCCATGGATCGCTGTTGCCTCTATTCTATTGTCCTTCATTCCTCAGGTTTCATCTTTTGACCCATGTGGTCCAGCTGTAGATATTTCTTTTTCTTTAACTTCATGCTCCGTGTTTATGACTCTCCAATATTCTTACGGATTCGCTATTTCCCATTATCGCTCTCGTTCGAAGTCATTTAACTCATGACCATTGACCACTATCGCACACACTTGAACGCATGTTTTTTTTTTTCTGGAGGTACTCTGCTGTTTCTGTTCATAACCGACCTGCCACTCATCTTCAGTCACGTGTTCCTGTTGTTTTCCATTGATCACAGAATAATGCCGCTAATATTTTGACCACAGAGTATACACAACTTTCTTGATCAGCTTAAAGAATACTGATAAAATGTGTGCATTGGCGTTTCCATCTCGAAATATTCCAGCAATTGCACCCATGTAAAAAGAAATTGTAATATGTAAATTGGTTTACTTCAATTCGTTTTAATTTTTTGATTATTTAATTTTTTTCTTTGTTCATATCCATATAATTATATAGTGAGAAACAATCTGACAACAAACATAAATCCTAAAGTAGATGGCGCTACTATTGTTTTTACCATTTCAGTTCTGTTTGTGCCTTAGTCCAAAATATTGTTCAACTTTTGGGAATTGGTTCTAATATTGTTTACGGCCAATTAGAATGAACAGGATATTAAGCTGCCATCTATTGTTCCAACTATTACAAAATTCATATCTTTTTATTTATTTTATTTTATTTTTTTAATTTACTGTATTGAGGATGTGAAACTGATTTTAGAACTAAATATAAATTAAAAAAAAATTAAATAAATTCCAATTTTTATTTTAAGTAAACAAATAATGAAAACCTAGCAATGAATGGATCCTTTTTTTTTTTTTTTTTAATTTAGTGATACATTATTTCTTCGAAATCTTCGGCATATCTTGGAAATTTTAAACATTCGTTTACAGACTTATCTTTAGCATTATGGGACTGTCTGCATGTAAGAAACTGAAGCAAATACAAGAACAGAAAGAAATCTTCGAGAACTTTCTTTAACACGGGAGCGCAGGGGGAAGGGGAGTGGGTTAGAGAAGGTTTTTCCTTAAAGAATAAAAAACACGAAGGGTTTTGAAGAATGTCACTTACTTCTTTGTCGTTGATGTACCACCTTAAGTCAGCTGTCTGAGTCGATTTGGCGGAAGTACAATTGACATCGACGATGTCGCCAATCTCGTATTTTGGAAGATCGCCAGTTATTATCGGTCCTTCTTCACCTGGCGCCACATGTGACACTGTGGACATAAAAAAAAAAAAGAAAGAAAGAGCGTTTCCTTAAGTAATAACAAACAGTGAGAAGTATCTTTTGTTGGAGTAGCAAAAAAAAAAAAAAAAAATTGAACTCCGTGTTTGCTCATCGGCTTGAAAACATGATGAATTTTCAAAGAAGGAGACACTTCGTTTGAATACATAGCAACCAATTTCTCTCTCTCTCTCTCTCTCTCTCTTCCTCTTTCTATATAAAATTATATGAAAAATATTTGTCTCCTTTGATAGTTTATTTAATAAAAGCTACTATTCTTTTGACCTCAGCATAAAGCACTATTAAGAGTAATCTTAAATTTTAGACCATTGTTAACTGGGTTAACGGAAAATATGTGACCTGGTTAACTTCGATTGCTCTCAGTATCCTTAATAACTGTTTAAAAACGTTCAACTGGTGATACCATAATCGTCATAATAGTTTAAAATCGTTTTTTGATATGTAAGTTAAAGAACTATTATTATTATTCTTAGGTGGATATTCGAATCTCTGTAGCTAAGTCAGTATAAACGAAGCCCTTTGGTCGAAAAGACCTGGGTTCGATTCTCGTCAGTGACTTGAGGAACCTTTCACTGGGCTATTCGACTAAAGGTGAGTTAGTCAGTCTCATACAGAAGTAGGGTTTTTTCCACCTGGAAACTCGGGTTTTTCGTCCACCAGAATAGGCAAGCCGACCCTGTGAACACACATCGATTACATTCATGAATACGTCCCAGCCATATGCCGGTCCCGATCCCGGATAAAATTGTGGGGTTGGGGAAAGCAACAGTGAACTACCCTGTAAAAATCTCACCAGGAATACTTTGTGGGCAATGCCTACGAAGTCACCTAGGGTCGGAAACGACCGAAAGGGAAAACCAGGATGTGTGATAACTCCATGGACACAGAAAAGTTATCGCGAGAGAGAGAACCACACTAACCATGCCATTATTCGAAAAAAAAAAGTCCTAACAACACTCTTGAACAGCTTCCACCCTTTGTTGTTCCCCTACTTCCCATGTATTGAAAAATTTCTTCTGTGTCCATCTTATAATATTCCTTTAGTAACTTATAAGTTTCTATCATATCCCCCTCTCCTCTGCCATTTTGCCAACTCTTGCAATATGTCCGTTGAATTTCGAATCTCTATCCACCATCATCCTCTGATCCCTAGCCTCATCAATTTCCTGTAAACTAGTACCATCAATACGATACCATTTGCCACTTCATTCAAAACATCCTGGAAGATATCTACATCACCTTTATCGACTATTGCCCTTCCCAGTTTTGCAGCGTCAGCAAAACAACTGAATGTCCCTCTCTTAAATGTTTGACTATATCATTAATATACAGTTAAACAGGAGAACTAAAGGAAATTAGCAGATTCAAAGGAAGTCGGCGATAAAAACTCACAGGTAAGTTAATTTTTATCTATGAATCTGACAGCAATTCTTATCGATGAACTTCAAAGGGGATTATGTAACTTCCTTTGATACTAAGTTAACCATATCATTACTTCAGCTATTTGCAATAGGATAAAGAAGGGGGCGTATTATTATTTCTTATGTGATTCTCACCGAAGAAATGTACATTTACCGTGAGTGAGATAAAATTCTTTTTCCGATTTTTTTTCAAGGTTCGATGTCTTTTGAAAGAATTTGATTCTAACTCCGTGATTAATACCCAGTAAGATAATTATACTTTTGTTACGTTTTTAGAGGCAAATCTGACAGCAGATTATTATATAAAGATTAGCCTTCAGAAAGTAATGATTTGGAGAATAAGTAAGGTTAATATTCCAATTCACGGAATGAAACTATTACCTTTCTTAAGATGTCATTTATCTTTCTCAAGAAAGTTAGCCTCATTATCTTTCATACGGACGGTAGTTTGTTTTAATAGTCTCACAATAAACATTATTCTTCGGTCCAGCTCTTAAAACAATAGCCGTTTATCAGTCCTTGATTAACATTAGCTTTATATTGGGTCCTTCGTAAGGAACATTAACCATTTCAAGCCACTTAGATATTAACGAATCAAGCTGAACAGCTTTTGCTTAATTTGTATCCTTAATATCCAATAGATCCAAAATAACTACACTAAAACATTTATACATTAGCCTTTAGATAGCCTTTTAAATTATATTCTCTGATCAATAACCTTTTATCAATTCTTGAGGGACATTAGCCTTAAGTTATTCTTCCTTAAGGAATATTGTCTTTTGAAAGTTATTTAGCTATTAACGATTCAAGATAAACACCTCTGGTTGAACTATTATTCTTTTAAATACGTAACCCATGAATATAGCCTGATTACAAATGTTAGCTGTTTTATAATTTAGTCATTTGGTAGTTTTTATGAACGTTAACCTTTTGTCAGCCATTGTGGAAGATTAGACGCCTTTACTCTTTGCTAAGAAATACTAGCCTTCTTATGATTACTCAAAGAATGTTAGCCTTTTATTATACCTTAAAGAATATTAGCTCTTAAAGAATATTAGCCATTTATTACTCCTTCGTAAGGAATATTAGCCTTTTATTATTATTTCGTAAGGCATATTAGCCTTTTATTACACCTTCGCAAATGAATATTAGCCTTTTATTACTCCTTTTTAAAGAATATTACTCTTTAATCACACCTTAAAGAATATTAGCTCATAGGGAATATTAGCCTTTTATTGCTTCTTCGTAAGAATAATTAGCCTTTTATCACACAAAGAATTTATTCTCCGAACAAGAGAGATGAAAAAGGAATATTAATCTTTTTGTAAAGATAAGTTAGCTGTAAAGGATTCAAATCTTTTGCTTGACTAAGTACTATTATTTTAAATGTTATCCATTAAAATTTGCTTACTCTTGGAAGAAATTAGAATCTTTGTATGAATCACGAACTTTCTTTGGAATACATGAAGCAGTTTAATAACTTTTAACACCAGAAACTCCGAACAGATATCTGTGTTAATGCAACTGATTCAAGAACAACTTATGTACTTAAGAAAGAACAAGAAACTTAGAGAGAGAGAGAGAGAGAGGGAGAGAGAGAGAGAGAGAGAGAGAGAGATGAAAACGGAGAATAAATAGCCGACGGTCTGACAAGAAGGGAAAGAATATTTTCGCAGTGATATTTTGATGTTCTGCCACGAGGGAGTTCAGTCCACCTTTGTTAAAGCTTGACACCCCTTGTTAAGCAGATAAGCAGGCAAGATGAGCAGAAATTTGACGCTAATCTCCAAACCACTTTATAACGATAAGAGACGCAATTAACGACCATTTGTCAACTGCCTTACGACATTAATGTAGCGATAGATGATCGTTCTATGGCCCTCTGTCGAACAACACGGGCAAGAAAGCGGGCAAAGGAGCAAAATACGGCACACTTCATTACACTCGATCACCCCCGAGGACTCGATACGTTTTGCTGTGTATCAACACTCCACGCCGTTCATCACTAGGAACTCAAATCCTTGATTTCACATGATGATAATTTTCCCTATTCTCGTCATCGATACCTACACAAATAAGCGATGTCAAATAAAATCACATAAAACATTTTGGTTGCAAAAATCAGCTATTTTCGATACTTTCCTATGCAGGTTTTTGTTAGTATGAGAGAAGCTAATTTATTCTCTGATAGTTGCAGAACTCTGCGCTAATTCGTTGTTTGTTTGATCAAAATATTTCCGAATTAACTACCAGATGACACTACTGCATTCAGTACAAAGTTCCTCCGCTAGAGGTAGGCAGGTTGAGTAGAATCAGAGTCATCTGACGTTATTCAAAAGTGCTTTTCTAGTGGTGTGATTGGAGTTGTTCTGTCGATCTCCTATTCACGGGAAAATGGCGGACTTCTAGAACACCGCATGCGTATTAAAGTCTGCTTCAAAACCAAATAAAACTGCATGTGAGTTGGTTTCTTTGTGCCATTTGCTATTTAGTTTAATAACATTTGTTTTACTCGTAAGACCAACCTTATCAGCTGTTTGATTTTCCTTGTATATCAAGACTTTGTCATCGGCATAATCGAGGTCTTCCGACTGTGACATAGGATTCCATTTAAATTCTTCTTAATTATAATAACTAACGAAAATTTTCAAGGTCATCATTCTGACCTTTATCTTTAAAAAGGTCAATTATTTGAGGCATATCGGAATATAAAAAAAGGCTAATCAGAAATCAAACCATTTTTAAAAAGTACAGATTCAAAGCTAATACAAACTACAGACTTAGAAGACAAATACCTCCGTAAAAGCTAATAAGAGGCTGATAATATGTATAAAAGCTAATTACAAGGCTAACAGAAACTAAAAACCCTAATTGGAAAGGGGATGCATTTACCTCTGAAGATCGGAACGACAAAGGCTAATCAGAAATTAAGCTTCTTCAAAAAACAAAAGTAAATTAGAAGGTTAATGCAAAATACAGACAGCAGAAAGCTAATACAAACAGTAAGACTATTACAAACTGCAAAGGCTAATCAGAAGGCTGACGCAATCATCTCAGAAGATCGGAACGACAAAGGCTAATCAAAAATGAAGCTTCTTCAAAAAACAAAAGTAAATTAGAAGCTTAATACAAACTACACAGTAGAAACCTAATAAAACTGCAAAGGCTAATCAAAAGGGTGACCGTAATCATCTCAGATCGGAAACGACAAAGGCTAATCAGAAATGAAGCTCCTTCAAAAAGTACACCGATCAATTAGATGACTATTATAAACTATAAACTAATAAGAAGACTGGTACAGTCTAAAAAGGCGAATTAGAAGGCTAATAAAACCTACAGACTCATCAGAAGGCTAATAGGCTAATATAAACCACAAATGCTAATAAGAAAACTAATACAAAGCGTAAAAGGCAAATCAGAAAGCTGCATGAAAATGCAAACGTTAATCAAAAGCTAACTATACGTAGAGAAGCTAATACGAATAGTAAAATATATTCAGACCGCTTTTGTGATTATAAAAGTGCATTCTTATTGTATGCAAGAGAAACTCCATTTTTTATTGCACAATAACAGGCTAAACCTTTGATAATTTTGGCTCTTGATAATGAGCTGGTATTTGAATGAAGTGATGTCACCTGTCGTCCATATCACATTTCTAATACTTCTTTTTTGTTTCTGTTTGAATGTGCACGATGTCTTTCTGTGGTTATTCTTGCAAGAGTAATCAATCCCGTAGCTATTTGAGGCGCAACATTTCTTTGGCTTCTCAGACACACAAATCTCTTCTTTCACAAAGAAACTTTGCTATCATCGAGGCTTTTAGTTTCTTGTGCTGACAATATCCAGCCGCACGCACCTGCCTATTCTGTATTATTGCGCCAGGGGTTTTGCTCAGGTGACAAGCTCCACACAAAAAAAAAAAAGATAAAAAAAAATAATAAAAAAGGGGTTTGTTGCTTCAAATCGATCATCCATTACAAGAAAAACAGATCAATAAGATTTTTTTGTCTTTTCTAAGCGGAGCTTTTTTTTTCGTTCTATTTTTTTCTTCTCATCTTCTGATTGTTTTAACTTGTAAGGATTCCTTCTTTCTAGAAGTTTGCACCGAGGAGAACTTCCTAACATAGATCTTCATTCGATAGAATTGACTTTCTTTCGCGTGTACAAATCCCTGAGATGACGTCATTCCGCTCTAAACACGTGACTACCGCAAAGAAAAGCATTTGCAGTTCATTTTGTCTCTTTTTATCATGGGCTATACTAGACGCCTCCCGACGAGGTTGGACAAAGGCGAAAACAAAGAAATATAACTTGATTTTTAACTCACGTTTTTATCTATACAATTAAGACAATTTGATACTTATTTGAGTTAAAGAAATTAACCACCTTACTGGCCATTATGGATCAAATACGCATCCTCATACACTTCGTATCCATCATGTATTTCTGTGTAATATCAATGGTGTTCCAATTTTAAGAGGCACTTCGCATCCATGATAACCTCGACGTCTGTAGACGTCTTGGTCGGTAGCGTGGTTAAATATGCATACAATGTTTCAATGTGCCTTGCCAGGGACCAGCACCAAGTTTACTTCCAGATGTTAAGTTACAAGGATCCAACAGGAGTTCCTCTAGTACGATGGTAAAATATCCAGTTCATATTCAGACTTCCAAGCCATGTCAGATCCACCGTAGAGTATTCCACATTCACTGACGCCACAGCTTCTTAGGTGCGTGTGGGTTCATTAAATGTTCTTGGCAATGCAAGCAGGTTCCCTACTGTACCTGATCCTACGCCATAGAGTGGTATGTTAGAGGGAAGACGGAGATGTCCAGTTGGAAGATATCAAAAGACAAGAAATTTGTTATTTTCTGGAGCAGTAGCCATTTTGCTTTACTACGAGGGTGGTCTGAAAATTTCTCGGCCTCGACCATAGATGCAACAGTATAGGGAAGATTTTTTTTTTCTAAGTTGGTACATCTGTCGTAAGTATCTGTGTGAAATTGTGAGTCATTCTATCAAGTAGTTTGTTTTATACAGCTGTCTAAAGCAAAAACGTGTTCCCCTGAAATGGATAAAATTGAGTATCGTGCGGTTAAAAAATTCTTTGTAAAAGAAGGTTTAACGCCAAAAGAAATTCATTCGAAGTTCATAAAAGTTTATGGGCACTCTTCGCCTTCGTTTTCGACAATTAAGAAAAGGGCTGCCGAGTTTAAACGTGGCCGTACCAGCCTTGAAGATGATCCACGTGAAGGAACACCAGAAATCATTGATCAAGTGCACCGTATGGTATTGGATGACCGGCGAGTCAAAGTGCGTGAAATTGCTGAGACTATAGGCATTTAAAAAGAACGTGCAGGATATATTTTGCATGAAGAATTACAAATGGAAAAACTTTGCGCAAGATGGGTGCATCGCTTGCTCGAAGCAGATCAAAAACCCACTCGCATGAAACCTCTGAACAGTGCCTGGAGCGTTTTAACACGAATAAAACTGATTTTGTGCGTCGATTGATTACTATGGATGAGATTTGGATGAAGATTCGATAGATGAAGTATCGATCTGAAGCATGACGTTTGATTTCTTACTACTTCAAAATCAGCATAAAATATTTCAATGAATAGAAGAAGTAACCAAAACTCTTCGTTCCTAATTTGGAACGAACAGTTTCGTTTCTTGCTTTTCGAAATAGATCGGTGACTCGCTTGAAAGACGATCTGTTGTGGATTCAAATGGCAAATCAGTCCTAAGCAACGTTGATTTGACTTTTGAATAAGTTTTAAAAAATATCATTCATTTCACCAGCTATAGCATCCCGTTCTTACAGTTTGGAAAGTTCTAGTCCACGCGGTTAGCCGAGTGGCTTTACGCTTCGCAACCATAGGCCTGGGAAAGGAATGTCCTGGGTTCGATTCCCGTCGCTGACGTGGAGCTTACGATCTTTCTTAGACATAGCGAAGTTAGTCGGTCTTGGGCGTGGACTGCAGGGTGTTTTTCATCGCGCAAGTAGGCAAACCGGCCTCGAGAACCCAACGCTTCTACAGACATAGGCTACACTGGAAGGCATAGGGCTTATCCAACTCATCTTTGTGTACGGTTGGGGTTAAATGAATAGAAAAACTCTCGACACCGCAAGGTAAAAGAGGAGAAAAAAAAGGAAGACGTTCTAGGTACTTATCTATGGACTGGTACGACTTCTGCCTTAATATGTCTTTTAGGGTGTGGGGGATAGAAGCACTTCTTTTTCTCTCAACGATCAATCGTGTCCTTTTGCAAACAGATTAATGCACTGTTGGAATCAAACGATGGAAACTGCATTCCAAAGACAGAAAGATAAACTATAAATCATTAAGTTAAGACATCGCAAAGCATGTTTGTGCATAGTTAGACATGTTAGTCGTAAGTTGCTGAATAACGTCAGGTTTCAATGGTAAAAACAATAAAGATAGTCTATAGATTTGTGGTGATTTTTACGGTTAGGGGAAGAGATAGAAGAAAATGTTGGCATCTGTTACTTCTAGTAGTGGAAGAAAAAGAAACAACGAGCAAAGTGTCATATCCCACAAAGGGCTTATTGTAAACTCCAAATACATTACGTTTCTGATTCTTTATTTCGATAAATCTGCATTCTTCTCCAATACGAGAAAAATTCGTCTTAGGGACGAATACATCCCAACCCTATTGAAAGAGAATTATATTTGTTACATACATCATCTTATATATATGAAACAGGTGCGTATTTATACTCATTTGGCAAATAAATCAAAGCCACTTACTTCTTTGCGGATCTATCCCTGATGTGCTGTCGCCCACCATAATCTCTTCGCTGCATTTGGAGTAAATCTGAGAAAAGGACGCTACACATTGGATTCTCAACTCTCCTTGCAACAGATGTTTCGGTTCCACTACAAAATTCAGCCTAACTTCAGTGCTGTGTAGATTGTGTTTACTGTCCACCAAATGCTTCGTGCCCGGGTACTTTGTTGTAAATGCTGGTGGAACCTGGCGGTAAGAAACAACAGAATTAATAGAATTAAAAAAAAACATCAATGACTAATAACGTGGATGTCGGATTCAAATTTTTAAGTTATCAAATTTTTTCGTGACAAGTGTGAACAGCATCAAAAACAGTGGAAAGTTTCTCGTTGTTCATTTAAAATGTGATTTGACTACCTAGAGATCTTTGTCGTCATAATATTTACAAGCAATATCAAACTGTGTTCATTTACTGTTTTCTGGGGACTTATAATTCAATTCTATTAATTTCAATAATATCAAAAGTAGCATCTGCTGACTGCAATATTTCACTCTTCAACCGCTGGCCATCTTGCAGCCAAACGTTTGTCATATACTTCACTAGAAGATTGAAAGTTATCAATGTTTTACCTACCCTGAGTTGCAGATGAGAGAAATAGTTAGTTGCAGTATTTATATATTTACGGAATCCGTATTATACAGTATAAAATGAAAATTTGAAGTTATAATTTAATATTTATATATAACTTAAGAAGTTTTGTTGAATTTTTTAAAAAAGATTTTAATAAATTATTATTTAATTAGCATAATTATTTTTGTTCAGTTTTTTTAAATTTTAGAATTATACAAACAATAAATTAAATACACCATACAAATAAATACATAGAGACCATATATATTAATAAGTGCTATTTAAGAAAAAAAATGTACATAAAGAATACAGATGACTGATAAAGGTATTTATGTTAAGTTTCATAAAAACAACTGTTTATCGTATTTAATTTAATTTATCGTATATGTTTTAATTAGAAAGTAAAGGAATGTACGCACTAAAATGTATCAAATGACAAATACGGAGCGCAGATGCCTGCTTTTTTCGCTCTGTAGGTATTGTTGTTCTTATGGCACTTCCAACATAATATTTTCATCTACAGCATGTATTTTTTTTACAATACATTACAGTAACATCGGCGCAAACCCACAGTAACCATTATTCGTGCTTGGAAACTAAAGTTTGTCATTCTTATTTTATTTAATTTTTTTCCTTCTCAGCATGAAGCTCTCCTGTCCACAAGGAAAAAAAAAAAGTAAAACTACAGCTGCTATATCAGCTTGATTTATTGTCACTGTCAGACGAACAGCCGCAAACACGCAGTATATTGTAATGTATTTGTCTACTATTATCATACTGGTTAATTCAGCATTATGTCTTCGCATGACGGATTTCATTTAATATAATAAATAATTTATATTATTTTAGAAATAATAACGGAAATGATATTTTCTTTGAAATTTTGGAAATATATTTTTGAATAATTTAAGATTTATTTTAAAATTCTAAATAGAATGAGAACACCTTTAACTATTTTGTATTAAAATAATACAATTATTCAGGATTCAACTATGCTGATTTAAGCCAGTCCTTATATGGACTATAAGGATGCTTATTAGATAGAAGCCTTAAGTTAATATAGTGTTTTGTCAAAATATCTAGTTTCATGTTCGGAGGCTATATTGACAGAAGGAAGTCAAAAAATATTTTGGACACAAAAAGGATGGAAGGGGACTTCTCAGAAGAGTAATAGAAGGCAAAGTTCTTGGAAAACGAGGCAGAGGTGGACCATTAATGAGATGGATGGATGGCGTATGCTCAGTGAACATAGTAGAAGTAGCATTTTTTCGTCCATTTATGCTTTATTCATTTATTCACTCAACTTCAAACAGCGCGGGCTTCATATAAATAAAACAAGAGCAATGCGTTTGAAATTTAACACGTTAAAATGAATTGATTATTACAATTCATATGGTATAAAAGTTAATTTTTTTTATAATTCTATTATTCATATGTTTTATAGGAAGCCTGTTTTCTTTGAAGTTTCGCGAATAAATCAGAAAGTAAACGAAAATGTTTGAAACACTAGATTATCCTAAATGTTGATCTATTTATTATAGCTGAATACTAAACTGCAGAGTTTTTATTCATCTCGGTAGGTGGCAGCAGTGATTCAAAAAAACGTTATGAATATGAAAAAAGCAGTTCATTACGATAGCCCTGTAAAACGCTAAATAAGTACTTGAAGGTTAAATTATAATACTAAGATCGATATTTTGGCCACGGAGAGCCGTTCCAGACCGGAATAAGGAGGTAAATACAGTTTAAAATTATTATTACGAAAAATCAACCGAGCTGGTAGCCCGAGCTCCACCTAGCTGTCAGCGTGTGAAAGCAACGATGAATTAAACATAGAGGACAGTAAGTGATCTTGCAGTCCGTTCGCACACACATGCATGCGATCGATCTTACATAATCCTTCCGTGTCAGGATCGAGGATTACTGGTCGCGCGATGTGAAGTGTGTGTGTGTGTGGGGGGGTGTTCATCCGAAACAATCACCGATAGAGTTTGTGTTCCTTTGCGTGCGGGCTCTTTTCCTGAGTGAGAAAGCACTTCGATATTTCTTCTTTTTTTTTTCAGGTGTTAAAATAAGAAAAGATTGCTTGTAAGCATATTTATATAAAGAAGGGCGTGTTAAATAGGCTTTGAATCTCAGTGGAAATGCGCCTCCCACGCTGGTTTTATTTCCTTTGGCGAAACAATTTCCAAAACCAACAAAATAGTTTTAATGTCACTCATTTTAGTTTAATAATAAAGTTCTGTACGGGTTCTCTAGCTTGTGATACAAAAATTTTAATTTGAAGAAAATCATCCATCTATGGATGTTTTATATTTGTTTTATATTTTTATATTTGCTTGTAATATTTAATTTTATCATCAACAATCCTATACAATTCTCTTATTTTGTATAAAAAATAATAAAAATCCATCTTGCAGTACGTAGGAGGGCGAAGGACGCTAGCAGCACTGTGTTTTACCACAGTGCCATATTGCTACGCGCGCAAGCATAAGCACGTCATAGTGAGATGCGAGCTATTAGCGTAATGCGGCACTGTCCTTCACGCAGTTCCATTGTTGTTTATATGCAGTTTGCACCAGTAGTAGAGTGTTCGTAGTGCTTATCGTGTTGACTCCATCTCTTTAAATATTTGGACATTACAATTAAAGGATTTAATTGTAATGTCCAAAAACTGTAAATCACACCATAATTTTGATATTTTATCCAAACACGTATACACTATACTTACCCTGTGTATATTTCGAAAGTTGCAGCATCCCCACGATTTCAAGCCAAGAGCGGCCACTGCCCTTAACCATCCTTTTAATTTCATCTTCACGTTTATAATCATTTCTGATTCAGGACCCCAGTAAATCATAACGATTTATATTTTATCTTCCTCTAGTATAAATTCATTTAAATTGCCAGCAGCCATCACTTATCTTTTACTGATGTTTAAATTAAGCTTAGTTTGTTACTTCCCTTCTTAACCAATAGAATCAACTGCTCAGATCTTCTAGTTTCTGCTATGAGGGTTATATCATCTGCATATCTTAAATTATTTATTTTTCGGCCACCAATCTTAATTCCAGCTGGATCTTTGTCTAAATCAGTCATACTCATAATATATTCACTATAAATATTAAAAAGGTAGGGTGATCAAACGCCTTCTTATCATCAATAAAACAGATGAATACTTCCTTCTGAAATTGTCTTGTTCTTTTCATAATCCATCTCATGTCTGCTATTTAGTCTTTAGTTTCTCTCTCTCTCGTAAAGCCTGCCTGTTCTTGTGGCACTTCTCTATTCAAGTATGGCTCCAACCTTTGTTGGATCACTTTCATCATAACTTTTACTTGCATGTGAAAATAGAGCGATGGTTCTATAATTCTCACAATCTCCGGCAATTGATTTCTTTTTTGAATTGGTATGAATACTGATGTTTTCCAGTCTATAAGCCAGTATATTTTCTTCCAAACCTATTAACAGATTTCAGTTAATATTTTCACTACTTCATCCCCAGCTGCTCTCAATAATTCCATTGACACTCCATCAGCTCCAGGAGCTTTTTCTTTTGGCAGCTGCTCCATGACATCACTTCGCTTTTCATCATCATGGGTTCCTCAACAAATTCCCTCCTTTCAAATTCTCCTTCAATATTATTATCTTTCTTGCACAAATCCTCTACATACTCGTTTCATCTTTTTTTTTTTTAACTGCTTCTTCCATCAGACATTTACCTGAATTATTTTTATCCTAATCTAGGGATAAACTTCCCTATAACTTCATTTATCTTTCAAAACAGATCATCTCTTGTTCTACCCATAATATTGCTTCCTTGAGTTTCCTTGCACCTTTTGTTTCGATGTTGTTCCTTATCGTTCCTAGTCTGTCTTTGGAAATCTACACTCAGTTGTCCAATCATTTCTTTGTTTCCACGAAGTTTCATTTTTCTTTTTTCCTATGCTATTTTATAGCTTCTTCTGACAACCGTTTACAATATATCTTTCTTGTTACTTTATTAAGAGTCTTCTTTGCTGCTTCTATGACTGTACATTTTGTTTCTTCCCACAGTTCTTCGAATTCTCTTCCAGTCTTCTCCAAACGTTTGAATTTCTCTCCAACTTCTACTTCAAATGCTTCATTTTATACGTAAATCAAATCTGATACTGTCCTTTTTCTTCTTAGCCCTTAATTTCAACTTAACTTCAGTATCAATAACTCATGATCTATCCCACATCTGCACCAAGTTTTTTTTTTTTTTTTTTTGCTGCTTGGATAGCACTCCTCCACCTTCTGCTGGCACTAATATAATCTGATTTCCGTATTCTCCATTAGGTAAAGTCCATGTGTACAAATCGTCGTTTATGTTCTTAGAAGCAAGTGTTTGCAATAAAGCGACTGTTCTCAACACAAAACTCGAACATCCTTTCTCCTGCTTCATTCCTCCGTCCAGTGATGCCTCTTCTTCGTTTTCACCCATTTTTGCATTCCAGTCACCTGATATCAAGAAAAACTCTGTTTTATCCAGTGGCGGCTCGTGGCTTGAAATCGTAGGGGTGCTGCAACTTTCGAAATATACATACACACTGTAAGTACAGTGTATACGTGTTTGGATAAAATATCAAAATTATAGTAAAAATTAAACATGAAACAATATTTTTTATTATCGATAAAATTATAGCTTAGTATAATTCAAAAGTACTTAAAAATAAAATCCATTATCATAACCCCAATAATGTTCTACAATAAAAACTCTAACATATGTTAAGTCTTTAATTGTGATGTCCAAATATTTAAAGAGACGGAGTAAACACGATAAGCACTACGAACACTCTACTACTGCCGCGAACTGCATATAAAAAAACAGTGGAACTGCGCGACGGACAGTGCCGCATTACGCTAATAGCTCGCATCTCACTATGACGTGCATATGCTTGCGCGCGTAGCAATATGACACTGTGGTAAACACAGTACTGCCTTCGCCCTCCTAAGTGCTACAAGATGGATTTTTATTATTTTTTATACAAAATAAGAGAATTGTATAGGATGGTTGATGATAAAATTAAATATTACAAGCAAATATAAATAAATTAATAAATATATTTATGTATCGAGAAAAATTGGGGATGCTGCAGTTCCGCAGTGCCTATGTACGAGTCGCCCCTGGTTTTATCAATACTATATACTGCTAATTGCAAGCTGCTGTAAAATTCTTATACCCCATCTTCGCTTGAATCTGTAGTGGGTGCCGACACTTAGATGAGCGTAACATTCACTGGATACCTTTTGTGCCAACTATTATTACTTTAATATAGAACAATAGAGGATATATATAGACAATATTGGAGAATGCCTTTCGCCCGTATTTTTATTGAGATAACAATTTAGAAGTTAACTGTTTTGTACGAACAAAAATATATATTGGTTAATAAGTTTGTTTTACACGATTTTAAAAGTCAAATTTTATTTTATTTTATTTTTTTTTTTGGGGGGGGGATATTTGCAGGTAACGTTACAGTGTCCTAAAGTGAACTCTATTGCATCCTTTAAGTATTGATAAATATCAAAGCTGGGCATTAAACAGGAGCTACAGTCTAATTAGTTCCCTCTAATCTCTCGCTTGCTTAGTTGAATGGACCTATACGATGCTTTACACCCGCTACTTGAATCAGATGTTTCATAAACGTATCCACTTCAGTCGAAGGCAGCTGATATTTGCATACGCGCAATGCGTTGTTAAATACCTTCTTCAAGGGTTCATTGGCTCGGTTGCAATCAAGCACTTCTCACAAGCAGCTATTTCGTCAAGTTATTTCGGTAGTCAGTCAGGTGAATGGTAAGATGGAACTGCTTATTGGCCTCTCTTGTGAATGAACGTGGAAATATCCTCTGTTTCAAGCGGAATGCATCAATTCCAACATTGAAATTCTCAAATATTTGTTTAACATACCTTCCACCCCCTTCTGTGGCATTTGATTAAAATTCTAAGATAGATAATGCGATGTCTGGACATGTCCTGTAATGTTGATAAGGAAGAATCCATGGCTAAATGGAATCTGTTAAGAACTAAGAAATATCAAACGGTCCGTCGAGAATTATGCTCTAAGATCATCATAATCATGCCTATCAGGGATTTAGGCCTAGAGTGGCCTGTTCCGGCTTTAGAAGTCATCGTTGAATCTCTTAAGAAAACGTCCTGGTTTTCTTTTTCCTAATTGTACTTTAAGGCTTGTTTTGGTAATCTTTCTGTTTTCATTCTTTGAACGTGTTCCATCCATTTATGTTTATAATTTTTAATTTTTTCTATTACTGGTTCTTGGTTTAATTATTTCTTCGTTTCTTTTGTGATCAAATAGGGTATACTTTGCAGTTTTTCTCATAAACTTCATTTCTGCTGTTGTTAATCTTTGTTTGTCTTTTTGTTTTATTGTCCAGATTTCGCTTCCATACATTAAGACCGGTAAGGCTAATGTATTGTATACTTTTAGCCGGGTTTGTTTTTGAACTAGGTTCGGTTTAAATATAGAGTTAATTCCACCTGTTTTTTTTTTAAAATATTTTGCAATTTTTACGTTTATATCTTTTTCATTTTCATATGTGATCATACATCCTAGCTAGTTAAATGAATTCACTTGTTCTAAGATCTTGTTATCTAATACTATTTTAGTTCTTGCTGGATCTTGTCCTTTAAAGGCCATAGTTTTTGATTTTTGCGTTGATATTATCATACCATAATCTTTGGATATCTCATTTAGATCTAAAATAGCTTTCTGTAAGTTATCTTCAGAATTTGTAATTATTATTTGGTCGTCTGCAAAGAGGAGAGTGTTTAAGTTAACTGTAGGTGAAAGTTTAATTCCTTGATGTAAATTTTTACTCCATTTTATTATTATTCATTCTCTAAGACTGGTTAACATAAACAACCGAAAAAATATGTCCTTTAAAGGCCATAGTTTTTGATTTTTGCGTTGATATTATCATACCATAATCTTTGGATATCTCATTTAGATCTAAAATAGCTTTCTGTAAGTTATCTTCAGAATTTGTAATTATTATTTGGTCGTCTGCAAAGAGGAGAGTGTTTAAGTTAACTGTAGGTGAAAGTTTAATTCCTTGATGTAAATTTTTACTCCATTTTATTATTATTCATTCTCTAAGACTGGTTAACATAAACAACCGAAGATATCAGAGAAACAAATAAAAAAAAACCTCCCGAGTTTGCCATGATGTAAAGTATCTTCTGTGAATCTTAGATTCATCCACTACCATTTTTCCCCATCTTTATTTCAAGATGCCATTTTACCCTTTTGAAACGTGCCCATAATTGTCTTAGTTTAATTACGCCCATGTTGCCTCGATATTCCGAGCATTGTATCAAACCCGTAACTTCGAGACTACATGCGGTCGTGTCTATTAAGAGGCAAAGATGAAGAAACGACAGGAAATTGCGCGCTGCCTCCTTCAAAGGAGTGTATTTCGGCGGTTGTGTTTGAGTCCCAAGGCCACTTATGCCATTATAGAGGGGCTCTTTGTGAAACGTATTTTTCAAACACTTTATCGAAGGCTTGTCTCTTTCTATAGCGCTATAGAAAGCGTTCATAAAGGCTGCGTGTTCACCGCTGGAGGCCTCTTCAATGTGGCAAACTTGTAATGGCGTCCAGAACATCAATAATGTTAGATAAATATGCTATAAAATCATTCGCGATCTTGTTGCATGGTTATTAATTAAACAGTTAATTAGGATGGTTAGTTAGATAAATATTTCATAAAATAATTGACGATCTCCTTATAATTATTAATTATTTCCAGTTAATTTGGATGGTCGGAGAGGATATTCATGATATACTGAATGAAATCATGCATATTTCTCAGAGAGTTTTGGAAGATAAATTGCAGACTATGGACAAAGTTGATGGCACTTAACAAGCTCTTACAGAGTAAACCTTTTCGCCAAATATTCATTATAAATTTCAATAGAATTAATATTCAATTATAAAAAATTATTGTAAACTTAATGAACTTTAAAAAAAATTAAAATTTTTGGAATATCTAAAAAAAATTTGAAATACTTAATAAAAAGCTGCAAACACCTGTATATTTTTTATTAATTTATAATATAAATTTAACACAAGTGTAGGTTTTTTGTGCTGGAGAAAAGCTCTGTGCACCTCGTGTTTCCTGTTGTTCCAGAAAAAAATAGTGATATGTTTATGAATGACGTTGTCTTGTGTGCCTGTGATGTTAATGGTGTGCAGTAACATCGGTTTTAGGACTATTTTGATAACTGTCGCTCTACCTTCCAACGATATATATTTATTTATTGGCCATTTCAATTAAAGATATGTCTTCACAAAAAACTATTAAAGCGCTGATCATGGCAGGAGGGTAACAGCAATAGCCGAGCCTCAGTTAAAACTTCATTGGCTACAGCATTGCCATCCGTTACCCTCAAAGGGTATTAATCAATCACCGCATCTCACGGTCAATTGATTCATATTCAACCTCATTATCAGGAACAGTCCTTATAAGGACTGGCTTAAAGGGGCGAAGCAAGAATGCTTTTCATCTTCCCCGTTATCTGTATTGAGCTATTAAAGCTCTGATCATGGTAGGAGGGTAACAGCAATAGTCGAGCCTCAGTTAGAACTTCATTGGCTACAGCATTGCCATCCAAGGCATTAATCACCGCATCTCACGGTCCAATCATAACTGTCATTAGCAGGAACAGAACCATCTAGCAGAAATTTAAATTCATTATAAGTGAGCTCTCGGTAGGTGCATAATTAATTACTAAATTATAGAATTCAAGTATTCTAATTTTTCATAAATCAAAAGTAAAATAGAGTATATTATAGATACATTCGAATTTTATAGCAAATATAAAAAAAAATAAAAATTTTAATGCATTGATAATACGAAAGAGCTATCAAACCAATGTGTCCTAGTTTAAGTGCTGATAGAAGGCAAACACATGGGCTCCTGAGCAGAGCTCATGTCTTTTAAGCAGTGAATACCAAAGCAAATCCTATATGGAAGGTTATATTCTGATAGCTCACTTGTAAAATTCACTACTTTCACGTCTTTTTTTTTTTTTTTTTTTTACATATGGCTATAAAATATGGATGGATCCATAATATCCTATATATTTTAATATATGCAACGTTTTTTAGTATATATTTGAGCCTGTCATTATATATATAGCATCGAATGCTTCAACGCTTCTCCCCCTAACTCTTGTCTATTTTTTTAACGGCTCCGTATTATAAACGATGTAATATTTATTAATTTCATTTATTTATTAATAAAAGATTAACATTCATTTATTATTGTAACAGATTTTAATTTCGTACAATTGCAATAAATTTGCAATTGTACGAATTGCAATAAATCAGTGGAGCCGATCACAAATACAATTTCCAATTATATTTGGGATCGGCTGCACTTAAAGAAGTTTGGAATCTATTTATCATCTGAATCAGGTGATTCCCGATAGAATGTATTCCAAACTCTACTTTTTTTTTTTAGTTAATGAAAATAGCTTCCAAATTTAGTTCGTGAACGGCCCCTTAAAAAAAGTACATTAAACTCGAGTTGGTACGGGCTTGTACAAAATTGACAGGACATTCAATATCAACATTTAATTACAGTCTATTAACTAGACGTAATTTCGGTAGCGCCACCTGTAGACAGAATAACGATTTATGTAATTAAATTTTGATGGACAATATTTTTTATGATGTTAAGATTAGTTCACCTCGTTCCATGATTGATTTTTCTCTGAAAATAGTTAACTTGGTTTACCAATTAGGGTTAATGAAAGTTGCTTGTCTGGCTCTTGATGATTCATTATAGGAAAAAGAGCTTTGCCATTCAATAAACGACACTCATCGGCAGCGGGACATGCAGAGACACTTTCCGACATCTGTTTGACCTCGTGTCGCCATGGCAACATAAAATTCTTTTCGTGATAAAAGTGGAAGGTGTCACTACATGTGTAGTCGAGAGCCGGAACAGTCAAGTCTACCCTATTAAACCACTGTCGGAAGGTGTGGTTATTTTTACGTCACAAACAGGATATTCACACATACGTTAATTCATTTCACGTTTTATATATCACCTGCACCAGCTGTAGAAATTTCTTTTTTTTTTTTTTTTTTTTTTTTTCGGGGGGGGGAATACACTAAATGTACTGGTTTTGAAGATAAGAATGTAAAAGCCTGCATTCGGTTTGTTTATCTTTCATTGAACAGAAAACTACACAGTTTTATGTAGATTTCTGAGCGTGCATCATTGTTGTAATACTCGCGACCAAGCCAACGTTATCTCTGACACGTTTCTTGTGATGAGAGTTTATGACGTAGTAAAAATGAGCACGCGAAAAATGGCGGGGAAATGTATTGCATACAAACTCGCTGTTTAAAATTTTTTTTTTTTCTCTCTCTCTACTTTCAAGAACAGATATGTCAGCAATGTTTATGTGATGAGGAACTAGAGAGAAAAAAATCCACTTGTTTTTTCCGATATGTCAATATAAATATTGCAGGTGTTTTTATACTCTCTTTACACTAAAGTACAGATATCCTTTTCTCAGGAAAAAAAATATCCCAACATCCTATCTAAATAGCTTTTCTTTCTAGAGGATATCTTTGAATATCGTTTGAATGCTGTTAAAGTTTTCAAGGAGGAAAAGTAAACACAAACCATCTCCTCATTCAGGCAACGAATTTATTCAAAAAAATAAATAAAATAATAATAAAAAAAAACGAGTATTTGATGTCATTTTTAGAATATATTGATTCCTGGAATACTTATTCATACTTTTGATAGCTGTGTAATTATTCCGATAACTCGAGTGATATCTTCTATGACGTCACAACCGTTTTGGCAAGCTCACGGAAGTTTAGGCTGTTCGTTTATAACAACTGATTACGTCATTAATAACTGAGTGTTTTGTTCTTTATATAAATGGGATAATAAAGATGCCGTGCCTATTTTTATTGATGAACATCTAGTGAGATTATCGTACGAGGAAGCCTGTGGAAATATGGCGTTTGATTCCATAGTGCTAGGCCCTTTGAAGGAAGGCTATTCTAGTCGCTAACTAGACGATATTTTTAAAGCATTTCTTTTACAGGTTTCCCAGTTAATCTCTGGCACGGACAATTTTTTTTTTATAACAAAACCTCGAAGAAAATCGGCTTGAACTCACACTAATTCAGAAAATAATATATAGTGTTAAGAACCACGAGATGGCAGCATTTATTTTCTATACTCTCTTCCTGACTGCCAATTAAATCACTGATAGTCTTGAACCAGGGGTTCCGTAATTGGCTAAGTGTGGACTCGAGCTGCACATTACTTTTCAAAAGTTAGTTAGGGCCAAATTGCCGAGCCTACTTCTTTTTGGGGAATAATAATACAATTAGAATGCAAACAAAAAATCACCAAAAAACAATGAAACTCCTAAAACAAACAAGAAAAAACTAGGAATAACTTTACACACACACACACACATATAAGTTGCAAAATAATACGGAGCGAGTTTTTAATTCTTGTATGGATAGAATGCCTTTAATAGAAAATGGAATTTATTCAGAAGTAAAATGGATAGAAACCTAAAGAAAAGACTAATAAAATGCTATGTGCGGAGTGTTGCCCTCTACGCAGCTGAAACTTAAACATTGAAGAAAGAAGAAATTAAGATTTTGGAAAGCTTTGAGATGTAGATTTGGAGAAGGATGGAAAAAATCAAATGGATAGATAAAATAACTAATGAAGAAGTCTTAAAAAGAGTAGAAGAAGAAAGAAGTCTGTTAAGGAGGATAAAAAGAAGAAAGGGAAACTGGATCGGACATATTCCGAGAGGGAATGGAATCATGAGAGATGCCATCGAAGGAAAAATAGATGGAGAAAGACCCAGAGGAAGAGTAAGGAAAACAATAGATGACATTCTCAATGGAGACAGGTACACAACCTTGAAAGAGAAGGCTCAGAACAGAAGAGAGTGGAAGGAAAGTTTTTACTACTAAGAGAAGAACCTGCTCAATTGCAGAATACTTAAGAAGAAGATGGATAGGATTAACCAATGCATACATCTGAACTCAAAGAATAACCATTATGGGATAAGGATGGAATTCGCAACCTACCGGAGTTGGACTTCAAATCTGTTTCCATGGATTTTTGAGGTCCCTCCAGATTCCCATAAATCCTATCTGGAACACAGTACTACGAAACCGCTCTTATTTCACAGAAATCTTTGAAGTTGTCCATGTAGGTCTTCCCACAAACTTTTCAGCATACTGATACACAGTTGTGTTCAATGGCTTATTTGACGACACTCCTTTAGAATCTTTCTTTTTTATATATTTATATTATGCATTACACAGAAGATACAAAAATATAAATGCAGTTATTCTACTTTGAATTGTCTGTCTCTTGCCATAATATCTAAACAAGAATATTAATATCGACATATTGGAAACATCACTGAACTCCACCTTGAAATAATGAACAGTAACTTGGGGGTAAAGAGGGAACGATAGCTCAAAACACTTTTTTTTTTCAGACAATGAAAGCTCCCTCGTTGACTGCCGTACACCCAAGTCGTTTTCTTTAATTGGAGTTTTCTTTGTACGTTGGCGTAGTTTCACATTCGTGTTTGTCTCCATTTACTAGTTCATTACTTAATAATTCAAACTCCGACTAGCAATTACGTTCAGTCCTTCATTAAAAAAAAACTCCAAGAAAGAAAGAAAGGTATAGAATCTTTCGTATTGTAACAATCCTCTTAGCTTTATGTAGCCAATTATAATTAGTCTCTTAACAAGAATTTTATATCATCGAACCCGTTCTTAGGTCTCCATTGAAAAAAAATATAATTGCTTTTTTTGTGTGTGCGTGTGTGTGTGTGTGTAGCAGCTTTGTTTTCTGGAAGGCCTCTCGTTGATTCTGTTTGAGATATTTCAGGGATAACAATGGGGGATGACAAAAACAAAGATCATAGACCGCAGAAAAAGAAGATGAAAGATTCGTAACGGAGTGCGATGAAAGGTTGGTAATTGTGCGGGATATGGAAGAAGTGGCAAATTCTTTAATTGTTTCTGTTAGATAACAGTTTTTTTTTCTTTCTTTCTTTAGCCAAGTGGATTTGTTGTGTCGACATGCTTTGTGATTAACTTATAAAGACAACACGTTTTGCCTTCCTTGCTTATTGCTGTCCAAATGTAAGCGGATGAGGTGAGTGTTTTAATTTGGGGTCGATATAGTTATTTTTTTTTTTTATGCGACTTCCGTCCGCGAAACATTTTAATCTATAGTACATTAATACGATAATGGACTTTCTTTATTTTTCTTTTATTTATTTATTTTTACATAGGAAAGAAATCCTGCTCTAGAGACCAAATATCGAACTTTTTTTTTCAAGCCACTTCAAACCTTCAATAAGCAATATAAATTTTGCCTTTAAGTGGATATTGGTCCACCTAAAGACATTCATAAACATCATGTCCATGATGGGATTCGAGTCCACAACCACCGGGTTGGAATTGTGTACGTTATTCATGCATTCTTCCAACCAGGCGGACATATTTAATATTTACCATTAACGCCATGCGTCTCCGTCGCTCAGTCGGTATAGACGAAGCCTTGTGGTCGGAAAGACCTGAATTCGATTCCCGTCCATGACGTAAGGAACTTTATCTGGGGTTTTCCGACTAAAGGTGAGTTAGTCAGTCTCGTACGTTGGTGGTGGGTTTTTTCATCCTGAAACAAGGGTTTTCTGTTTCCTAATAACAAACAAACCGGCCCGTGAACACACACGGATCTATAGTCATAAAATACATACTGAATTCATTACGAGGACTCAACCTGTCCAAAGGAACGGGGAACTCCATACGAAATTAAAAAAATTAACGCCATCTGTGAGTGAATAAGAAAACGCGAAGGACTGCAAGAACATAAAGAAAAGTCATTCATATTATTTCAATGTTTTTTTCAAACATATTTGTACGACTTGTTGAGTCAGATTACTTAGTACGTAACTCCGCCATCTTCCTTCCATCTCCGCACACACACACACACCACACCGGCTTCATAATGATGTAGCGTGAATACAACATCTGTCATTCGTTTGAAAAAATGGATAGGCTCTAATCCCGTATAAAAGTACAGTGAATTTGATTTTTTTTTTGATACGGAAGGGAAAAAGTTGACATGATGCAAAACATACAGTCCTAGTATGGAACACACACGCGCACTTAATAGATACTAACGTCAGTCTTAGCTATTTCAGATGTAATTCAATCAGATCAAATAATTCTTCCCCTCCCCCCCCCACAAGAAAAAACGACACGCATATATAGAACAGACAGAAGTAGGAGAGAGAAGAGACGGATATAGATAAATCATGAAAGAAAGAAAGAATAACGCAAATATCAGAGAAAAATGATAAACCAAACATGGAGGAAGATTGCACACATAAAGGACGAATATTGAAAATCAAAATATGGAAAGAATGAAGGAAAAAGAAAAGCGTGATGAGAAAGGAAAAATAATCGATAAAAATAAAAATACAGAATGAAAGAAAGAAGAAATCAGAAAATAAGATTAATTAGATGAGACGAAAAAGGAAGGACAGAAAAATAAAATCAAAGAGAGAGAGAGAAAGAAAAGAAGGGAAGCACATAAAGTATACATAACCAACAAAAAAGATAGAAAAATAATTTTTTTTTAATTTACGCTCACGTAAATTAAAAAAAAATTAATCCTACGGAACAGGTCGGTTATTCTTGAAGGTGTCGTAAAGAACACACGCTCTGTAGAAGCGCGTGTTCACGGGGCCGGTTTGCCTATTGGGGACGAAAAAAAATCCGAGTTTCTGGGTGAAAAAACCCACTACCGAGACCGGCTAACTCACCTTTAGTCGAAAGAGACCAGATAAGGGTTCCTCACGTCACTGAAATGGATCGAACCCAGGTCTTTTCGAACAAAGGGCTTCGTCTATACCGACTGAGCTACGGAGGCGCTAGAAAAATGATTAGCTCGATGGACGTGTGGTTCCAGTAAGGATTAGGTTAGTCTCCATGACTGCAGGTTGTAAAGAGTCCAGCTATTCCTGTCTTGGGCCTTTCTTCTCCACTTTCTTCCAACTTTCTTAATCATTAGGTCTTCCCACCTTAAGGCTGGTCTTCCAGGTTTCCTTTTTGGTATCTCTCGGATAGCAGTTTGTAACTCTGACTGTCCATCTGTTGTCTCTCATTCTGGCGAGATGTCCTGCCCATCTTCTTTTGCTGTTATAGATTGTTTTTATTATATCTGTGAGTCCAGACTTCTTCCTGATTTCTGTGTGTCTTACGTGGTCTATTTTGTTTATATTGCATATTCTTCTTTCTATTGCGCGTTGAGTTGTTATTAAGCTTTGTTCTTGTTTTAAAGTTGTGTTCCGTGTTGCACTGCCATGAGTTAATGCCGGTAAGATGTGACTATTGAAAAGATGGACTCTTATGTTTATATCTATGTTTAGGTTGGTAATTGTTGATTTTATTTTGTTGAAAGCTATCCAAGCAGGTCTTTTTTCTCCTTGCTATTTCATTTGATATATCGTTATTCATTTTTACTGGACTGGCCGAGGTAGATGTATTCTTCAACTTTTTCGATGGTGTGAGATTCTAGAGGGATTGTATCATCTTTACAGTATTAATTGTTCATCCATCTTGTTTCGTCAGGGTGTATTTCCAATTCAATTTTTTGTCGGTTTTGGCTTAGAGAGAGAGAGAGAGAGAGAAGGTAAAGGAAAAAATATATGAGAAAAACATAAATAAAATGAAATGTAGAAAAACGAAAGAACGAGATGAGAAAGAAAGAAAGAGAGAGAGAGAGGAGTAATTCCATAGAGAGAGAAAGAATAGAGCAGAAGATAAATTATTAATAGAAAAGATAGATGGCGCAGCAGTGCAAGTGAACATTATACAGCAATTCTGGAAGTGAAACAGTGAAGAATAGGAGAGACAGAGAGAAACAAAGATAGCAAGCGAGAAGAGCTGAGATGGACATCCCATTGCACGGCATTCACGGAAGCAAAGATGAGTGGATAACCGGCGGAGAGATGGAGGAATGCTACAAGAAACTTTATGCGTAGCCATCGCTGGAATATCCCGCAGAAACACTTTATGAGCATATTTATCCCACGCTTGTTTCCCACAAGCGTGGACTCTTCGCACGAGACTCCGAAGATTCTAGCACGCGTGGGAGCACTTTTAAGTGGGTCATGATTAACCGTGGCTACAAGCAAACATCTCCCTGGCGTGTGTGTGTGTGTGTGTGTGTGTCACACGCGCTAGTCTTTCCCTCGTTCCCCTTTTCTAATTTGGAGCAATGGTTCTCATTGAACTTTGTAGGTGGGCAAGTGGTCTCTTTCGCACGTAACTCAGCATCCCCCCCCTCCCCTTGCACAAACAGCGACTCACCATTTGTATTCCGACCCTAGACACGTGCTTGGTTGCTTCGTGTACATTTAGTGCGAGTCGCTTAATGGGAACCTCGTGGAAACGCGCGTTTACTTGGCATTTCCATTTTCATTTGTTAATGGCCAAGTTCCAAACTTACAAATAAGAGAAAAGTATGGAAAAAGGCAGAAATAATTAAGACTTTCCTCCGAAATAATTTAGAATCTTCCACTTCCCTTTCGTGCTTGCAAATTAATCGTTTCGTGAGTTACAGTTAAGCTAAGATGTTCCTTCAAAAGTGCCCTAGAGATAAATACATGTATGGACCAAGAAGGCCTTCAGGATTGTGCTTTTCTGAAGGATTTAAACTACACCACTAGACAGAACAGCAACTTTTTCCACTTGCCCAAAAAGCTGAAACATCGAAACATCACACTAGACTTCAATATCATCATTGGATAATACTCTGTTTGGATCAGTGATGGATTATATTTATCGAATTATGAGCAAACGCTTTTCTTAAAAAGTATTACCAACCTGTTTATTATTTATGAACCACTTGAGGGTAGCTGTGGGTTTGGACGGACCGGACAAACAGGACACATTCACTTCATCTCCAATTTGGTAACGAGATTGCACACCTTCTATGACGGGATCCCCTGGTGGAAGAACTAGAAAATAAATAGAGATAATATTATTTTATGGTTGAAACAATAAACTTGTTTTTGAGTCTAAATGTGCTTTTAATAGTGGGAAATTCAAATACAGTATATTGTTTAGACCTTGACATCTGTATTATCATTCCTAGGTTGTTATGGCAACGTACAGTGAGGCTTTGGTTTAGTATTCAGATAATACTACTACTTGAAGTCAAATACATTTATATTATATACTCACAATTTTGATTTAAATATACCAATAAAATTTCTAAATAGTTTAATGCATTTATATAAAATAAATATATAATTATTTCTAAAAAATAAGTCTTTAAAAAATTTTGATTAATTTAAATTTTTTTAAAAAAATTATAAAACACCTTTTATTATTTCATATAATTTAATTATATAAATTTTTGTGTAAGTAAATTCCCATAAAAAGGCAGACAGGTGTTTTGTTGATTAATACCCTTTGAGGATAATAATAATAATGTATATATAGCAATGCTGTAGCCAATGAAATTCTAACTGAGGCTCTGCTATCGGCTATTGCTGTTACCCTCCTGCCATGATCAGAGCTTTAATAGCTTAATACCGCCTTATCCCTACATTGTCCTCTACAGATTACAGGGAAGATGAAAAGCATTCTTGCTTCGCCCCTTTAAGCCAGTTCTTAGAAGGACTATAATTCCTATAAAGTAACAGATTAACTTATTTTACAAATGGTGTAGCTGTTTACAATTATTTTTTATAAACATTTTATTTCTTTATCCTAAAATTTCACTTTCATTCTTCAATAAATATTTATTTATTATTTATTTTATATATTAATAACGTTTTTTTTTTATTTAATCTTGTATGCAGAACGGATAGCAATGCTATAGCCAATGAAGTTTTAACTGAGGTCCGGCTATTGTCGTTACCCAGCCATGACTAGAGCTTTTAGCTCAATAACACCCCATCCACACATTTTATTCAACAGATGATGGGATGAAGAGTCAAGGACTCAGTCCAAATCCCCCCCCCCCCCCAAAAAAAAAAACTAAGTAAGTCATGTAAGTAAAATTAACTTTAATTTTTGAAATAAACTAGTGTGTACACGAGTAAACATTTCATTTAAGAGAAACTTTATAAAGTGGGGTGCACAACTGTCTTGTGGTGTGGGATATCTTCTTTATGTATTCTTAAAAAACTTTCTACTGCAGTGAGTGTTATTGATAATTACATAATATAAATGGAAAATACAAATAGGCTTACCATAAACCCTTAATTCTTTCTCGGCTTTGACTGTTCTAAAAGAGGGCGCTTCTGTCGATACTTCACATCCATAAGTTCCTTCTGTGTTTAAATCGGTTTTATACAAAAGAACGTGAGTCTCATTAGAATGGGAGAGCTGAAATAGAGAGAATGAAATATTATTTCGGTTAACAGAATATGGTTAGTTCACCATAGCAAAATAGTTAAGACAACATTAATAATTAAAGCAATTTTTTTTCCGAGTATCTTCTCTCTCGAGAATTCTGCTACTGTCCTTTAAAGGAATAATTTACGGATAAAAAGTTTTGACTTCCATTTCAGAAGTGTTGCGAACTTGCATTAATATTGCATTTCAGCGCCCTCTGTGAATAAAAATGAGAAGTTTGGTTCGAACAGAAGTTTTTCCTCAACAAATTTTGTCTGGGTTTGCAACAGAGTTTTAGCTTACCTAAGGGATTTTTTTCTTTCGTTTTTTTTCTCCTTATTTTCTTCCTTTTCCTGTGAATATAAAGCCTCCAGGTAAGAGGACACAACACACTTGTGAATGGTGCGAATTTTGATAAAGCCAAAGAAATTCTACCAAAATCGACCGTTTTCCGTAGCCCATACTTTAAAAAAAAAAGGCAACCCATTTTTTTTTAAGGGAATGATTGACATGCTGCCCGGAATGTAAAAGAAAAAAAGATACCAAACCAATGTAAGTCATCTACGCTGTTTTTATAAGTATGCAAACGTATTCACCTGTAAAACCATTCTTTGTCTTCTCTCAAATCACGAAAAATAAATCCTCAAAAAATTTTCACTCGAAGAAATGAGAAAACAGAAGTTGGAAAAACATAACTAGCATTTGACGCACAGTTTCAACATCTCGAAGACAAGTCAGTAATGCATAGAACACATCATCAGCCTACCTGTCATATGTAATCCAAGTTCGTGGCGAGAATATGCTATTTGACTTGCAGGATACATTTAAATGGAAAAAAATAAATAAATAAAAATACCTAGCACAAATCTAAAATCTGTCACTACTGCTTCACTCAAAATGAATCTGGGTAAAGAAAGCATAATGTCAACTTGTGTTTTCGTCAAATATATTCAGATAAAGAACGCTACCTGTCGGCTAAGTTTGGCACTATATTTGAGTTTGTTCTTTTTCTGAATTACAAAAATGTCTTGGGAGTAAAAATGTTTTCAATGATTTCTAACGAATATTTTGTTCACAAAAGATGAAAATAACAATTGATTTGAATTCAATTCTGAAAATAACCTTATAAGGACTGGCTTAAAGGGGCGAAGCAAGAATGTTTTTCATCTTCCCCGTTATCGGTAGAGGACAGTGTAGAGATAAGGTGTTATTGAGCTATTAAAGCTCTGATCATGGCAGGAGGGTAACAGCAATAGCTGAGCCTCAGTTAGACCTTCATTGGGTATGGCATTGACATACATTACCCTCCAAGGGTCAGATCTTCCATCCTTATAGTTCTTATAAGAACTGGGCGATGGACTGAGTCCTTGACTCTTTATCCCGTCATCTGAATGAAGTAAATCTGTGCGGATGGAGGCGTTATTGAGCTAAAAAGCTCTAGTCATGGCTGGGTAACGGCAATAGCCGAGCCTCAGTTAAAACTTCATTGGCTACAGCATTACCATTTGTTATCCTGGAAGTCCTCTGATCTTCCATCCAACAACAACAACAACGTTACTGGCTTGCTGGGTGAAGCATAAAATGCTTTTTATTTTCCCCTTTATCTGTGTGGAGAAGCTTGATGGGGGAGGTTGTGAGACTTATGCTCGCACTTTGTGAACTATGGAGTTAGCTCTGTTCTGCTGAAAGCAGGATTGCCTTGGGTCTTTTGTGTTTGTGATAGTCATGTTCACTATAACTGGAAGCTTGTCTGATTAGTGGATTCGGATGAGAATGTACCTTGCTGAAGAACTTTTCCGCATGGTCATGAAGGAGAGAACGGATGTCAGGGGTTCCGGTTTCTCTGTGGATCTGCGTGTTTCTGACGAACCATGGGGCGTCTAAGATCATCCGCAGGCATTTGTTTTGTATCCTCTGTAGTTTCTGGATGTTAGATTTGGATATGTGACTCCATGTAGGGGATGCATATGTGATTACTGGTCGAATTACCATCTTATATAATAACAGCTTGTTGCGTTTATCCAATTTGCTGTTGCGATTGATCAGGGGATAGAGTTGGGCTATGGTTCTGGATGCCTTTGTGCCTATGAGCTTAATATGCCTGTTGAAATTTAGCTTTTTGTCTAGCTGTACTCCAAGGTATTTGGTTTCTGTCTGCCATGGTATCTTTTTTCCGAGAAGTTCAATATCATCTTGGATGAAGGTTTGCGTCTTGTAAACAGTATAGCTGAGCTTTTGACGGGTTTACTTGTATCCTCCAGTCGGTGAACCGTTTCTCTAGCTTTGTGATAGTATCCTGGAGACGACTGATCGCCAGGTGTGGGCGGAGAGATCTTGTCATTATGGCTGTGTCGTCAGCATATAGGACTTTGATGGTAGTCCTCAGGTTCTGTGGAATGTTAGCCACGTAGATTTTGAAAAGTAAAGGAGCCAAAAGAGATCCCTGTGGTACTCCTGCCAGGATTTTGCGCCTAGTTGAGATGGTGCCATTTATTTTTATCTACATGGATCTGTCAGTGAGGTATGATTTTATTAGACGGGTAAGGTTTGTTGGAATGTTGGCCTGAATGAGTTTATAGAGTAATCCTTGATGCCATACCTTATCAAAGGCCTTGGCAATATCCAGAAAAACTGCAGCTGTGTGAAGGTTCCAGTTGTATCCTTGAGTGATATGCTCCACTAGTCGGTGTATTTGTTGCACTGTGCTGTGCATACGGCGGAAGCCGAATTGTTCGTTTGGAATTATTTCTAATTGATCTGATTTTTCTTGTAGTCTTGAAAGGATAATTTTTTCAGCAATCTTTCCCAGGTTGGAAAGCAGGCTTATTGGACGGTAGCTTTGCGGGAGTTGCGGATTGTTTCCTGGCTTTTTTATTGGTATGATATCTGCTGTTTTCCATGCAGAGGGGAAGTGTTGTATCCTCAATATTGCATTGGTTATGGCCCTGGAGCTTTTTTGTTGTTTAGATGTTTTATGATGTTGGTTATTTCAACTGGAGTAGTGGGGGTGATGCTGGCTGGTTTGTCTTCGGACTGACTTAAGGTACGCTTGACCTGCTGGTGGATTTTATATATGTGGGTGATGTCTATATTATCATATGATGGGCTGCATTGTTTTTCTAGGTTTTCTGCTATTGCTTCTGCTTTTTCTTTATCAGTGTGCGCCGTTCCATGAGCAGTTTGCATGGGCGGTAGGGGATTGTGTTTAGTGCGCAGAATCTTCAGAAATTTCCATATTGTGTGATCTTCTGGGTTGAGTGATGATAGTTTATTGTCCCAATCCTGGTTCCTGTGGATTTGAAGTGCTTTTCTGACTTGGTTGTTCAACTTGTTCAGAGTTTTCTTGTCCTGTGGGGCTCTTGTGTTGTGGTATCTTTTCCTGGCTTTGTTTTTTGTTCTGATGAGGTCCATTATGTTTTCTGGGAGCCGACCGGATGGGTGGTTGGTTGCGGTTTTGGTGACTGTTTCTAGTGCTTTTTTAATTTCGCTTGTTAAATTGCTTATTGCTTCATCCATGTCTTCTTTTTGTGGATGATTGGTACAGGTATTCTGGTAGGATTTTAGCTAGCCTATCCCACGATATGAAGGTGTGCTAGTTGATCTTGCGTGCCAAGTTTGATCAGTATTGGGTTGTGGTCGGATGATAGTTCATTGAGCGTCTCTAGTTTGTATTGATAACTGATGTTTCTAAGGATAGCTATGTCAAGTACATCTGATCTGCCATGAGGGCTGTAATGAGTGTGCTCAGTGGGTCCTGCTACCACAACTGAGTTAAGTGTTGAATAGTTGTGTAGTATGCGACCACTTCTGTTGGTGGTGGTGCTGAACCATGCTGTGTGTTTGGCATTCAAGTCACCTACTATGATGGTGGGGTCTGTGGTGCCGAGGACTGCATCCAGGTCTGTTGTCAGTAGAGGATTGCTTGGTGAGTTGTAGGCAGCAAATATCTTGAGGCTTCCAGCATTGTTTGTGTGGGCTTGTATTCCTGTGGTTTCCAGGTTTGTAGTGTGTGGGTTGGATATGGCATTGTGGTGGAGGTATGGTTTGATGTAGATGGCAGTGCCTCCCCCTCTGGAGCTGAGTCTATCCGTCCGGTATATTGTGTATCCTCTCACTTTTGGGTTGTTGGCAGGTCTTAGGTGGGTCTCGTTGATCAGCATTATGTCCGGGTTGTGTCTTTGTGCGAATTTCTGTAGTTCTAATGTTTTGTTGGTGAGGCCATTGGCATTCCAGGCTGCAATTAGAAGCGAGTTAGGTTTTACTTTTGTTTTATTCATAGTTGAGTGCTGTGAGTATGGAATGGGTTCCTTGCAGGAATCTCTTTGTGGAGGATGGAGTTGGGTTTGTTCTGCTGAATTCCTGCAGCATAGTGGCTAGCGAAGCAGTCAGTATTGCTGTGATGTTGGAGCCTATTTGATTGCTTTGTATTGTGTCCTTTGGTCGGGCTGCTTCTGCATAGGTCTTGGTGGAAGGTTGAGCCCTTTCCTGACTTTTATGGATTGGGTTTTGATGGTTTGATGACTGCGCAGCAGAGATGCTTTGAGTGGTGGTCCAGATTGGGGGAGGTTGGACGGGTCTTGTAGTTCCGTGATTTCTGGGATGGTGGCTGCATCCTTTGTAGTTTGCTGGGTGGGGACCTCCACAGTTGGCTGGTGTGGTTCTTGCTTTTGTGCATGTAATGGTTTGATGCTTCTCGCCACACTTCAGGCATCTGAACTCGGCTTTGCAGAGTCTTTGGGCATGGCCAAACTTTTGGCAACGATGGCATTGCCCTGCTGATGCCCTTTTCCTGAGTGGCTCTGTTGATATTTTAAGTCCACAGACCGCAGTTATGTCATAAATTTGTCTCTGTGTGTTCTGTATCTCAACCAATACTAATGGCATCGGTTGTTTATCGGATCTGTACATCCGGCTGACTTTGATAGGTGTTAGGCCCTGCTGAGTAAGGTCAGCCGCGATCTCCTCGGAGGTAATGCCTTCGGTGACACCTCGCAGTACAACCTTTAGATTTCTTTCGCTGCTTAGTGCGAAGGTGTGGTACTGCAGTTTGTTGTTGTCCATCATTTTTGTTTTCCCTCTGTGGTCTGTGACTGTTGTTGGCTGAATTTTTACTCCTTCGTCGGTGTTTCTGGCCCAGGAGTATCCAATTTGATGTTCTCTTAGGTTTCTTGCAACTGTGGTCCATTTTTCCTTTTCACGGAGAATTACCGGGGGGACCTTTTCCCTTTTTTCCGGGACTATTTGTGAGGGTGTTTCGTTTTCCACAAGATCATCCTCGATTCTACGTCTCTTGCCCGTCTGTTCTCCTGTGAAGACCGTCTGACTGGGGCTCTCGGGAAGGGAGATGGATGTGTCATTGATCTCTTCTACTTCGCCGTCCATATCATCGGATTCTTCCGGCTGTATGTACAGGTTTAGGAAACCTGGCCATTCAGTATCAAATTTTTTAAGCAGTAATTTAAACAATTTTAATGCTTGCTCTTTGTTTAGATGCTCTAGCAGATCAGTAATATTATTCATGTCTGCTTTATTTGTTGTTATATCTAGTAGGTAGTGATTGGAAAATTGCTTATGATCGCAATTAGAAATCCCGCAGGTCTTGAGACCTGCCAGCAGAAATTTTGTAGAGGATATTGCAGATGAAAAGGATTGCCAGCAATATCGAGCGATTAGCTAAATGCGCAAATCAATAGCATATGAAATTTCAGAAAATGAAGAACGCTTACCTCTATATATATCATTTATCATTCAAAACTATCGCACTGAACTAATACGCAAGCCGCCATTTGCATTTCTTCACGAGTAATCAATCAATCTTCCATCCTTATAGTCCTTATAAGGACTGGCTTAAAGGGGCGAAGCAAGAATGCTTTTCATCTTCCCCGTTATCTGTAGAGGACAGTGTAGGGATAAGGTGTTATTGAGCTATTAAAGCTCTGATCATGGCAGGAGGGTAACAGCAATAGCCGAGCCTCAGTTAAAGCTTCATTAGCTACAGCATTGCTATCCATTACCCTCCAAGGGTATTGGATTGAGTGAATCAATCACCGACTATGTAAGTAAAGGTGAAATCTCAAAAATACGGACGATCTCTAGGCCACTCCATAGTGGGCGAAAGACCGTCCTAATCTCAGCGTTGGTTCCACTCAGTGACGGGCTCCCCGACCACTGAGCAGAACCGCTCAAATTCCGAGGAAAATAATTCACCGACAAAGCCCCTCAGCGGGCCGTGCCGGAGAACACCTTCCCCGGAGACTCAAAGTGCTCCCTTAAGGCAAAAACCTTAAGAGAGCGAACTCAAAAACTCATCGCCCAAGTGGGTAAAAGCAACAGCCGAACCTCAGTTAAACTTCATTGGTACAGCTTTGCGTTGCTATCCATCACCCCCAAGGGCATTAATGAATCAATCACCGACTATGTAAGTAAAGGTGAAATCTCAAAAATACGGACGATCTCTAGGCCACTCCCTAGTGGGCGAAAGACCATCCTAATCTCAGCGTTGGTTCCCCTCAGTGACGGGCTCCCCGACCACTGAGCAGAACCGCTCATATTCCGAGGAAAATAATTCACCGGCAAGTACCCCTCAGCGGGCCATGCCGGAGAACACTTTCCCCGGAGACTCAAAGTGCTCCCTTAGGGCAAAACCTAAGAGAGCGAACTCATTTACCCAGGATAACAGCAACAGCCGAACCTCAGTTAAACTTCATTGGTTCAACATTGCCATCCGTTACCCTATATGGGCATCTCATATAAAATCAATCACCGTATGTGTAAGTAAAGGTAATATCTCAAAAATATCGGACGATCTCTAGGCCACTCATTCGTGGGCGAAAGACCGTCCAAATCTCAGCGTTGGTTCTACTCAGTGAAACTCGAGTACCGAGCAGAACCGCTCATTCCGAAGAAAATAATTCACCGGCACGTACCCCTCAGCAGGCCGCGACGGAGAACACTTTCCCCGGTAACTCAAAGTGCTCGCTTAGGTCAAAACCTAAGAGAGCGAACTCATTAACCCAGGATAACAGCAACAGCCGAACCTCAGTTAAACTTCATTGGTTCAGCATTGCCATTCGTTACCCTATATGGGCATCTCATATAAAATCGATCACCGTAATGTGTAAGTAAAGGTGATATCTCAAAAATATCGGACGATCTCTAGGCCACTCATTCGTGGGCGAAAGACCGTCCAAATCTCAGCGTTGGTTCTACTCAGTGAAACTCGAGTACCGAGCAGAACCGCTCATATTCCGAGGAAAATAATTCACCGACAAAGCCCCTCAGCGGGCCGTGCCGGAGAACACCTTCATCGGAGACTCAAAGTGCTCCCTTAAGGCAAAAACCTTAAGAGAGCGAACTCAAAAACTCATCGCCCAAGGGGATAAGAGCAACAGCCGAACCTCAGTTAAACTTCATTGGTACAGCTTTGCGTTGCTATCCATCACCCCCAAGGGCATTAATGGACCAATCACCGTAATGTGTAAGTAAAGGTGATATCTCAAAAATATCGGACGATCTCTAGGCCACTCATTCGTGGGCGAAAGACCGTCCAAATCTCAGCGTTGGTTCTACTCAGTGAACCTCGAGTACCGAGCAGAACCGCTCATATTCCGAGGAAAATAATTCACCGACAAAGCCCCTCAGCGGGCCGTGCCGGAGAACACCTTCCCCGGAGACTCAAAGTGCTCCCTTAAGGCAAAAACCTTAAGAGAGCGAACTCAAAAACTCATCGCCCAAGGGGGTAAGAGCAACAGCCGAACCTCAGTTAAACTTCATTGGTACAGCTTTGCGTTGCTATCCATCACCCCCAAGGGCATTAATGGACCAATCACCGTATGTGTAAGTAAAGGTGATATCTCAAAAATATCGGACGATCTCTAGGCCACTCATTCGTGGGCGAAAGACCGTCCAAATCTCAGCGTTGGTTCTACTCAGTGAACCTCGAGTACCGAGCAGAACCGCTCATTCCGAAGAAAATAATTCACCGGCAAGTACCCCTCAGCGGGCCGTGCCGGAAAACACTTTCCCCGGAGACTCAAAGTGCTCCCTTAGGGCAAAACCTAAGAGAGCGAACTCATTAACCCAGGATAACAGCAACAGCCGAACCTCAGTTAAACTTCACTGGTTCAGCATTGCCATCCGTTACCCTATATGTATGGGAATCTCATATTGAACCAATCGACTATGTAAGTAAAGGTTCTATCTCAAAAATATCGGACGATCTCTAGGCCACTCATTCGTGGGCGAAAGACCGTCCAAATCTCAGCGTTGGTTCTACTCAGTGAAACTCGATTACCGAGCAGAACCGCTCAAATTCCGAGGAAAATAATTCACCGACAAAGCCCCTCAGCGGACCGTGCCGGAGAACACCTTCCCCGGAGACTCAAAGTGCTCCCTTAAGGCAAAAACCTTAAGAGAGCGAACTCAAAAACTCATCGCCCAAGTCGGTAAGAGCAACAGCCGAACCTCAGTTAAACTTCATTGGTACAGCTTTGCGTTGCTATCCATCACCCCCAAGGGCATTAATGAACCAATCGACCGCATCTCACGGTCGATTGATTGATCTATCTTGATGCAATCTTCCATCCTTATCCTTATAAGGACTGGCTTAAAGGGGCGAAGCAAGAATGCTTTTCATCTTCCCCGTTATCTGTAGAGGACAGTGTAGGGATAAGGTGTTATTGAGCTATTAAAGCTCTGATCATGGCAGGAGGGTAACAGCAATAGCCGAGCCTCAGTTAAAGCTTCATTAGCTACAGCATTGCTATCCATTACCCTCCAAGGGTATTGGATTGAGTGAATCAATCACCGCATCTCACGGTCGATTGATTGATCTATCTTGATGCAATCTTCCATCCAAGCGTATTTGTTAGTATATGTTAAGCGCTTAAGTGAACTATAGTTTGGTGTGTTTAGAAATCTTTGAAATATAAGCTAAACTTAAATATTTTTTAAGGATTTTATTTCTTTCTCATTTCTTATATTTTTTACTTTTATATTTTATAGAATTCAGTTATTTTATTTAGAAATTAACGCTGCAGTCACTGATTTAATATAGTTTTCGATACCTGAGTAAGTCATTTTCATAAACTCATTCAGCGACACCTAGTGACCACCATACGAATAAATAGAGATATTCGATTTTTTTTTTTTTTTCATGCGAAAAAAAACATTCCCCCGTCTAACTGCATGCTCATATTTTCTTCAATCGAAGTACTTTCGTTTAATTATTAACTGGCCTCTGCCAAGGGTGTAATAAAAGTAGATCATCTTGCGCGGTCGGTTTTAAGTGAACAACATTACCTCTCATGCTAAGAAGAAATCAACGACGGTCGCCAGAAGAAAATGGGGATAAAGAACGCAGCATTTCGAGCAATCACGTCCATATATAAAACCAAGAGATACGAGATCTCTAAATATTCCATGACTTTGTATCGAAATTCCGTGTACTTGAGACAGGTTGGCGTGAGCAAGGCTTCCGTTATGTCGGCCGAGGGGATGAACTCGGCTTTTGTTTGTTTATTTATGTGTTCTCTGTGGCTACTGCGTGTCTTCGGATGTCCCCCCGTAAATTACCGGACGAACATTTTTGTGTTCTTTCCTTACGACCGCGTATTTCGGAACTTTTTTTTTTTTTTTTTTGAAATGCTTATACGAGCTTTCAACGCTATCCCTCCCCCCCGTGAAATATAATAAGATGGGGACGTTGTATCCTGTTTAATTCATTGATATTGTTTAGGTGAATAAACTCCTCACAGTTTCATGGGTGTAAAGTTTGTATCGAATGAGGTTTTACAACACCGAAGTTGGACAAAATTGGATTTTTATAGCATCGCTGGCACAAGCCAAAGATGTTTTAGGAATAAACAATGAACATGGCTTGTGTAAAAAAACTTCATATGTACATTTTTATGTCTTTGATTCTCCATCGTTCTTCATCTGGAGCACAATAGTCTTCTTAATTGGTATTGTGGTTAAAGTAATTTCTTCATTTACATTTATATCCTCTCCAGATCCCTCTCATTTTAACTAGATATCCAGCTTCTTATGGAGCCCTTTCTTGTCCTTACTAAATATATTTTCATTATGTATTTATTTATTTGACAGTGACGCCACGAAGGTTAAACTTACTGTAGGTATGATTGTCATTAATATTGTGGGTGGGTTAAGGGACACATAATCCGGAAACTATACTCTAGAGCAAGGTTTCCCAAACTGTGTTCCGCGAAACACCAGTGTTCCGCGGAACATAGTTAATAAACGTTCCGTGAGAAGTTCTCCTGGAATTTGTCATTTTAGTTTTCTAAGCATTTTTTATGAATAAATATTTTATAGTGGAAATATTCTGAGGAGAATAATATTAATGAATATATCGAAAAGCGCAGACCCAGAATGCCTAATAACATCTGTGTAGCAAATGTTAGTGACCATGCTGTGTGTTTTAAAACGTGGAAGGATTCATGAATTATCGTTAATTTTCACGTATCGAAACCTTTCGACATTTGGGAAAGAGAATACCGCTGTTTATGACCGGTCATAAAAATTGCCTGCAAGCGGATTATAACAATGGGTGGCATATCCTCTGTTCTCAAAACTGAACGAAATAACATCTGTGTAGCAAATGTTACTAACCAATCAGCAAGGAAGTATAAAGAAAATTTTTCTACTAAAATTGAAGATCAAGGTAGTCTGTATCCGATTCTCAAATCTAGTAATACTGAATACTTTCTTCGCAAGTTCGTATTGTAGGGTGAAAGTTTTGAAAGCGTACTGCCGTAATTTTTTCAAAGAAATAGGCCTGCAGATTTAAATTTTAATATGAATAAGAGATAAGGGACTTTGTTTAATTTTGGTATTAAGAAATCTCTTATTGAAGGTGTTTGTGACGCAACAGATAGTGAGTCATCCACCACCAGCCTACAAAGCGCTCTCCAGGATGTATACAAAAGAAGGGGAACACTACCAGCACGCAGGAGAAAAAGTCTGCATTCACTCGTAAGTACTTATAATATAAATGTTTGGTGATCAGAATAGGATATGTCAATGAAAATCAGTACAAATTAACTTAATGATGTTTATGTTTAATTAATGTTTAATTAATGATCAATTATTAAAAAAAATCGGCTAAATTAACAATTAATTATTAATTATTATTACAAAATAACCAAGGTGTTCCGTCGTAGGAAACGTTTGGGGAACCCTGCTCTAGAGAGCAGATGTGATCCTTTTTTCAAAAACCCATCGGTTATCCTATAAGAAGGAGGTAGTCTAACACGTAAGGCTTTCACAAAAACATTCATCCCACAGTAGAATTGGAATATGCATGCAGACAGAAAAGCGAAAACACCATCCATTGGCTGGGGCAACCTGACCAATTCATCTGATCTTCTATAAAACAGCGCAATGTATTTCTTCATTTATTCCTCGAATGATGCACTTTTGACTTTCTTCACGGATTCCAATGATCGAAATAGTTGCTTTCTTTTTGGACTTTTTCCGATCCTCTGTAGATTTGATTTTTCTACACGTGTGGCTTCTGATCTTTACCTGTGATCTTTACAAATCTAATTATTGTGTTATATTTTATGGTCCTAACTAAAGTTCCCTATAGCACGTTTACTTTCTGATTTATATTTTTATCTTAATATATGGGTTTCCCAATTTTTCTGGATCTAATAGAGAATTACGGGTTCCTCGAGAGAATTTCCGCTGATCTTCACCTAAATATGAATTCAATTTCTAAAATGGCTGTTCAGTCTGGAAATATTGTCTTCATCTATAGACTTTGTTCATCCTTTTTTTTCCCTCGAGATTCTTCTTCCTCTGTGAATCTTAGATAAAAGTTCGGTTGATCAAAAGGTTGTCTTCTGATCTTGTAGGGAATGCATCTAGCTATAGATTAGAGATCTAGTCCGAAGCAATCTCTACAGGAACAGAAGGATTTAGCTAAAAGCAATCTTTACATCTAAAGTTCTTTTTGTATCTGCTATCATGCTCATCAGAGAATCCTAAAAACACAACTCCTTTTATCTTTGGTTCCCTACGAATACTATGAAGAATTCTCTTTGAGTTACTTGCTTTCCTACAGTTTATCTGCACGTGCTGTTGATCAAAATGGTTATTGATAAGTACCTCACATGATCTAATACAATAATCCTTATGCCACACACACACACACACATAGAAAGAGAGACAGTATCTCATTTCGTTTCCCACTGTCAGCATATCTTCATACCAAACATGTGTCGAAGCATTTCCATATTATTAGGAGACTTTCTTGAGTGCATACCATTATAAAAGGTTATGTAAAGGGTGGAGCTTCGGTAGCTCAGTCGGTATAGACGAAGCCCTTTGATCGGAGAGACATGGGCCCAATTCCCGTTCATGAAGTGACGAACCTTTATCTGGTCTCTTTCGACTAAAGGTGAGTTAGTTGGTCTCATACAGAGATAGGGGGGGGGGTTTCTCCCGGAAACTCGGGTTTTCTGTCCCTCAGAAAAGGCAAACCGACCCCGTAAACACACGCATCTACAAACATAGGACACACCGGGAGTCATAGGAATAACCACCTTATCCTCGAGGCGGCCGCGGTTTCGAATCGTAATAGGCCATGCCCAATACGAACGTAACAGGTCACTAGGCCTAATATACTTCAGAGATGGAGGTAAAGGGATACGTATAAATAATTGAATAATTTTTAAAACTTGACATAATATTATAGCATTTAGTTTCGTATAATTCTGCATAAATAGGATAATAAAAATTGCTCAATTCACTTTCATAAAATTCCGTCTACATAAGAGTAGGAACGGACTTCCAGGCAGACAGACAGAGTGATCCCCCTATTCATTTTGTTTCATGATTTTTACGTTTAACTGCAATCATTAGGACAGTTTCCAAACTCATTCGTTCAACCGAAATATCTTAAGAAGTAAATCTTATCCATTTTAGAGAACCACCAGTACGTCAATTCCACCAAAAGAGACTTTGTTATCTCAACTGCAATTTTTGTTTCGCATTCGTCGCTATGGTTACCCGCGCTTTTCTCTTCCCTCCCGCTGTAAACACCCTTTACACTCAACAGCTAAGAAATATGTCCCCGTTGTGCTTCTGCGGGCAAAAAAAGGCGTTTTCCAACAGACGATCTACGCTCCTGTGACCCTCTTTCAAACGACACCGATGACTATCAGAGAACCATCGGGGAAGAGGCAACATCTCTATTAGGGGGCACTCACGATGGGATGGCTTCGCCACCGCCAAGAACAATGACACGTCGCGCGAGATCGCATTAGGAAGCAGCACTTGAGACGGTGGAAATCCGGTTCGCTACCCCTCCTCCCCCGCTTCCTCACGCCGATATCGCAAACTGTCTCGCTGTGAGAAATGTAGCACTCTAAGGTTATGGCTCGCGAGCAATGCACACCTCCCACACTCCACTTTAGACTAACGTTGATGCAGAGAAAAATGCTGACGGTCAGAGAGGGTCTGGCACGGATACGACAACTTGTTGGGACGGTCATTTCTTTTCTAAGAAAAAGAGGGTCACCACGACTACACTTTGAGAGTCACACAGGTGATGAAAATCTTTTTTCTACTGAAGAAAATTAAAATTGAAGTGTTCAAATCGAGTTAAGATGATATAAACACCTCACAGCTTGGAAAGAGGACTCTGCTAAAGCAGTAGATTCCAATAACAATGGCGATCGGATACTCTGGTATTGGATACTTATATATATATATATATATATATATCATATACAAGCAGATAAAAGGTGTTTGACCAGTGGGGGCTCGTGGCTTGAAATCGCGGGAGTGCTGCAACTTTCGAAATATACATACACACTGTAAGCACAGTGTATACGTGTTTGGATAAAATATCAAAATGATGGTAAAATTTGGAAAAAAAAATTAAACATGAAAAAATATTGTTTATTATCGATAAAATTATACAGTTTGGTATAAATCAAAATTTCTTGAAAATAAAATCCATTATCACAACCCCAATAATGTTCTAAAATAAAAACTACAACAAATGTTATGTCTTTAATTGTAATGGCCAAATATTTAAAGAGACGGAGTAAACACGATAAGCACTACGAACACTCTACTACTGGGGCAAACTGCTTATAAACAACAGTGGAACTGCGCGACGGACAGTGCCACATTACGCTAATAGCTCGCATCTCACTATGACGCGCATATGCTTGCGCGCGTAGCAATACGACACTGTGGTAAACACAGTGCCGCTAGCGTCTTTCGCCCTCCTAAGTGCAACAAGATGGATTTTTATTATTTTTTATACAAAATAAGAGAATTGTATAGGACTGTTGACGATAAAATTAAATATTACAAGCAAATATAAATAAATTAATAAATATATTTATATATCGAGAAAAATTGAGGTACTGCAGTTCTGCAGTGCGTATGCACGCGCCGTCCCCTGTGCTTGACCTTCTCAATAAAAATCTCTGGATCAGAGAAAGATGTAGAAAGTGTTTTTCTGTGTTCATTCAACCTTGGTATCTCTTCCAGGTCTTCCTCCAACTGAAGAGACCTCAATAAAGGTCGAAACCGGTCTGGGTAGTGACCCTTCCAATTATGCATTGCATTATACACGGCTTAAAAGGGATGTGCTTTGCATTATGGGATACATACTAAGGTAAGTGATACGAAGCCATTAGCCTCTATGTACAAGTAGCTCAGACGTGAATATATTTCACGCGCAAAACTTTCTTTTCCTTATTTGGGAAAAGGATTAAAACCAAGTATATAAAATTTCTTGGTATCTTTAACGTATATTACACCCAAGGTAAAAAAAAACTCTCTGCCTATATTAGATGTTAGATAAGAGGCGATGCTTCATAATCCTAACTTGTATTTATTCGTATCGGCCGTCTGGATCGATTTTGCTGAGTTGCCTTATTAATCCCCCCCCCCTCCCCAGTCACATTTGACAAATAAAATTTCATGTTTACAAAAAGGCTTATGCGAGAAAGAGATAACTGATTGTATAAATGTATCAGAACTGTTGCATTGGTTATTCTCTTCAGCTGAGATGTAGGTTTTTAAGCATTAATTTGTCAGTTAAGTATGTAGATAGAGCAGAGGTTATATTCTTATTGTGGTAACCTAATATCTTTATTGATCTTAATGATCAAGTACGTCTCAGGATCCTTAGGTCCCAGTTGCATTTTGGTTCTGTTTCTTAATTTAGTATTTTTTTATTGCTTAGGCTATACGAAGCTGGATTGAGAAAGAATGCATTATGGTTGCAAAAATTAACCACTCAACATACACTAGCTTTAACGGTATGTGTGCCCAATATATTTTGTAATAAACAAGCTGGAGCATATTCCACATTTTCCGGTGAGTACACCAGCGTCAGGTTTTTAGCGTATTTTTATTGACTCCACTAGACCACGGTGTCTTGAGATAGTTTGAACCAACCAGACAGAATAACGTTCCAGAGGTAAGCGAACGACAAGACAGTAGTATCCATCTGCGGATGCTGGGCACACATGATCCCACAAATGTTCCATGGAGGAGTCAAGTCAAAAGTAGGCTTCCAGAGAAGCACATGGAATGCTATATGATCTTTGAACCATTTTTGCATACCTTGTGACAAACGGGGGTAGACATTCTCTTGTTGGAAAAGACAGGATCCAATCGAGAACATTGTCACCATCTGGGCAATTCGTGGTCCGAAACTCTCATGTAAGAATTAGCGGTGAGAGTGTGTCCGATGGGGGAATAACAAGACTCAGTGATGTCATGACAGCAATACTCATAACAGGATATCACAGGTAAACTGTGCAGTTCTGGTTGGCCATAAACAGACTAAGTGGTCAGAATATTTTGGCACATGAGTGTATATAACAGCTCCCGCTACTATTTTACGTTCTTTAGAGTTTTTCTTGTCAATTTTATGACTCTTTAGATGCCAGTCGCCTTTATAATCTTGTCATAACAATGAGGTATCTGAAGAGAAAGAGAGAGAGAGAGAGAGAGAGAGAGAGATTATGGCATTATGTGTTAAATTTTATCTCCCTTTTCGCATCCTCTTACTTTATTTAACTCCATCGAGAAGACAAATCACGGTAATTCCTACTTAACTAACCCCCTGTTAAGTTATATTTGCCGATATGCTTAGCGAATATATTTATCGTTGTCTTTCGTGGTTCCACCTCTTATTTCCGGTTAATTTGAGTCATTCGTTTCCCTAAGAGTTATGACTGCTCTTAAGTAGCCCATTAAGCGCATGATTTCCTTACTCCACCCTCTATTGTTCCACTCTAAACTACTACGCATGCTGGCACAACAGCGCAAGCTGCAACTTACCAGCTAAAATGAAACTACACAAACAAAAGCGCTTTATGCTGATTGGTTTATTTAATTTCCCACGGAAAAAAAAAAAAAACATTTTTAATTTACTTTGAAATTCAGGAGTACATTCTACAACGAGGCACTTAACAAACGGCTTTGAGCTGTTGCAGGTAATAAATATCTCTGATTCCTTTTATAAGAAGTGCAAAATGAGCCAAACAAGTTGAATTTTTGTCTAATTGACACCCATAAATTGCTTCTGTGGCGAGCGCCATCTATCGGAAGATCATTCGAACGTAACAAAATATGGCGAGGGGTGTTAATGCGGCTGCAACGATGCTAATAAAGACGATCTTTGCCATTATTTTAACGAGTTAAGCATTGCTTGCCGTTATTTCAACTTTCTTTCTATCATATATAGAGAAAAAGGACAAAAATGCTATCGATTACAACAGCGAAATTATTTTTACCGTCTAAATATTTACTCACAATATTTAATATATAATTTAATTATAATTATAATTAAATTTGTGACTTCGGTTTTCATCATTAGGATTAGCCGAGAAAAAGTCACAAAATCTGATGGGAAAAATCTACTAACATCTTCCGTTGCAATGTTGAACTAGAGAGAAAAATTGTAATATCTAGAGAAATCATCTTCAGTCCTGTTCATCTAAATAACAACTTAAGCTACAACCTCCCGGATAGTCATTCAGCTGTAATCATGTACTGGCGTTCACGTGATGCAGCAAGCACGCACTCTCCCAACAATGCAACAAATGAAAGAACAGCTTCAAATACAACTACAACGTTTTCATGCTAATTATGTATAAAGACTCTCTATGTTGTTCGTCGTCTTTTAACCTTCAGTGTTTAGTGTTTTTTCTTTTTTCTTTATTTTATAATGTCACCTGATGAAGGCTGTTGTAGGCCGAAACTAGTAGTGTTTTTATATTAAAACCTTTTTACTTAAATCTCGGTTCTAGTCATTCAATTCTTCATATATATATATTCCGGCTATTCTCTCTCTCTCTCTCTCTCTCTCTCTTTCTCTCTCTCTCTCTCTCTATATATATATATATATATATTAGGATAACCATGTTATTTTATAAACTTGGTTATTTTAACTCCTAATCCCAAGTATGCAAACAATTAAGTTTGCGCCTGAAACAAAGTTCAAGTCTAAAGATGGTGCAACACCAGGGCAACTCATTGTAAAGGTGGGTAAAGCTCTGATCACTATTCGTAGTATTTTCCCCATAATGTAAAGCACATCTCACTAGAAGATGTATACTGCAATGCATTATGGGTGGAGTCACTACCCAGACCGGTTTCAACCTTTTTTGAGGTCTCCTCAAAAAAAAAAAAAAAAAATATATATATATATATATATATATATATATCAATATATATTCTATATAGTTCAGCATGTCTAGTCTATATAGTTGAGCACATATATACAGTATATTCTGTCTCTTCTATCTATATAGTTCAGCATATATATATATATATAGTCCTTATAAGGACTGGCTTAAAGGGGCGAAGCAAGAATGCTTTTCATTTTCCCCGTTATCTGTAGAGAACAGTGTAGGGATAAGGTGTTATTGAGCTATTATTAAGGCTCTGATCATGGAAAGAGGATAACAGCAATAGCCGAGCCTTAGTTAGAACTTCATCGGCTACAGCATTGCCATCCATTACCCTGATTAGTAAGTAAAGGGTAAAATCTCAAAAAATCGGACGATCTCTAGGCCACTCCATAGTGGGCGAAAGACCGTCCATGTCTCAGCGTTGGTTCCACTCATTGACGGCCGCCCCGTCCAAGCACCCCGACGGGCTCCCCGTTTAAGCAGAACCGCTCAGCGTTGGTTCCACTCAGTGTCGGCCGCCCCATCCTAGCACCCCGATGGGCTCCCCGACTCCTGAGCAGAACCGCTCAAATTCCGAGGAAAATATAATTCACCGACAAGAACCCCTCAGCGGGCCCTGCCGGAGACTCAAGGTACTCCCTTAAGGCAAAAACCCCAAGGGAGCGAACTCAAAAACTCACACCCAGGATAACAGCAACAGCCGAACCTCAGTTTACTTCCTTGGTTCAGCATTGCCATTTGTTACCCTCCAAGGTATTGGATTGAATGAATCAACCCAATCGTTTTCGGAACATGCTCAATTTATTGCATTTTTTATCAAACCTATTTAAAAACGAATAAGGTGTACTACACTTTATCACATTTAATTCATAAAAATAGTGTTTAAAAATATTATATTTCTATTATCAAAAAGTATATATTAAATATTCACTTATTTTTAAGTTAATGTTTTGATTTGTAAAGAAAATAGCAGATATATTTATACTTACATCGACAAAGACACCTGGGAGATTGTATTTCTGTGCCGATGGTTTATCACTGGGTAAAAAGCGATAGAATTCCACGTTATTTTTATACCACTTGACTGAGTAAAGTTCGTCATCTTGCAAATCGTATCCACAGTTGAGCCAAACAGGATCGTTTCTTAGTATGGACCCAGGAACTCCGAGGTATGCAAATCGAACAGCCAAACACACTGTAATAGAAAGGAAACTGAGTTACGGTTGAACACAAGCATATTTGTATATGATAACCAAATAATCACACAACAGTTATTCCAATAGCTCACAATATACACATCGGATGCTGTCCCAGAAGGCTTCAGAATATTTAAATAATTTCTGACGAGCTCATCTTAATAGTAGAAATAATACTGGACTTATCTTTTCTATAAAGCCATCAATTCCTCGATATTACCAGCAATAATCCGAACTGCTCATTTCGTCCACCTCCCATTTGCGTTACCATACCACCAGGGGGCTCACTAAGTCATCGACGTTGTAGTAAACTGTGTGAAAACTTTATAAACTCCCGGAGGTTTATTATTCATAAATAGCCCTAACTCAGATAAAGCATCTGTGCAGGGATCCTGATGGCTCATTACATCTGAAGGGTTGCTGCACATAACCCCTTTTAAACACGATACCCTCTGCTTTCCCCATTCTCCCTTTGGTGCTGGAGTTAACCTTTACTTTTACGGTGGCAAATTACCATCTCCGCCCCCCCCCACCTTCAACCGTGCCCCCCAGTAAGAGTTTTATCGCTGTGTCAACATCAAAACGGCTTGTTCCTTTGAGGTCCTCTTCTGCCAAAGAGAACCCGACATTTAGCGGAACGCAACGAGAGACATTACACTTGCAAACATCTTTGCCGAAACCCCCCCCCCCCTCTCCCCCTCTGGAGAGGGCGCCGTTACCATGCCAACCCGGTCGCTTGCCGACGACGAAAACTAGCGGGAGAATTAGCGGCGCGTTGTATTCATTTTGAGTTTTCGAGCCTGTTAAGACTCTTTCGTTTCAGTTCCGTATTCTGCGACGCTGCTAGACGGCAAATGTTATTGCCCTGTGGTGGGTGGGGGTGGTTAGGATATTATTATTAGATCTGTTTCAATTTCTGTGAGCCTTTCCTGATTTTGCCTGATAGAAATGCAATTAGAATCTCTTGGGGGTGAATCCAAGAATTGACTGTAAGACATAAACAGACCGATTGTATTCTACAACCGATGTCGAATGTTTTTCTTTTCTACGCTCTTTCCTCTCTCTCCTTATCCCCCAAACTTCGGGATGTCTGTGATCGCCCTACAGATTTTTCCATACACGTGAATCAATTCTTAACGAACCCAAAACCCAATTACAAGTGGTTGATTAAGCCTAATACCGAAGGGTTAAAAAATTTTTATTTTTAAGTTGTCTGGAAAGCTTTCAATCCTTCGAGCTGTAAATCATTTTCATTTTTCACATTTATTTCAAGCGCCATCTTCCGTATCTAACAGAAAATTATATCGATGCTATTATCATTTCAGTTGAATATCTAGGCGATCTAAAAGTGCCAGACTTGCCATCTTTATTTTTTTAATAACAGTAATCTTATTTTCGGTTGTAGAAATTTATATTTTTACAGCTATAAGAAAGAAAAAGGAAGATGATGCACTGCCAGACGTAGTAATGGCATTGGCATTTTCGTATGTAATGGTTCAGACAGTTTTCTAAAAAAAAAACATTTAAATAGATTCTTTTTCTGTCTTATCCATAGATGTTTTAATGTATTTTTACTAAAATTAATAAACACACACACACACACACACACACACACACACACACACACACACACACACACACACACACACACACACACACACACACACACACACACACACACACACACACAGGGTGGCTCAAAATTCCACTTACAAACTTTGAGGGGTGGTAGAGAACATCGAACTCAACCCTATTCACATAGGAAAGCATGACCGGAAACGCCACCCGAAAGTGATAGGTGGCGCTGTTCGCCAGGTTCCAGGTGAGCAATTGGGCTTCCTCATTCATTCAAGCTCTTAACGTCGTACGAAGATGCGTCGTTTTACGAACGCTAAGATGGCAGACATGCACCTCGTTTACCATATTATGTATCCAACTACTATTGAACTGTTCAGTTACGCCTAGTCAAGTTTTTACACTCCTTACTGTCTTGTGTTATTTTTGTATCTTTGTGTCCCTGTTAGTATACCTTCCGGTGTCGTTTCCGGTCATGCTTTCCTATGTGAATAGGAAATAGGTTGATTTTGATGTTCTCCCCTCAAAGTTTGTACGTGAATTTTGAGCCACCCTCTCGCTATCTATATATATTTTTAGAGAATAAATTTTAAATGACTTTAAACCTAGATAAAATATTAAATTTTAATGATAATGATACAACTAGTTTCAGCCTTTTACAGCCTTCTTCAGGTGTCCACTAAAGGTAGAACACAGTAATAAAAAATTGAAGTTACAAAAAACTAAGAATTACAGGCAAAAAATGCAATATATAATTGAACACAAAAATTGCATTTTTCAAGTTCTATCTAACGTGCTATTGTTTGTTCCATGCGTGCTTACAGTTCTTGCGAGCGCCAGTATTGAACAACTGCAGTATGGCTATCAGGGATGTTATAACTCAAATTGCTGTTCAAATGTTCAGGATTCAGAAGGATTTCTCTGGACTCCACGATTTTCCTTTAAAACTCACCACTACAGCAAAAAATGTTTTCGAATTTATCTCAGCAAACTGAGTGACTCTGTAGATCGTCATGAGGGTTATTGGAGAAAAGAACATGACTGGATAGCGCAGATGCATGTGATCTTTTATAGGAGATGTCTCTCTTATGCTCCTCAATACGAAGTTCAACAGATTTGTTAGTCTGTCTCCACAATAAGGAATATTACAATCGCACCATAACTTGTGAACACCTGGATATTTTAGGTTGTGATGAATAGGCTTCGGATGGCTTATAAGAAAACGGACATTAGGGATGTAGCGAAAAAACATCCTGATGTTGTATTATTTAAGGGCTTTAGCCAATTTATTGGAGACTGAACTAATGTAAGGTATTGAGATGCTACCTTTAAAATCAGTAGTTTCCGTAGTACGCTGCCCAGGAAGATCCAGAAGAAATTTCTTAATTGTTTTTTCAGAATATCCATTTTGTTTAAAGATAAGAGAAGGTTCAATTTCTTTTTGGAGTTCATCTGGTTCATTTAAAAGAGATCGTGCTCTGTGTCCTAAGGTAGAAATAGTTCCGAGCTTTTATGGTGGGAAGTGATGAGGTTGATAGTGCAGATATCTATTAGTATGAGTGGGTTTTCTGTATATAGAGATTTCAAATCTATCAGAGCATCGTGTAAGAATTACATCCAGGAAAGGAAGGCAGTTATTTCGTTCTAGTTCGGAAGTGAATTTTAGGATGCTGGTTGTTAAGATGTTGAAGACAATCCATGAGAGATGTGTGTCCGTGACTCCATACAATGAAAATGTCGTCAACATAATCTCCAAAGTTTCGGCTTAAGCGAGAAGGACGATATGGCTTTTGTTTCAAAATCTTCCAGGAAAATGTTTGCTAGAACTGGGGATAAAGGGTTGCCCATTGCTAGGCCTTGGTTTTGTTTGTAAATGGAGTCCCAATATCTGAAGTAGCCAGATTGAATACAATGCTTTAGTAAAGCAAATATCTTTTTAGACAATTTGTCCTTAAGTAATATTAATACCTCCTCAGTAGGGACGTTAGTAAATAATAAGATGATGTCAAAACTTACTATGATATCATTTTTACCGATTGAAATATTTTTGATATGAGAAACGAAGTGTGTGGTGTTTTTGATGAACGATGAAGATTTATTGGAGAAACACTTGAGGTATTCTGCAAGATGTTTCGAAAGCTTATAAGGGGCCATCAATTCCTTCCACAATTGGGCGAAGAGGGGGGTGTTTTCTTTGTGTATCTTCGGAACGCCATAAACGCGTGGAATAAGAGGGTGAAGAGAACGTAAAGAAAGGCGCAGATTGTGAGGAAGTCTAAATGCAGTCTTTAACAGATTGTTCGTGCGGTTATGTAGTTCCCTTGATGGATCATCCTGAAGAATTGAATATTGAGAATGTCTTCAAGCAATTGAAGCATTTTATTGTGGTAATCTTCAGAATTGAGGACGACTGTGGCATTGCGGCATACATACACACCAGCCTGGAACTCGGGGGGGGTAGCCGTGGCGCCAGGGGGGGCGGACCCCTTTCGAATTTTCAAAATTCGAGTCATCAGAATTCAAGGAGAACCGGCCTACCAGTCTGGAAGTCGGAGGAAGGGGGGGTATAGGCGCCAGGGGGATGGGGATGGAACCCCCCTTTTGAGTGTTCAAAATTCGAGTTATCAGAATTCAAGGAGAACCGGCCTGCAAGTCCGGAACTCGGGGGGGGGGGGCAGTAGGCGCCAGGGGGGCGGACCCCCTTTCGAATTTTCAAAATTTGAGTCATCAGAATTCAAGGAAAACCAGCCTAACTAGTCTCGGGGGGTTGGGCACCGTAGGCGTCGGGGAGGGAGGATCCTCCCTAGTATATAAATATAAACTATGAGGCGAGTATGTTACGTTCAGTTGTGCGTGTGTTTGTTCTCTAGTTAATATTTTGCAGAAGGATATCGTCGCTGGGATATTCTGATATTTATTGATTCATTTGGAAAGATCTGGATTTGAAAGTCATCCAGAGCTCAAGTAATCTTTCTAAGGACTTCGCAGGATGATCCCCCCAAGACAACGTTCTTTTACTCCGGAAAAACAGCCAACTCAACAGGAAAACACTGGGTTAAAAGACATGGTATGACGACTTCAGTTGCTTCGGCCATGGTTTCAGTGAACTCGGTTCTCAACTTCAAATAGATGGCTCTACGTATAAAGCACTATTGTGTAAATAACATCATCTGTTTGCAAAATGCTCGTTAAACATATTTACGCAACATTTTTGCCCTTACATTGAATCAAACGTCAAAAGAACTCATCGACAAAGTATCAAGCTATTGCTGGTAGACTCATTTAGGTCATAAAATCCTGTTTGTGCAGAGAATGGCATCCTCTGGACCATCAAATCAATAGCCTAAAAACTCATCCTGCAAGTGATGTATAACATGACTCACGACAACTGTACATCCACACGATATTCATGAACCTCTTGGGGTCCCCAGGAATTTCATGGACTGTATTAGTCTGACTTTAGTCTTCCATGGCAAGCAAATAGTGTATTCCGTGTCTAAAAATAAAACAAAGGGTTATTTATTTTAATTTTTTTCTGTTTTTTTATTGCCTTTTTTACATATTCATGAATGTGAACATTTATTTATTTACTTAATTATAGACGCGTACATTTTAGGATTAAAGTGACCAAGTCTACGGAGAAGTGCTAGCCAATCAGTCTGATCGACAATAAGAGTTATTTCTCCCAGAAGGCGATCTTTACGAATGCGGCATCGGAGACATGCTGTACCGCCAAGTAGTGCAAAAGCCATCAGCTAAAGAGTCCCAATGGACGATGACAAATCAACTAAATTGAGAACCCTTCCTTTGGGTCCAATTTAAACGCGTTCATCTGAGAAATTAAAAGAAACGCACAACTGATTCACCAGAAATATTTGTAAAAATAGAAAGGTTATAAATACATTCGATACGAGTCATTTCTTGAGTTTATCTTATTGGTCCATACCTGCTGACGTCAGAGAATATATATATGTGTTAAAGAAAAGATACTAAGGAATTTTATATACTTGGTTTTAATCCTTTTCCCAAGTAAGGAAAAGAAAGTTTTGCGCGTGAAATATACTCACGTCCGAGCTACTTGTATATAGAGGCTAATGACTTCATATCACTTGCTTTAGTATGTATCCCATAATGCAAAGCACATCCCCTTTCAGGCGTGCAGATTGGAAGGAGCCACCACCCAGACCGGTTTCGATCTTTATTGAAAGTTCACGCACAGAATCGGAAGAAATGTCAGAACCATATTCTCAGAGTAGTTCTTATAGTCCTTATATGAGGATAAGGACTGGCTTAAAGGGCGAAGCAAGAATGCTTTTCATATTCCCCGTTATCTGTAGAGGTCAGTGTAGGGATAAGGTGTTATTAAGCTATTAAAGATCTGATCATGGCAGGAGGGTAACAGCAATAGCCGAGCCTCAGTTAGAACTTCATTGGCTACAGCATTGCCATATTTATTTAAAGGTAAAGCCGTCTCTAAAAATTCGGACGATCCCTAGGCCACTCAATCGTGGGCGAAAGACCGTCCATCTCAGCGTTGGCTCCACTCAGTGATAGCCTTCCACCCACACGCCACCACTCAGCAGAACCGCTCAAATTCCGAAGAAAATCATTCACCGACAAAGCCCCTCAGCGGGCCGTGGCGGAGAACACTTTCTCCGGAGACTCAAATTGCTCCCTTAAGGCAAAAACCTTAAGAGAGCGTACTCAAAAACTCTCGAATCTCAGCGCCCCTGGCGGGTAACAGCAACAACCGAACCTCAGTTAAACTTCATTAGTACAGCATTGCCATCCATTACCCTCCAAGGGTATTGGATTGAATGAATCAATCACCGCCGTAGTCGAAGTAATGCAGAAACCATATATAAGTAAACAAAAGGTGCTTAAACTTATTAATAAAAATCTCTCGATAAAAGAAATATATAGAAAGAATTTTACATTGAATGTAATGTACGTTAAAGATGCCAAGAAATTTTATACTTAGTTTTAATTCTTTTCCCAAGTAAGCAAAAGAAAGTTTTGCGAGTGAAGTATATCCCCGTCTGAGCTACTTGTATATAGAGGCTAATGACTTCATATCACTTGCCTTAGTATGTATCCCATAATGCAAAGCACATCCCCTTTCAGGCGTGCATAATGCAATGCATAATGGGAAGAGCCACCACCCAGACCGGTTTCGACCTTTATTGAGTGTTAAAATGCAGGTCAATCTGCAAAAACTCGAGCTATCCCTTACAGTGAGCAACCCGAAGGATCAAAATCTCAGCATTGTTCCCCTCAACAGGCTCACCGAGAACTCTCAGCATTAGTTCTACCTAGAGGCAATTTCTGAGCAGATCCTCTAGGATTTCACCTGAGGGGGTAACAGCCGTGCCTCAGTTAGTTTCATATGCTACATTGCCATCAACTACCCAGGCGTCCAACCGGTTTCGAACTTTATTGAAAGTTAAAGTACAGAATCAGAAGAAATATCAAAACCATATTCTCAGAATACTCTCAAAAAATTTGAAGTAATGCAGAAATCATATATATCTTATATATAAGTAAATAAAAGGTGCTTAAACTTATTAATAAAAATCTCTTATTGAAGAAAGATATAGAAAGATTTTTAAATTGAATGTAATATACGTCAAAGATGCAAAGAAATTTTATACTTGGTTTTAATTTTTTTCCCAAGTAAGCAAAAGATAGTTTTGCGAGTGAAATATATTTACGTCTGAACTACTTGAATACGAGGCTAATGGCTTCATATCAATGCATACTAAGGCAAGTGACATGAAGTTCATTAGCCAGCTTTTTTTTCTCCATAAAAAAGTTGCTTACTCAATACTTAAACTAACAAATAATTGCAAGCCATTAAGCAAATAACCCTTTTATTGTATTGATCTAGCTTTCACAGGATTTAGCTAAATACGCAGATGACAAGTATTTTTAATTCGTTCTAATTGGTTCCCTCTGATCATGTGACAGTACAGACCAATAGATTTCACTTGATATTTCTATCAAGTGAATCGGTCGCTGATCTCATTCCAGTATCATTCATCGGTGGCCATACTCGGAACTGAATTTATTCATTTTTACATTTCGCAATGAAAACTCCGTAAGGTCACAGGAGTCATTTCATAAGAGTCAAATGGTCGCAATTTCCTTGCCAGTTCAAAGAGCAAGGTGGATAGCTTGCCGCCTCTCCGTAGCGCGCGCGTTTCACAAAAATTCAAATATAACATCTTTCTCCGCGACCATAAACTCGGGACTTTTACGGCCCGCACAATGACTGCGGCGCGCGCCGACAGGGAGAACGCACTGTCGTCGTTGGCCGTATACCGTCCGCCGTTCAAATTACTGGTCCTTTGAGGGAACGCGCGAGGCGGAAGAGAAGCTATTCGGAAGAATGAACACAACAGGTCGCCATTACGGGCATGCAGATATCTGCGCTGATTATCTCGAGTGGGAGGGGGGAGGGGGAGGGGGGACGCAACCGTTACCGTGGAAACCGTTTCATCGTAGTCTGGACCGGAAGCTATATGAGGGAGAGTAGATTACGCGGGGTCTAAAATTGAGCCCTTCTACGATAGTCCTGACACCGGTAATGTCGTCAGTAAACTTTGGTCGGTCAACGGCGAATGATGTTTTGCATTTTACCGTAAGGATTGACGATATTTCAGCCGTCGTTTTTAATCTGATGAGAGCTTTTTCGGTAGCTTGGACGTCAATGGTTAGCATGGGTTAAACTGTATTTGTTTTAAATTTCAAATTATTTTAAATAACATAAAAGCAAGAGCGTCAACTCGAAAGGTACATCGAAATAAACCGATGTGATGCACTAACGTCATCTATCGGTGAAGTGGTTAACTATCTTGCAATTTTTTTACTTATATCAGTTATAATAAAAAAGAAAAGTCAGTCACTCATCAACAAAAATAGGATTAGTTGGCCTTGTGTAAGTCAGACGGCCAACTCGTCTACAATTTATATTTTTTCATATTTTTTTTTTATTCGTGTGGGGTTTCCCCCGATCTTCGATCGTCCCCTTAGGACTGGTTGATCCCTCCTAATGAGGGATTAAGCATGTATTTTTTGACTGTAACAGTGTGTGTGTGTTCACTGGGACGTTTGCCTATTCCGAGAGACGAAAAACCCGAGTTTCCTGGAGAAAAAACCCCTACCTCCGGCTAAGGGTAGACCGACTAACTCACCTTTAGTCGAAAGAGACCAGATAAAGGTTCCTCACTTCTTGGACGGGAATCGAACCCAGGTCTTTCCCACTAAAGGACTTCGTCTATACCATCTGAGCTATGGAAGCTCGTTCTTTCGTATGATGAAATACAAATCTCAATGAATGCAAAAAAACGCCACCTATTGGCTATCCAGTGAAATTAATTGCATTTTTGTAATTTACATGAATAAAAAAAAAACACCACCTGTTGTCCATTCAATGAAACTGGTTTCCATTTTTACTTGTATGAATAATATAAACTGAACAAATAAAAGAAGACTAGCGCCATCTGTCGGCCAAATACCAAACTATCATTCATCATCTCTCTCTTTCTCTCTCTGTGTGTGCGTGTGTGTGTGATAATAACAATAATAGTAAAAAATTTTAATCTCCCAGGACAAAGTGAGGAGACAAATTTATGAGATAAATAATGATTCCAAACTATTACATTAACTTTCTGTTATAAAACAGATTTATATGCGCGATATTTCACATTACAAGATGGATCCGATTTTACGTTTCTTAATTAAAGAAAAATTTAAACAAGGTGGCATACTTTACGTCATTAAGAACAAAATAGGTAACTCTGCTAAGTGGCAAAGTCCTCGCTACCAGTACTGGCGAGTGCTATTCTTTTGTTCGAGTCCAATATACGACGAATCTGAAGCTAGCTTATGAATAACAAATTTCTAGCTTATGAATAACAAAAGGTGTTATTCATTGTTGAATTATCATATATTTTCTTTCTTGGATTAAATGAAAAAAAAAATTTTAATTTATTGAGCTTATATTTGTGAGTATTAGCTAGAAAGGCAATAGCATCTCATAATAGAGAAACCCATTGTGTTCTTTGCTAATGCGCATGTCAGTTTCATGCTATGCCATCGAAGTCATTCTGCACGTGATTTATTGTTGAGTTTACCCAATCCACTTTTGTGGTATTGTCATTCAAATTTGCTTTGTTAACCAAATAAAGTATTTCGACACGTGAATTTGGCAAGAACGATTCTTGTCAAAAAAAAAAAAAAAAAGAATAAATATTGATGTGAATAGAGTTTTGAGGTTGAGAGTAACGAAGTAGAAACTGTGGGCATTAGAGACATTCGTTATTTGTACGGTATATCTTAAGGGGGAGGGGAGAGAGAAGGGGAAGGAACGCTTTGTGATATAAAAGGTGAACTCACGACTTTAAATAGGAGAAAGATGAAATATCAAGGAAACTGAAGTCAATTGTCTCGGTATTATCAGACAACCGAAATGCCTTTGAGCTTAATCAACTCTCTCTTGTCTGACCGAATCTAATAAAAACAGCTGTGGGGCAGACGATAGCGTGCCTGGGGCTTAATAAGGAGAAAAAGGAAAAAAAAAACCACCGCGATCTGTCACTGCCATTGTTATCAATTGGCATGTGTGGGTAGACTTAGGCGAGTCTTACGTTCCCCCTTCGCTGTAACGTTTTTAACAAAGCTGTAGATTCAGTGTGTCATAAGTCATGTTTCGTGACTAAGAATTTGCGACAATATCTCCAAGGTGCACTCGTATTTCTTTCGTTCTTTTTATTTCGCTTTTAAAATAAACGGTGCTAAAAATAGCAACATCACCGAACTGTTTCCCATTCGTCTTTGCCCTTTACGAGGGCCCCACACGATAGAACTGAAAAATTTATTTATATTGGCTGACCTCAAACAGAATGGTCGGTAATCGGTAAAAATGCACAACTAAAGAAAATGCTCTTATCAATCACCGGTCACGAGGTGGTTACTATAGCAACGAGAGTCAATAGATTGAAAAGGGAGAGGGGGGGGGGTGCTATTTCGACGAATCGGCCAACAAAACCAATAGAAGATAGAAATGAAAAATCTCTAGATGGTCAGCATTGACCAAACAAATGAAATACTTCGATGACGTCACCAAGCACGTGACTGTGGAAATTTATGTATACGGATGTGTCCCTAAAGGACAGACATTGTTGACTTCTCTTCAATAGTAATAATACATGAGCTGTTTGTTCCTATTTTTGGGAAGCGTGGTTTGACTTGGGAAGGCATTGTAGACTTAAATGCTAATGGAACGATCACACACACACACACACACACACACACACACACACACACACACACACACACACACACACACACACACACACACACACACACACACACACCGTTTTTACAGGATACGATTTTAACCACATCGTTTTTCTCAAGAGCCTTCGTAGCTCACTTGGTATAGACAAACCCTTTAGTTGAAAAGGCCCAGGTTGTTTAACAGGACGTTTTAATGGATGATTAGTTGACCTGTCTCGTGTGGAGGTGGAGAGTTTTTCGACCCTCAACGCAGGTAAACCATCCCGTGAACACACAGTTCTACAGACATTAAATACTTCATCATGATGGATGCAGCATAAAAATGGACAATCAATCCAGCTGCATTGATTGTCTATAACCCCTAATCAAAGAATTGGATGGATGGATTTTTCTCAAATAGTGTCGCGAAGTTCTTGCAGCATGACAAGGTATATTGTCTTGTTGAAAGAGACATGGAGCCTCGTCCATATAACTATGTAGGAGATGCAGTGCATCATATCAATTAACATTTTCCCTTCTAGCCACTATACCAGAAGGTCCGAGTCCATACTCCAAACCCATGCACCTCTGCTACCAACCACAGATGGAATAATACGTAAGGCGTTTCCTAGGCATCCATCACCTCTCCAATCTCCCGCCTTCGATGGGAAAGAATATAGCATGAGTCATTCCGTATCAGAGAACTCCACGTTCCACAGGCTAGTCATCCTGTATTTTTACATCAGGGCAGTCTTTCGATCTTTATTTCTATATATTGTTCGTAATTTCTTTCCTACACATTCTAACCCCTTGGTGTTGGTTTTCTGAGTTTTCTTCCGAATGCCTTTATCTGTGGCGGTACCTTAAGATTTCTGTTAGTTGATAATCTTGGCTGTAGTTCATTTTGAGTGATGAACTCTCCACTGGCATGGCATCTATCGAATTCTGTAAGTTCTCCGCGTATTATTGGAGGTGTATCAGCTTACGTTACATATAATTTGATGCCATGGTGATAATAGGAACACACACACACACACACACACACACACACACACACACACACACACACACACACACACACACACACACACACACACACACACACACACACACACACACACACACATCTGGGTTTCATTAGAGAATACAGTACTTATTTTAATACAGTGTATAATATGCCACTAAATTCTAAAGAACTTTTATTATTATTATTCTGTTTATTAGAATCTTACTTGAAATTTAAATACTTTTATTCCATAAAATCGTTAATAATGTCCATAAGGAGCATATGAAAATTAAAAAAAAAATACTTATATTGCGTTGTTTGTCATTATGACAATTCTCGGAAAATAACAAGAAAAAAAGTGTACTCAATAAACAAAATACAAAAGATTTCCTGGCAATGGGTTTTATGTTTTATATATTTATAGTGTTATGGTGAATTGCGTAATACACGGCTCATAAGTCACGAAACGATTTAAATATTTAATAATTTTATTAATTAATTATTTTTATTATTTTTTAAAAATTAAATACATAACCTGGAGATTTTTTGTTAGTTATGAAAAAACGCATCACTTAACTGCCTTATTATTATTAGGATTATGAAGGGATAAAATAAAGATACAACGATAAAAGGTTTTCATCGTTTTAGTTGGATTTTAATTTATTGTAGAATTGGTGTCTCGGCGAGTTCCTTTTTCCTCTTAGTCAATTAAGTGTTGCCTCATGTATCCATTACTTCTCTCTGTCTCTCCGCTAGAAACACAAAGAAAAGATACAGAGGCAAGTTAGACACTGTTTCCAGTAAATTACAAGACACAGATGCTAGCAATTGCATTATGGGTGAAGTAGCAAATTACAGCTTTCTTTTTCCCCTAAGCACAAGAAATAGTAAAAGTTTCTTTTTACGTGTTTGTCTTGGAGTAATATGGGATCAGCAAGACACACTAGCGTTCATCTGCTAAATTAACGTCCACATCGTCCAGAGATTTTCCGGACTGAGAAGCGAGGGAGAGAGAGAGAGAGAGAGAGAGAGAGAGAGAGAGAGAGAGAGAGAGAGAGAGAGAGAGGACCACAAGGCCCTGTTCAGAGCGCATAGTGTGTACCATCATTCACTTAATAGATGGGTAATCGCGAGCCACTAAGGTAGCCCATTTAGTAAATTGTTTGCTTGTGGGAGCAAAGCAATGAATCTGACATCGATAATTTATCATTGGCAATGTGGGGAGGGGTTGCGACATCCTCGGATGACATGTCATGGCGGATATATAAGTGCTGTAGATGGAGGTAAAAAAAAAAGAAGTCGTGGAGCAAACAGACATTAAAGGAGTGCATTTTCATTAGGCGAGTCGTTTTGATGGCGCGTCTAGAGAATCAGACAAGTTGGCTTGCACCAAATTGGTAAATAATTTGTGTGTGTGTGTGTGTGTGTGTGTGTGTGTTCGCGCGCGCGCGCGCATTGAATGGCTTTAGGCTTAAAAGCTGTCCGAATGATAGGCTATCAGTGTGCCCATGAGGGGCTACATTTGGTCGTAGCTTACCAACAGATGAGACCCAAACTTTTATTTGTGTTTATTGGAATCCATCAAAGGATCTAATGTTGATCGTAGACGAAGTAAATTCCACCATGTTTGTTATTGACAAAACATTGGATACGTGATTTGGTGTGTTTATAATTGGATTTAATTAGAATAACCTTTGTTTCCAGTCAACGTTTATGCATTTTAAGATACGTAGAAGGGTTTTTTTTTGTAATAAAATATTACTACTTTTAAATATAATAAATCGAAATATACTTAAATATATTTAAATCTAAAAATATTTTCACTTTCATCCATCTTTAAAACGAATCATTTCTTATTTCTAACGTACTTTATAGCATCAGGTGCACCCGACATATGCTGGATTGAGATGCTGTGTACATTTTGTATCTAACGAAATAACAGAAAAGCTTTTATCTCCAGTAGTTGGAGTCTTTCTAATCGATTGATGTTTTACTCGAACAGCCAAACATCATCCACGTACTTCCATGCAAAACTACAAAGCATCTCTTCCTTACAAAAAGACGAAAAAAAAATAGTTCTTCTTTTTCTATCACTGATGAAGAGCAGCCTCACTCTCTCTCTCTCTCTCATTCCATCAGAGAATACGCGAAACACACAAAATGACCATTTCGGTGATAAACGAGTTGCCATGGTAACCAACGTCCAGCAACAAATCTTTGCTTGCGGCACAGCACATAAAGGCCATTTTGCTGTACTACTGATGATCCCGAGAACAGAGGTTGTCCTTTTTCAGGCATTCAATCTATTTCTCTCTCTCTCTCTCTGATCAATTTGCATTTCGTCCTGGTTTTCATTCTGTACATTTCTTTCTATCCCTCTCTCCTATAACGTTATTTTAAATGTCTTCATAAGAGCCATCATGAGACAAGATAGGAATCTATTATTTCTTGGGTCTTCATCATTTTTGCGGTAGAAATTATTCATCAAGAACAAAGATAAACTACACATATAGAAAGTGTTCATTTTCGTATACCATCTTATGGATCACAGATGAAAGGGATCCCTTGAAAACAGAAATAGCAAAGACATTCATTCGATTTTCAAAGCATCTAATCAAGACCTAACTGAACAAATTTCTATCCAATGGTTCTCTACCTACATTTTTGCATTTTTATTTCTCAGTAATCCGTTGATATTGTACATCAGTTACACGTTTTCTCCTAAAATCCCAGCTAAAACGTGCTTATTTTAGAGTTCTATTTTTCCATATCACTGATTTCCCTTTTCTTTGTGAGTGGGGGGAAACCAGAACGAATTATCTTGATATTAACATTTATAGCAATTGAAGCATCCCAATAGTCGATACACATCTGAACAATGTTTTTTTTTTTTTTTTTTTTTTTTTTTTTTTTTTACGAATCTTTAGAAATAAAGACGTTGTTTAACAGACTTTATTATTTCTCTCTTGCTGATTTCGTCAATGTTATTGCACATGTTGAGTTTACTCTTGTCACAGCCTTTGCTAAATTGCTCAAAATCAGTCATCATGCAGTTTGGTTGAGAGGAAACATTCGTAAAGGTACACGGGGTACCTTTACGAATGTTTTTCAACTAAATGTGAATTCGGATCTCTCACTAGAAGGTGGAAGAATTTTGTCTTTCCGAAAATCGTTTTATCCCCCTTCTACAACCCACATAAATCAACAGGGAAAAAATACAGTGGACAGACATTATCGATGAGATTAACTGCTCCTTCTTAGCATTAATTAGGTGTTTATGAAGTTGTGATTTGACCCTGACAGGATATTAAGCTCAAGAAGGTAACACGAGATGAAAGTAATAATGCTACAGACAAACCAGCCTTGGAATGTAAAACAAGGAACAACAATATTTTTATTTTGTTTCAGTCATACTACAATCTTCTTCTTGTGCCTTTTCCCTATTCTATTTGGGGTCGACCTTTTACATGATGCGACCTTACGCGCGTAAATCCCAACCGACTTGCCGCAGAGCCGTACGTTGCGAGGGGAAGGTATTTTTGTCTGTAGAGGTGTGTGTGTGTGTGTGTTCACGGGGCCGTTTTGCCTCTTCCGAGGGATTAAAAATACTCGACTTTCTGGGAGAAAGGACTTCCTACCTCCGTAGGAGACCGACTAACTCACCTTTAGTCGAAAGAGAGCTGATCAAGGTTCCTCACATCACTGACAGGGATTGAACCCATGTCTTTCCCACCCAAGGGCTTCGTCTATATCGACTGAGCTACGGAAGCTCTATATTCATACTAAAATAAGCCCAACCATCTCTTGATGATGAGAACGAAGAGTTGTTCCCGGAAAGAGTCCATGCTTTTAATGTAACACAATACCAAGGCAACTCGTTCCCAAGTATTTTGTAGTTCCGATTAATTTTAAAACTTTTAAATTTTCAGGGGGAAAACTTTTTTTTTCTTGTCTATAAAATAACAATGCATATTTAAAAACAATGAATAGGAAATATCTGGTATTTGCTAAATTTTACGGTATTCATCGTCTTAATGAATCCACGAAGAAGCCAACAGAATGAAGAATAGTCGTAGAAAAAAAAGTAGCTCATATTAGAAAGGTTATTGTGACAGTAAAACATACATTTAAGAGAAGCAGATAAAGAAATAAACGAATTGTCCTAGTTTATGGAAAGTGCAGATAGATATAAAGAGAAAAGGTAGAGAGTGGCAATAAGAAGCATCCAAGTTTGCTCGCAACAATCCCACTTACTGGTTAAAGATGAGGAAAACATGAAATTGATTAAAATCCTGGGGAAAGGATGGAAAGTTTGTTCGCGTTTTCACCTACACGCTCAGTTCAACGACATATTCTCCAGCCTTTAGTGCTGTACTGATGGAATTTCATGTCGTATTTTCTCTGTTGATTTCCCCCTCTCATCTCTCGCTCGCTGGCTCGCTTATACATTTAGCGGAGCACGTTAGCGAGGGTGTAGGGTGCATGATTTACACGTGAAGAAACAGTCTTTATCTGCGGTAAAAGTGCAATTTGGTGTCCTCGCTCACACTAGAAAGATGAGTTGCATTTGCTGTTTCGTATTTCTGGTCTCCGATAACCTGTTAGCACAAACGCCGAACGACTTTGGCCTTGTAGTTGATAATGTCGTCGCCAGGTGGCGTTGTTGTCGTGCAGGGGATGTTTTTGTTGCTTTGAAGTAAATTCTCGGCTGAAATAGAATTCTCTTTTTCAAGTCGACGGTTGGAGAAATATGGAATTACATTTTTCTATCTGTGAAGATATCCCTTTCGCTAGATGGAAAAATGTCTCGGCCTGACAACTGCATTCAATGAAATGATCCAGAAGACTCTTCTGCCACGTAGAATCTTTAGATTAAATGTCTGTACGTTCTTTCTAAATTAATTTTACTCGCTTTGGTTTAATGGCGATACTTAAAAAGGTCTTCACGAATAAGAGAATCACGTAGACAATGTAAATGGAGCCTACACTTAAGTAGTTTATCAAAAATTCACCTGCAAAACTAATGATAATGCAAAGTATATATCATATACTTTTTTTTTTCTCCCGTTAGTTCTTTTCTTTGCTTTTTTTTTCACTTTTTTTTAAAGGCCTTGTCATTAGATTGGTGGGTTAAACATTTATGGTAAAACCACGTGCAACGATTACAAATTATATCCTCTTGAACTCACAAAAAGCAGACTCATTAAAGTCCTTAGAGTCTCATTTAAAATCCATAAAAAGAATCTCCGAAACATTACTGCTAGTGATTATCATTCTAATTGCTACAAGAAGCATAATTGTTATTGTTTAAGGAAGATACTTATTTGTTTTTCAAAGAGGTGTGTTTCGTTTTTGCAGAATACAAAAAGGGTGTTTTAAAATATATGAAGTGTGTTTTATGAAGAAATATAAGGGGACTATTTTTTATTCATCTTTTTAAACAAAAAAATAAAAATGAATAAGAAGATAAATAAATAAAAGCAGAGAGGAAAAAAAAAAAAGAAACAATATGCACTCCTTTATCATTCGTACTGTAGATGGTAACTTCCCGTGTGCACATTTGTGTCATGCAGAGAACGTACATTTAAAGGGGTAATCGGTTGAAACAGAATGGGTAATTATGGATGAATAGAACCATTTGTTCGGTAACAAAATTAATTTTTCTTCTTCAAGAAACTTTTGTCGAGAACACGTCATTCTTCACACAGCACTGCACTTAAATATTTAAAGAAATTTTAAGTTGGAGGCTATTTTTTATAAATTATCGTGAATAGCCTCCTTGCAATGCAACTCTTTGAAAATCGTACACAGCTAAGATTTAAAAAAAATTATTATTCTGTAATATTTTTTCTGGAAGCCTCGAACACAGCTTCCAGTCCAATGACGTCACAATGGCCATTAAAAGATGGCGTGACATCACTGATTTTGCTGATGACGTATTTTAAATCACTAAAAATGGCTTCATTAAAATATCTTTTCAAATACGTATGGTGTTTGTTAATTTTACAATTTATTCTCTCTCTCTCTCTCTCTCTCTCTCTTTCTCTCTCTCTAGAGTGATGGTTTCTTATCATTGTACTCCTCATCCTCATCAACATGGGAATTTTTCTACTGTTTTTATTTTATAGATTTTTTTTATTAAATAAATTGTTTAATTAAAAAGTCTGTTAATTTCTGCATTCTTTTTTTGGTTAACGTTATCTTCTACACTATATCTTTTATTCCATTTTTAATTATTTTAATTAAAAATGGCCTTTAAGGTTTGAAAACTGTTTCAACTTATTGTGACTCATCAGTTTACAAATTTCTCTTCTGATTTTGCCTTTATTCCTTTACGTTCTAAATGTTGTTTTATTTACATTGCAACTCATCAGTTTATCGATTAAGGATGTACTTTATTGAAAGAATGTCCTAATTATAAACGTTCCTATAGTGTTAAACATCTCCGTCTCTCTGTGATCTAACAGTAGGACATTGTTATTTTGTTTATGTTTCGCTTTTATGTCTTCTGTAGGTAACGACTGACGTTTCTCTTATTCTTCTTGAGGTACGCTGACGGCGTTAGCTTTGAGCTACCAGTATTCACGACGCTATATTTCGACCTCATTTTACTGACGTTAGACATGAAATATTTGTTAGCTATTTACTTGAATTTTATATCAAAACAAAGTGTTAAATAATTCAAGGATAAGATATTCGGATGCTCTTGAATACATTCCCGCGGTTGTGTTTCTCAGTAAACTTTCTCTCTGTGTCTCTCATTCTTGATGTGTGTGTGTGTGTTACATTTTCTGTCCAATAAACTCTCAGGAATAAAGTTTGTGAATGTTTCAACTGCTTTCCCCCCTCCCACTAATAAAATAGAATCTCCCAACCTCGCCTGGCCATAGTAGCAGTAGGTGGCATTCAGGTGTGTGTGTGTGTGTGTGTGTGTGTGTGTGTTAATTATTGATTTCTTCAGCACACGTTAGGTGGAGCTGTAGGGTGATTTTAAAAGGAAATAAAATACGTGACGCCTTTGGAAACATCTGTATGGCGACATAGAAAAGTGTCTTGGGAGACATTTTTCCTGATTCTGAGACTTCTTTGAATTTTTTTTTTTTTATTCTCCTTCTAAGAAATGTATCTAAGAGGACGATTAAGACACGGATGATGTGATTAGCGACTAGGTGATTTTTTATCATCTTTAAAAATTCTGTGGTATATTCGATATGCATTAAATAAATTAGTTTTGAAGCACACATGCGATAGATTACGTAAAACATTACTGTCTGATTTTATAAGAGCAATGCTAAAAAAAAGTAAAAGTTTTCACATAAAAATCTTTCGAAAAAAACAAGTAAATCATCATTCTATCGCAATAAATATTTTACAGGTGTCGTAAGTATACTTCACTAGTATCATAAATATCGCAATTATCTTCATGTCTACAGCGCCACACACCAGTAATTGAAGTTTTACCTCTGTCGATATTAAATTATAAAGTTATATAAATAAAGAAAAGGTGTATAAATAAACTTTGTTAAATAATTTAAATATTTATAAGTTTCCATATATTTTAAAATATGTTTCATGTAAATTGCTTTCAGTATTATAAGAAGCATGTAGTTTTTATATAAATATATAGATAAATATTTGTATTGATTACTTGATAAGGAAAAACTCATTGAATCAGTTTATCGCATATATATATATATATATATATATATATATATATATATATATATATATATATATATATATATATATATATATATATATATATATATATATATATATACTGTACAAAACTATATATATATATATATATATAGTTTATATATATATATATATATATATATTATATATATATATATATATATATATATATATAAATTATATATAAATTTTGTACAGTAAATGCGTACATTTACTGTACAAAACTATATATATATATATATATATATATATATATATATATATATAGTTTTGTACAGTAAATGTACGCATTTTCTCTAAAGTTCAGTCAATGTACGTATTTGCTATGCAATTAGTATTTGCAAATTAGTGTACGCAATTACTGTACAGTATAGTCAATGTACACGTTTACCGTAGAGTGTAATTAATGTGCACATTTACCGTTCTCTACAATATAGTTAACGTACACAGTTACTGTTCATCGCAATCACTGTACATTTCCTGTTTAATGCCGTTAATGTACAATTACTGTACAGTAGATTTCATGCACCCAATTACCATATAATACATTCGATGCACACGGTTTCCTACGTCATATGAGTACACACTGACTATACAGGGCAGTTAATTTACACAGACACTGTACAATGCAGTTAATATACACATTTACTGTACACTAAATTACACAGTTATTGTACACTGAAGTTAATGTTAACACGGCACTTATGCAGATATATTGTACACTAGACAGTACATGCAATTAATGTCTACAGTTTCTGCAGTGCAGTCAATGTACACATGTGCTGTACATTATACACAGTACTGTATACCGCAGTTAATGTTCAAAGTTACTATACACAGCATTTAGCCTACATATTTCTGGGCTGCTAATGTGTACTGTAGTGCATACTAAATATACAGTGATCATAGTGTAGGTAATATACATTAGCATAAGTACACTTACTGTACATGACTATAATTGCTGTACACTTCTGGTAGTCACCGTACAATTAAATTCAGGTGATGCACATTCCAGATAAAGAAAAATATTGGCTACAGGATGTATAAAGCCTCCATGAATAGATTTTTGTGGTTGTTTGCCTTCTTTAGACGTTGGATGACGTCATCCCAATTCTTCGAGAGCAAAGCACAGTAATCCGCTTCCATACTTGATGTCTTACTCGCGTTTGTTCCAGAAGATGAAAAAGAATAAGTGGATAATGGAAGGTATTAATACATTTGTTTATTAGTAGGCATTAAAAGAACGCACGAAAGAAAATTTACCGCTCTGCTGGTGCCTGAATAAGCCGACTTCTATTCATATCTAATTAAAAATTGTTTAAGGCTAAGATGGGGGGGATTAAAAATCTAAGTTTAATTTTCTACGAAAATCATCTTGGCGAGTTTTGCATCTTCTTTCTTTGATCTTTTCTCAGTAAGATATTACGTTTAATTTCTTAGTGGGACCACATTAATCTTCGCTCTACGCTGATTCGGAAGTTGATTTGAATTATTTAATAAGAGGAACGTCTAGGAGAATCTGCTTAAGAAATTGCGATCCATCTTATACTTAAGTAAATACAGAAGGAAGAATTTTTTTCTTCCTTTTCTTTTCGATCTCTCTCTCTATATATACGAAGATTTTTAAAGTGAAATGAGTCTAATTTAATAGCATTAATAAGAAAGCACAGAATGGAAAAGTAAGCGGTAAGAAAAAAAAAGAATTAGTTGTTTAAATAATTAAGATATAGATATTAGAATGATGGCTCAGTGCTACTACAGAAAGATAGATGGCGCTTTGGTAACTCATTTCAAGCTCCGTTTATTTATTTATTTTATTTTTATTTTTTAACTAGACTCCCACACCCTGATTGGCGATGTTAACTAATTGCCTCCCAGTATTCGTTTTTACTTAGTTTTCCATTCTTTTTTTTATTTAGTTTGTCTTGTAGCTGGTAGTGTTTTATTTAATTTACTCCTATTATTATTATCAGTTACCGTGGACCCAATCTTTCCTGACGGGATTAACGTTATTCATCTATAATTAGAATAGCCTCGTTGACTTGGATTGCATACTCGCTTTGCAACCTTAAGTTTACCGATTTCTATCCCACTGTATCATAGATATTTGTAAGCGTCTTTAGGTGCTAAAGGAATTCCATTGCTCCATCGCAACTAGCTTACCAGACACCCAGTAATGCATCATTCTTAAAACAGTTGCAAAAGTGGTCATTGGAAAATGGATTGTCACCATGACAATGCACCTGCTCATTCCGATTAAATCAAGGGAAAAACAAATCCAAACACTGCAATTTGATTATGGTCTGTTCACGTTTTTTAAAAAATCCTACTCGGTTATTAATAATAGTCCTTGTTGAGAGATTACTCTCAGTTGTTAGGCATACTAGTTCTCGCTGTTCATACGGGAACAGTCTTTCAAGTATAATTGCAGATACTCCAGTGAATAACAACAGGTTAATGGCACTAATTGATTTTCAGACTAACTTGTATCAAATGGTTTCCTTAATGAAAGTTCCAATTAATTAGTTCGGCCAATTTACCAAGATTTTTATAATTCACTTTCTAGTTTCTACATTCGGCTTAATGAATCTAAGTTGAAAAATGCACCGACTTTCTTTTTTATTTCTTTTTCGTCTTTAAACTAGCAGAGTTGCACGAATAAATTACTTTGAGAATAGTGCGAGAGAACGAAGAAAGTAGCACTAAATGCTTTCTAGTTATAAGAAAAAGAAAGGAAGATTTTTTGATTTGTCAAAGAGAAATGTGTTGAACTGCAGAGAAAGTTTAGTTGCTCGCTCGCGTTTCCCTGCCTTCCCCCCCCACACTACCTCTTCAGTTTATCCTCTGACAAGAGTTGTTGTATTGTGTTATTACAAGTCTCCAGGCACTCGAAACACATTAAGCGAAATATTGGAGTAAGTAGAGATGGTTATACATGCAAATGAAGAGTTTAGTGGGAGGATACACTCCTTTGAGATCTCCTTTATTGGCTGCACTTTGCTTTATAACGTATTAATGTCATTAATATCTCCCAGGAAAATTTTCAGTCGAGCAGAAATTTTTAATTTCGAAACATTAATTAAAATGCTATATCTTTAAAGAAAATTGTTTACTTCAGTGAAAATGAATGTTGATTTTAACAATGTAATGAAAAGATTAAGTGTTAAAACGAAAAATGCTGATATTAACAATCGAACGAAAATGTTGATTTCAAGAATGCAACAAAAGCGTCGATTTCAAGAATGAAGCAAAAATTTGATTTCAACAATGAAACAAAAAAGTCGATTTCAACAATGAAACAAAAAAGTCAATTTCAAGAATGAAGCAAAAAGTTGATTTCAACAATGAAACAAGAAAGTCGATTTCAAGAATGAAGCAAAAAGTTGATTTCAAGAATGCAACAAAAACGTCGATTTCAAGAATGAAGCAAAAATTTGATTTCAACAATGAAGCAAAAAAGTCGATTTCAACAATGAAACAAAAACAGTCAATTTCAAGAATGAAGCAAAAAGTTGATTTTAACAATGAAACAAAAAAGATGATTTTAAGAATAAAACGAAAGAGTCGATTTCAAGAGTAAAGCAAAAAAGTTGATTTCAAGAATGAAAAAACGTCGATTTCAAGAATGAAGCAAAAAAAAAAGTTCATTTCAACAATGGAACGTAATTGTTATTTTCAATGACAGAAACACAAATATCTGAAATCTAAAAATGAAAACAACGTTAATCTCAAAAATACAGCCAAAGCATACAACTTTCAAAACCCAACTAAATATTAATTTTAATATATGAATATGAATATCAATTGCAAAATATGACCTATCTATGATACTGGTTTCTATTTTCTTGCGCTTCTTTTTTTGGTTTTAATTTAAAAATCATCGTGAAAGAAGTTGACGAACTCTATTCTACAAAGAGTGCTTGGTAGAATAAAAGTTTTCACGAATGTGCGAGATTATGTGAGTGCGCGTGTTCTTGGGTCATCGTATAGGAATCTCGACATTTAAAACGACTTCAATGGGAGAACGTAGAGCAATTCAATTGTCTCCATTTCAAGAAACTTTCTCTTACGGACACTCAGGGAATTTCCTTAATCCGTGTTCGACTTCTCCGTAGAAGTATTCGCTCACAGAACGACCAGTTACTTACACGACAAGACACTTACTCCGGGATGACAGACAGTTTCGTCAGTATTAGGAAGGGGGGAAAGAGAGAATTTTTTTGTTTGCAGAGTTCCGTCTGAATTTCCAATCCAGTCCGTGTCTATTGAGCAAAACGGTTTTTCTAGCCAAGCACGGAATATCGGCCGTAGTTCGATTCGTCAGTGGCGTGTGTGTGTGTGTGTGTGTGTGTAGACGATGAGTCGCCGGTGGCCATTCAAAAGAGCGAACTTATTCCCTGGCGAAGACTCCGACAGGGATTGTGGGGAACGACAGGAACTGAACTTCGCAGTCCCTGGTGTTGATTACCAGCTCGTATTTCTCTTTCCGACAGCGGAAGATCTGGCGGGTTCGACAGCAATGACCGCTGCTAACCAGGCAAACATAAATTACACAAACTCCGTAGGCGGTTGCTTGGAGTTGAAAATAAATAAGGCATTTGCCACTTTCAGAAGCGATTCGATGCTATTTTGGGATAAAATGAACTTAAACTGCCGCTGATGTCTTAGCATGCGTGTACCAATGTGACAAGAAACCAGCGCCACCTGTTGACCAAGTTCCGAATACGAGACTCATATTAAGCACTCTTTGTCTAAAGAATCCTGAGAAAAAATAGCGACGAAGATTAACAGAAGAAATGAAGAGAGAGAGAGAGAGACAGAAAGAAAGAAAAGGAGAGGGAGGAAAAGAAAGAAAGATTGAGAGAGAGAGAGAGAGAGAGAGAGAGAGAGAGGCAGAAAGAAAGAAAAGGAGAGGGAGGAAAAGAAAGAAAGATTGAGAGAGAGACAGAAAGAAAGAAGATTGAGAGAGAGAGAGAGAGAAAGAAAAGGAGAGGGAGGAAAAGAAAGAAAGATTGAGAGAGAGAGAGACAGAAAGAAAGAAAAGGAGAGGGAGGAAAAGAAGGAAAGATTGAGAGAGAGAGAGAGAGAGAGAGAGAGAAAGAAAGAAAGATTGAGAGAGAGAGAGAGAGAAAGAAAGAAAGGTTGAGAGAGAGAGAAAGAAAGAAAGAAAGAAAGAAAGAAAAGGAGAGGGAGGAAAATAAAGAAAGATTGAGAGAGAGAGAGAGAGAGAGAAAGAAAGAAAGATTGAGAGAGAGAGAGAGAGGCAGAAAGAAAGAAAAGGAGAGGGAGGAAAAGAAAGAAAGATTGAGAGAGAGAGAGAGAGAGAAAGAAAGAAAGATTGAGAGAGAGAGACAGAAAGAAAGAAAGAAAGAAAAGGAGAGGGAGGCAAAGAAAGAAAGATTGAGAGAGAGAGAGAGAGAGACAGAAAGAAAGAAAAGGAGAGGGAGGAAAAGAAAGAAAGATTGAGAGAGAGAGAGACAGAAAGAAAGAAAAGGAGAGGGAGGAAAAGAAAGAAAGATTGAGAGAGAGAGAGGAGATGAGAGATATATATTTGAGTAAGAAACAAAAGAAATAAAAGGAGCGAAGAGAGAACAGAATAATAAGAGACAGAATAGTTGACGTAGAGAGAGAGAGAGTTGGAAGAGAACGATAGAAAGAAAATAATTGAAAGAAAGGGGAAGGAAGAGAAGAAAAGGAAGAGGAAGATAGAGAAAGGGAAAAGAACGACTGAAAGAAAGAGAGAGAGAGAGGAGTACTGTGTGACTAAAAAGAAAATGAGAGAGGAGAGGAGAGGAGAGACAGAACAAATGATGAAAGAAAAGAAGAAAAAACAGAGAGAGAAATGCAGAAATAGAGTGATATAAAGGATCGATGGTGTGTGTCAGAGAGAGATGGAAAAGACAGAAAAAAATAAACAAAGAAAAGAGATAAGAGACAAGAAATGAAAAGAAAAGAAGCAAATTCACATAAAGAAAAAAAAGAAGTAAATGGAAAGGAGAGAGAGAGAGAGAGAGAGAGAGAGAGAGAAGAGGATAGAGAAAGAGGGAAAGAAATAAAATAAATCGTCTTTACTAAAAAAGAAGCCAAAATCTCAGACGTATCTTATATAAATGTATGTATACAATTAATAGACGTGTAGCCAATTTGGCGAATTACATTCTTCGTTCTTTCTCCAAGAAAAACTAATTACCGATTGTCCACTGCGTACACAATGACCTCCACTTTACCCTTTCCAATAGTAAAAACGTTAACACAGTTGACTCGGAGAGTTCTGCCCTGAAGTGAGTGCATCCGCATTGTGGTTTTCGTATGATCGCACTGGGATTAGTATTCTAATCCCATTGCTGTTTGTTCTACAGCTAATGACCAGGCCATACACTTCGCTATTTGACATATTGGTTTGTTTGTCAACGGCGCCAGCTGAGCAATTGTCGCTGTCCTTGGTATGGTTGGTGTGTGGCCCCTAATTAATATTTATAGATTCCAACGATTAAGTTATTCAGACAATTTAGGTCACAGACTCCCGACAGAATGAAGCGGGGTCTTTTATCAACCGGGTTTATGTAGAGTGAGAATGAGAAAAATTCATCCCATCCATCCAACCCCGAGAGAGAGAGAGAGAGAGACAGGGAAATGTCCTGGAACGGTAATTCATGAATTGGAGACTGATCGACGGGGGCCCCCCCTCTATACATAACCAGAGCGGCGTATGCCTACGAGTGTTTATGCAAATATTCCCTCTCCAATCCGGAGTTTTTAAGAGAAAAGGGCAATTTCCGTGAAACTGACGGATTGAGTATACAGACGCCGAAGTTAACCATGGCGGGGGTGAGCGGGACAAAATAAGAAATTACCTTTCACTCAAAAAAGCGGAAACCCTTTGCGCAAGCAGAGAGTCGACATGCACGAATGGAGACTTTAATAGGACCCTATATCCGTTAGGGGGCGTATTACGGAAGCAGGCCTATCACTCTTTGGCATAACAATGGGAGTGCTTAAAGGTAGCATTTCCTCTGTGTTTCAGGTAGTTGCGAGCAGAAAGATAGGCCCCCTCACGTGCCGTTTGGGTATGTAAAATTGTTAATTATATCTTGGCGGGAGTTGGCGGCAGAGAGTGGGGACGAAGACAGAGCAGATCATTAAGTACTGCTTTGATAAATGAATCCGTCACTTAGTCAGTTTGCAGACCGCGCAGGTTACCAGGTATTTGGTGCGTGTTTGCATTACTGGGATATTCTTGGAGGGAATTCGCTGATTTCCAGCTTTTTTTTTTTTTTTTTTTTTCACTGTCAGCAGATGTTTTTATTTGCAAGGAATTCATTAAGATTTACTTCGTTCGTTCTGTCCAAATTAACAAGATTTCTTTTCTTAATTACGAAGAATGTTCATTCGTTTTTTTCCCCTTGTTAATATCGATGGGCTTCTTTTTTCTATCTAGAAGAATTAATTTGGTTTTGTTCCTTTTTTTATTATTGGAAAAATGGGCTAAATGGAAGTTTTATTATGAGTTTCATGAACGAAAGGAGCTTGCAGATAAATGTATAGACAGGTTTCAGTAATAAAATAAGTTCAATCGCATTCGTATTCAAAATAATGAAATAAATAAGTGAATTTCAACAATCAAAAAGAAATTTGGATTCCAACAATGAAACAAAAAAAGTCGATTTCAACAATCAGAAAGAAATTTGGATTCCAACAATGAAATGAAGTGCCAGTTTCAACAATGAAAGAGACACGTCGATTTCAAGAATGAATCAAAAATGCTAATTTCAGTAATAATGATGATTTCAACAAAGAAATCAAAATATTGATTTCAACAGTATAGTGAAATGTTAATTTCAACAATCAGAGAGAAATTGGATTCCAATAATATAAAAATGCTAATTCAATTCAGAAAACAACATGAATTTAATTCAACAATGAAATCAACGTTAATATAATTCAAGAATGAAATAAAATGCTAATTTCAACAATCAGGCAAAAAACGCCTCACTTCAACAAAGGAAGATAAAAATTTTTTTTTCTCAATAGTGAAATAAAAATGATTTCAACAATGCTAAAATAAATTTCACGAAATGCGATTTTTGTGCATTTTAGTTTTAATTTCTGAAAATTTGATTAGTCTATTTATTCTAATAATAATAATAATAATAATAATAATAATAATAATAAAATAATATCCAGCATCATCCTTTGGTCGTTCCTGACTTCTGTATCCTCCAATTAGATGGTACTGAAGTATCGTTTGATGTAGTCTTGAACTTCCCATTCTTTCAATATGTTTTTATTATTAATTCTTCTCGTTTTTTTGCACTTTTATGTTTGTGTGAGAGAGAGAGAGCCCATTATCAATGTCAGCTTCTTTAGCATATACGATATAGCAAATCCGATGCGGCGTTTGAAACAGTTAATTCCTTCTAACATTTTATCACCAATCATGATTTTATTTCTGACTGGAGATGATCCTTTAAAAGCCATGATTTTTGTTTCGTGTGTTGACATTTGCAGTCCAAATTTTTTGCACTTATTTTTAATAAAAGACGTACATTGATTTTTCCAGTTCATCTACATTTCTTGCTTTAGTACATTACGTACAGCTTCACGATTAAAAGCTGTTTTTATATTCTCCCCATTTCTTTACCATTTCATCTAAATAAATATTAAATAAGAGTGGTGACATTGGGCATCCTTGCCAGACCCCCCCCCCTCTGCTTATTGATTTCTATTCTGTAACTTTTTCACTGACTCTTACAGTTGTTTGGTTGTGCTGATACATGCTAGTTATTACAACAAGCAGTGGAATGCTTAGATTTTCTTGAGTACGATCCACAGTTTGTCCTTAAGACTCTGTCAAAGGCTTTCTGGTTATCTACGAAGGCTGTGTGGGTTTCTATGTTCATTTCGTAATGTTTTTTCCATTCAGATTTTTAATGAAAAATCTAGGTCAGTGCACGATGGCCCTTTTTGAAAGCCATTTTGTTCTTCCCAAAGTTGATCTTCCACATATGATTAAAGTCATGAGTTAATATGCGTGCATCTCGAAACCATACTTTTATATAATGGATTGTATTAATTATAATTTGTGTCACAGTTTAATTCCCCAAGTCTCTTTTTCACTATGGCTCTCATATTGTCTACTGCAGCGTTTCTCAACTTTTCTGAGCCCAAGGACCAGTAAAATGCCTAAAATAATTCTACGGACCACCAAGTTACAGAGGTGTAGCTGGGGGGGGGGGTCCGCCCCTGGCGGAACTTTTTTGGCATTTAACAAATCTTGCCATACTGTCTATGGCAATAAAATATATTGTTGTTCACTTCGCCCCTCTTTTATTATATGTCATTTTTCCGCTAAAATTTAGCGGCAGAACGACGAATAATAAAAGAGGCGTTAAATGAACAACGATATGGTTTTTTTGCTTCTGCTTTTGAACATTCTGACGCTATTTATTGGGTTTTTTAAGTCTCCATTTGACTTCAATAATTTTTACTTACTTATTCAATTTTAATTAGTTTTGTTTGAATAATTAAAAAATATATATTTATTTAATTAATTTAAGTCTGCCTGCGGATTACCTGTCCTATCATCGCGGACCACAGGTTGAGAAACACTGGTCTATTGGATTAATATCATCAGAGGTATCTGGCCACTGCAGCAATTGAATGTTGTGATTTTTGAGGAACTCCTTCACTTGTTTTCCAGTGTGACATGGAGCGAGATCCTGTTGGAAGATGAGTTCTTTGTCTTTCTGGATCTGTGCAATCATTATTTTCAACAATGGTTTTATGTATTGGTCATTTTGCATCATATGATGCTGGACCATCATGTGTAAAACAACCCCAGAACATCTTTTAGGTGGGTGTTTAGGAGCTTGTTGAAGTCTTCTCAGCTCCTGATTTGCGAACATAAGGGGACTCGCTCTCAATGGACAAAGAAATGGCTCTCAACTGAGAATACGTCCTTCTTCCACTTCTCAACAGTCCAATCTTGTACACGTTTGCCCACTAGAACCTCTTTTTCTGCCATAGCCTTCATCCACAGTTTTTTTGTCTGTGGATAGTCCTCCCTGCTTCCTCCAACCTTCGATGGACTGTAATGTCAAAAACATTAATCCACTAACAAGTCTACTGCAGACAATTTTGTACTCATTTTGCTTTTCCTAACAAGTAAATGATCTTGAGTAAGTGTAGTTTTCGTTTTTCGCCCACATTTTCTTTTTCTCTCAGGAAAAAAAGGTACCTTTCTCCCTAAACCTCTTTAAAATCACATTAATCCAAACCAACAGCACACTCATTGGCAATTTGTCTTTGAGTTATGGATGTGTGCTGAAAAAGAGTATACATTTTTTAACGCTTTTTTTTTGGGGGGGGGGGATGTATCCATTCTATAGTTACATAAAATGGACACAACTATGAATGCCAGTTTGTTTACACTATTAAAACGCACACCACTATTAATAAACATCGTAGAGATAGTTAAAAGACGCAGCAAGCAACCAAAATAGTGAACTATAACCCAAACCAAAAATAGAAAGACTAAAATCAAAATTATTGAACTGAAACAAAAACCAAACCAAAAATAAAAACGTGATAGAAATTCGTCTTGTTCGGATTAATTTGTTCGTTAAAATATCTTGTTATTAAAATATTAATGTTACTTAGAATTCTGCATGTATTTCGTCTCTTTAGTGTAATATTTCTTTTCAGATATGCTATAAAATGAAATTAATATTATTAATTTATTGTGCAATAAAACCTGTTGAAAATTCATGACTAAAAAACGCACGTAATAACAATAGTAATAGGTTTAATAAGTAAATATTTCATCCCAAGTATCTTGGAACATCGTCAGTAAAATAATTCAAACAATACTAGGAATAACATACAGTTAGGGCGCATGATTACAATAGAATCCCAATATGCGTGCAGTAGAGTGTTATAGAATTAAATTAAAATATATCTGGGGGGGGGGAGATTACATTAAAATAAGATAACATATAGAAGAATTATTTGACATAATTTTGGTTGACAGTTTCCCATACTTTAGGAATAGCAAGAACGTCATTACGGTTTAAATTTGGTCTGTGAAGTGGCGCTTCAGCACTTTCAAAATACAGCCATACTAAATGGATACAATATTAAAACAACTCAAAAAAACCATCAGTCACTTCCCCACACATCAACCTAGAAAAGAACAAGCGCATACCTTATGTCAAAGGCATCTCTGAACGTCTTTCAAAAATTATGAATAAATACAAACTTGCTGTTCCCTACAAACACATCAACCAGATCTATAACCTGTTACCTTCTCCTAAAGACAAACTCTCACCTCTGATGCTACCTGGTGTGTATGAGGTTCCATGCGCCTGTAAATTGTCTTACTATGGACAGACAGGTAGATCTGTTCATAAACACATTTCGGAACATCAAGACCATATACGTCTTATTAAGCCTGTGGTTATTCATTTTTTATTAATACCCATTTTTGCTAATTGTTAGGCCAACAACGAGTCAACAATGTTTATTAAACAAAGAAAATGTTGGAAATACTTATAAGAAAGTATTAGGTTAATATAATTCCAATATTGTCCCCCCCCTCCAATGGTATAAAAATAATTTCTAGAAAAAGTATTAAAATTGGAGATTTAAATGAATGTAACCTCGGCGAATTTCACCTAGTATATTATATGAATCGTCAAATTTGTTACATCCGGGAACCGTTGATTAAAAACCAGAAACAGACAATGCAGAAGTTTTTATTGCATTTCGTCATGTTTAAACAATATCGAAAAAAAAAGACATTTTGTTTACAAATGTTAATTTCAATAATGAAAGAAAATTCTAATTTCAACAATGAAACAAACATTTCGATAATGAAATAAAAAATGCTAATTTCAACAATGAAACAAAAATTTCGATAATGAAATAAAAAATGCTAATTTCAACAATGAAACAAAATGTTTTCATTTCGACAATAAATCAAACGAAACGAAATTCTCAATTTTATCGCTGAACAATTGATTATTTCAACAATGAAACAAAATTGCCAATTTCAGCTCAGTTTATTTTTACAAAGAAATAGAGCAGAAGTTCTTAACAACGAAAATGTTAATTTCGTCAACAAAAGACCGAGCAGACGACTTTTGAAATCAAACAATAATAGAATCAACTTCACTTTTAGAGAAGAATAACAGCAATGCTTTTGAAAAAAATTCATATTTGCTTTGATAAATGATATTGTTTGCAGAATTATTTCCATTCAGGCAACGAACTGCAGTTAACTTAGTGTTATCGCACCTCTTTAAGAGTATGTGAATCGAAAAGACCACAAATTTGTAATTTTTATGAATTCTAATTAACAAATTATCTATCAATGGTACAGAGCGACGAAATGGCTGCCCGTACTGTGAATTTGCTTTCTTTGTTAAGCTCTCACTGCCCCGTATTTACATTTGAATGCATGCTAATTATCACGAGGATTAGTTTCCTGTTGTTGCCAAGGAACTGACGGAATAGGCGATGGATAGAATTCTCCAAAAGCAAACTTTTTTTTCCGTTAAACACAATGTCTCGTGTAATAAGTTAACAGGATGATAAACACGATATCCAAATGAGTCTTAATTAAAATAATGTTCATGAAAAAATGTCTTAGAAAAGAATATTGAATAAAAAAAATTCATTTGAAAAGGGCAAGGTACCTAATGGTCTTTTGATTAATATCAGGAATTATTATTACACTAGAGGGGTGGACGAACATAGCACTAAACATCTCGATTTCTTTTTCACTTTTTTTAATTCGGGATGTTTCCAGTTTCTATTTCCCTCATCCCAATTCAGTTTCTTTGAAGGTATGATTCGCATCATTTCCACGTTCGCCTAACACGCTGTGTTCGTAAACAGTGACTAGCATCTTACCACCGAGCTAGCGACAGTTTATTTGCGTCATTTGTTTGGTGAATAAGACGGATAGGACGTTATTTGCATGTGACAAGAATTATATAGATGCATTAGCATGTATATAATTGTTGGTTATACGTGCATTCGCAATTATATCGGTCTTAGTCAACAAACAAACGAAATTATTTTATTATAGAGGGAAATTGAAGCGGAAATACGCATGTGTGTGCTTGTGTGAAACTCAGAACTGTGCTGTCTACTAGCAGTGCATATATAGAAGAATCTTGCTATAACACACATCGAGGACAATAATGAGAAACCAGCTTTAAATACCAGTTATTTATTATGACTCTGAGGGTGGCATGTAGATGGTATCAGTGCAAGAGTTTTCACTAGTTATCGCAGAGCGTGATTGTGAAGTGATAAAGAACAATCCAATGTAGAAGCGTGGATGTCATCTTCAATCGCACTTGCAATTTTTTTTTTTTCTCTCTCTCTCTCTCTCTCTCTCTCTTTCGGACATATTCATTAGATGGCGTATTTATTTTGGCCTGTGAAGTCGGTTTTACTCTTTGTATACGTACATCGTCCTATCGCTATGCATTCATTATCACATTCGTAGTATTAATAAATTTCCATGGTAGTAATAGTTACGTAACTGTATTTGGTTTGTAAAGAAGTGAAGATTTGTTTACAATAAACAGTTTCCATATTCATGAATGCTTTACGTTCAACTGCTGTGTTTGCTCTTAGAATCCTGGAAGAGAAAAATTTGCTTTGAACATTGTCTAATCCGTCATAAAAGTTGTCTTAACTAGTCTGGATCCTATTAAAACGATCAAACTGTCTTAGAGATGTTCTACAAATAATAATTTTGAAATAACGGCACACGCAGGGGGATGTGAGTGGAATTGAAAGTTGACATCAATGGAATCCATTTCTTTCTAATGCTGGCCTTTAGAATTTCTGCTTATAGATTATAACCATGTCAATGGCGTGTTTCACTCAAATAATAGATTTCAAATAAGTCCAATACGCTGCAATAGAGCGATTAAACCTATTTTCGAAGAATCCTCTGTATCCATCAGTGGTCTGAATAGATCCGGAGACTTCGTTGATTTATCACAGCATAAATTGGGTGATATCAGACTTCTGCAAATCATAGAAACCAGAATTTAGAGAGGAGTCTGTTTTTCCCTTTCCACATACAGAGTTTAGCTCTTTCATCTTCGGTTGACCAAGTCCTTACGAATGTTTCTCACTTCCCGGATAGGACTCGAACCAGTTTCTATCAACTTAAGGGAGGTGCTAACATCTGCTTCTCCCCAGAAGATGTTTAATTCGTTTCTTGTAAGAAATACGGTGGTATAACCGGGGTTTTTTATTTTCTGATAGTCCCACCGGAAATATTTCTTCCAGATATGTCCTTGTTCGTGAACCAACAAGCTGCGGGTTCAAATCCCCTCGCGGGTATGGATGTCTGTGATCGTCTTTAGACAGGCGTTGGATTTCATCGCCAGGTACGAACAGACCTCCCCGCTTACTGTAAATCCGAAGTGGCTTGATAATAATAATAAAATATAAAAAAATCTCTTAGCCGATCCAGCTTAATAATATACCATAGGCTAACAATCTTTAGTGGGTTTAGCGCCCAAATATAAAATAATCTATAGTTGTATATGGAATTTATCAGACATTAAAAGATCGGCAAGTGAAAGGTGCTGACACTATGGAACTGATTGTTGTATTCACCTGAGTATTTCGAAAATAGAAGAAACTAGTACCTTTTTGGTGTCGAAAGCAGCAACCTTCATTAGTGTTGTGTTAACCGTTTATTATATTTGTTTCATTAGAAGCCGAGTTATATTGCCAAGAGTGACAGTGTGTTCTGACTAACGGTCGGGATATTCATTCCGTAAGCAACGAATTCTCGCTATCAATCGCTTCAAAACTTCGAGATAAAGCTTATCATTGACTGTTTGGCCAGGTGGAACGAATTCTTTGTGGAAAATGCCCTTGGAATCGTAGAAACAAATCAGCATCGTCTTTACTTTTGACTTCTCCAAGCGACTGTTTTTCGGATGCCCCTCTTCTGGTGGTCTCCCCTCAGCACTCCGGCGCTTTTTTTCGGCCTCATATTCAAAACACCACGTTTCGTCATGGCTTGGGAAGTTTGAATCCTTACGAGAGGTTTTAATGAGCTCCTTACAGTGCTCAATTCGATACATTTTTTGGTCGTCGGTCAACTTGTAGGGAACAAATCGCGAATTCAATTTACGAAGATCCAAATTCTCGGTCAAAATGTGGCGCACAGTTGATTTTGGAATCCCCAATTCATCTTCAGTCAATCTCACGGACGATTTCGGGTTTTCTTTGAAGAAATCACGCACTTTTTGGATGTTAACTTCGCTCAGTCCAGTTTTTGGACCGCCCCGGTTTTCGTCGTCCTCAAGCGTCTCACGACCACTTTGAATTCGCTTAAACCACTCGTAAACTTGAGCACGGGATAATCATTCATCACCGTATGCTTTTTGAAGCATTTGATGCGTTTCGGTAAAATGTTTACCAAGTTTAACACAAAAGCGAATCCCAGCTGTCTGTTTGAAACTCATTTTCCTACCGTTCGTCAAACACACCGTCACTCTTGGCACTATAACTCGGCTTCTAATGAAACAAATGTCATAAACAGTTGACACAACACTAATGAAGGTTGCGGCTTTCGAGAATAAAAAGATACAACAGGTGGTGCCACTAGTTTCTTATATTTTCGAAAAGATCGATTTCTTTTTGGACAGAGGGTGAATTCTCATCAGGGTTCTTTTATTTCCCCGTTATTGAAGATCGGAAATTTCACCCAATGTTAAAATATCGGTCCACTGGTGGATAATCTAGACTATCCTTATGAATGTGAAGATTTTTTTTGCATTAATCACGTGTTTCCGCTTTTGTACAAAACTCAATACGCATGCTTTGATCTTGATTTTCAAAAATCTGAAAAATGCAGTCAGTAATATAATGTTCTCCAAGCGAAGCTCGGGTTCCTCCTGACTAATACTGCAACAACACTTCGCCCCCCCCTCTCTCTTTCCATATCACGTAATTAGTTCATTTATTTTTATTTGAAAATTCGTTTCAAATACCAGGCAAAGAAAAGGAGAAAGGCTGATACTCATTTATAAATCCATAGCAATGCTAACAAGAAGAAATGTAGCTGACATTTTCTAAAAACTTCTGATTCCTATTGTAATTTATTACTTTCCATTTCACTTCGAGTGGCTTTAATGCGAAATCTATTACAAATCCAATGGAGTTTGCTTTTATTTTTATGTAAACGAGTTCGTTGTTACGTGTCACTTCATGAGCCATCCAGCAAGCAACAAAACATATTTCATTTAACCTTTTGCAACAGTTATTCAAAAAGGAAAAATAACGGGATTTCTATTGTTTGGCAACGAGAATTAGGCAGTTTATGTTTATTTCATACAGCGTGGCAAAAAATTTATTTATTTACAGGTTTCTCAATTCAATTCCTTCAAGGGGGGGGGGGTAATAAGAAAGTGGCAATTGTAATATTCTTTTTATGTTGCTTGTTTTCAACTGTAATTGAAAGTTCGTATGTGCCAAGGATTTTGACTTCCCACTGAGGATCATAACAACCAAAGAAAGAAAACGGATGATACCAATAATAAACCAGAACCAGCCAATGCAATACGATTGTCCAATATGCATTTATTTTAATTTAATTAAAGCTCTGATCATGGCAGGAAAGTAACAGCAATAGCCGAGCCTCAGTTAGAACTTCGTCGGCTACAGCAATGCCATCCATTACCCTCCAATGGTGGCTCATCCCATATGTATTTATGCATTTATCCTTAGTCCTTATAAGGACTGGCTTAAAGGGGCGAAGCAAGAATGCTTTTCATCTTCCCCGTTATCTGTAGAGGACAGTGTAGGGATAAGGTGTTATTGAGCTATTAAAGCTCTGATCATGGCATGAGGGTAACAGCAATAGCCGAGCCTCAGTTAGAACTTCATTGGCTACAGCAATGCCATCCATTACCCTCCAAGGGTATGGTGGTTCTCACGTTCCATGCATTTATCCCACTCATAACCAATGATATATAGATATTATATGCAGAATATGAAAAGGTGTATTATATCAAGACTAATTTTTAATAAAATAACTAAAGAAATTTAAATTTTTTTGATGATATTAAAATTAATATTACATAATAATATATTTTATTAAAATTATGTAAATAAAATTACAACAAAGTGCAAGTTTGACAGTACAATATAATTATTTCCAACAGAATAACCCCAGCCTACACTTCTATCATAACTTGTATATGCGTGCATGTGTGATAAAAACAACTTTCAAATAATGATTGGTCTGCTCAATTTATATTACTATTACATGTTTATATTACTAATATATATATACAATTCCCAATATATATATATATATATATATATATATATATATATATATATATATATATATATATATATATATATATATATATATATATATATATATAGAAAGTATTTTACCTTGGGTATAATAAATGTTAAAGATACCAAGCTATTTTAAACCTGTTTTTACTCCATTTCCCAAGTAAGCAAACAGACAAGCAAGTCAAGTTTGCGCCTGCAAGTGATGCAAGTATAGCTGACCCTGCACGTAATGCAAGACCAAGAAACTCATGGTAGAATAAGCTCTGATCACTAATCTTAATATTTACCCTTAATGCAAAGCACATCTCCTGGAGGAGATGTATGCTGCTTTGTATTAAAGGCAAGGGGCCACTACCCAGACCGGTTTCGACCTTATGAATAAGTAAAGCCATCTCTAAAAATTCGGACGATCCCTAGGCCACTCAATTGTGGGCGGAAGACCGTCCATCTCAGCGTTGGCTCCACTCAGTGATGGCCTTCCACCACCACCGAGCAGAACCGCTCAAATTCCGAAGAAAAGCATTCACCGACAAAGCCCCTCAGCGGGCCGTGCCAGAGAACACTTTCCCCGGAGACTCAAATTGCTCCCTTAAGGCAAAAACCTTAAAAGAGCGAACTCAAAAACTCTCGAATCTCATCTCTAGCATCCGCCTCCCATCAGTGGGAGCCAGGCTAGAAATACCAAGATTTAGTAATACAGAGCTTATAAGTATTTTACTAGAACAAGTTAGCATAAGGTGTTTTAACCTTATTAAATAAAAATCTCAGGAGGAGATATAAATGTAGAAAGTATTTTACCTTGGGTATAATAAATGTTAAAGATACCAAGCTATTTTAAACCTGGTTTTACTTCTACATTTATATCTCCTCCTGAGATTTTTATTTAATAAGGTTAAAACACCTTATGGTAACTTGTTCTGGTAAAATACTTATGAGCTCTGTATTACGAAAATCTTGGTATTTCTATCCTGGCTCCCACTGATGAGACCTCAATAAAGGTTGAAACCGGTCTGGGTAGTGACCCTTGCCTTTAATACAAAGCATCATCCATCTCCTCCTGGAGATGTGCTTTGCATTAAGGGTAAATATTAAGATTAGTGATCAGAGCTTATTCTACTTTTACGAAGAGTTGCCTTGGTCTTGCACTAAGTGCAGGATCAGCTAGACTTGCGTCACTTGCAGGCGCAAACTTGACTTGCTTGTCTGTTTGCTTACTTGGGAAATGGAGTAAACCAGGTTTAAAATAGCTTGGTATGTTTAACATATACAGTATTCTATATATATAAAAAGATAAGCCGAAATTTGAAGCTTTTTTATGTCACGTTTTGTCTCGGACTTACCAGCCCGGAACTCGGGGGGTAGGCGCCAGGGGGGGAAAATCCCCCTAGTATATATATATATATATATATATATATATATATATATATATATATATATATATATATTGTTGGAGATTTTTTTAAATCTTTTTTAGGATGCGAGAACGTTGATAATAAAGATTTCGAATTCGATCCCACCCCCCCACCTACCCCACCCCCACCCCCACACACACAGAGGTACTCAGAGCCTTAATATATTTATTATTTTACTTTGTTTTAACTTCTACAGAATCCAACCTAACTTCTGCATTCTCTCTATATCTCTCTGTCTATTTCAATACTTTTCTTTATTTTTCTCTTCTTCTCTTTATTCTTTCTTTATGTTGATTTTTATTTCTCTCCATGGAAATATTTCTTGTTGCTTCTTCGATCATTCTCTGATTCTTTCTTCCTTTTTTTTAAAATCTTTCTTTCTATTTCTTATTTTAATGTTTCTTTATCACTTTCCTTCTATTTATTCATCCATTTTTCCTTCTTTCTTAATATTTTTTTAAAATCTTTCTTTATCGCAATTTCTACTTCTTCCTTCTCTCTTTCTGTTTCTTTCTCCATATTTTTCATTCGTTTTCTCTATTTATTTCTTTGCCACGTCTCTTTCTTTCTGAGGCCTACAACGTTTTATTTATTTTTTCTTTCTCTGTTTCGTTTACTTTCTCTCTTGCTGGTGTTTCTGTGTATCTCTTCGTTTATCCATCTATCTGTGCTTCTCAGTGGAAGAGATATGATTGGTTTCTCTACATTCTTTTGTCAGCTTATTTATCTGTAAACAAACGGAGTGTACGAAGGCTGCATTTTCCTTCGCTTGGCTGTCGGCTCAAGCTTGCTGAAATATTTAAAATCATTATTATATAATAAAGGAAAAGGGAGGCAACGTCTCCATAAAACTTCAAAACTAAACCGCATGAAATTTTAACACAAATCAAGCTGTAATGAGAAACAGAAAAGGGGAAGTCTCGAGGAATCGCCCCGCGAGCGTATATATACACACATACACATACAGAGCGGAGATTTCTAACCCAGAAGAGTTTATAGCGAGTTGTGGTGTCCCTTAAGACACTTGTAGACAAATTGCTACTGGGCTGTTGGGGGTTTGTGTAGGAAATTAGTACCCTAAGGGGATGGGGTTAAAATATTCAGCGCGTGCATGCACATTTACAGGGAAAGAAGGAAGAAAAATATTCAAAGGGTAAGTTAGGAGGTGTGGAGACATAAATACGTAAACAGAAATGCAGAGAGAGAGAGAAATAGGAATTATTGAAGAGATATAGCGTTTCCTCATTTTACAGAAATCTTATGAGTCCAAGTTTTGAGATTCAAGTCCCAAATTAAGTTAATATTGAAAGATCATTAATGATACCCTAAGACGTAGGAAGAATTCCAACTGATTCTATCAAGTTCAATAATTTTTAGATGTTCTTTATCAGATAAACTCATACAAAAACAAACAAAAAGATAAATGCAACGTGGTCAGAAGTTGAGAGGGATTCGATTCTTTGTAATGATGTCAGGTACATTTATATCATCATCATCAAATTCCTGGCATGTACTCTCAAGGGATGTACAGGATATGAGAGTACTACATGAAAAATGTACATCATTACTAACTTCCTATCTACAATTTTCCTCCAAATCAGTCTGTTATCTGTCAGGACTCCAACATTATCAGATCTTATATTTCTATCGTCTAAGGCACTTTGTACCGTATCAATCCACTTATATCTTGGTCTTCCTCTGGTTTTTTTCCTGGAACTTGGCAGAAAACACTTGTTTTTCTAATCTTTCCTCTCTCCTTCTGCTTAAGTGACCATACCACCTCGGATTAGCTCTGCTAATGCATTCGTCGATGCTAACAATGTTGTTAATTCAAAGCGAATTGATCTAATATAGAGATGGAAGGATTTTGCTTATGCAAAAATGATAGATGAAACATATCCCAGAAACTTTGGGTTCTTTCTGATAAACAGACAAAGGCCCAAAAAGATATAAAAGTCCCGAATGTTAAAGAATGCAATGGATTCTCAAAAGTGTCCGCAATCTAGAGAATGTCTTCTGTTGAAGAGTTAAGACCTCTATCTAAGAGGATTGCCCATTGCCCAAAGGAGGTAAAAGTTCGATTTGGATCTGATCTGATGGAATCAACATTTAAAAGTTGTCGCCATGGAAATGAAAAGCTGCCTAAGGATTCAACATACACAAGTTGCATATTCCCATACCCAACAGCCAACCCACTATTCATGAGACCACATTTTTGGTACTCCCCATTAGCAATTGTAAACTTTTACCACATTAGCATGGAGTCAGTTAAGCATACTCAATCCGGATCTCCTCTTCGAAGATTTCCAAACATGATTTATTTTTCAAAGCCATTTAAGGTCACCAGTCAGCAGGGAATTAGCACATCGGACGATGAAACTTATCCAGCAGCTTATGACGTTTACAAAGATCCTCACTACAGTGAGATTTGAACAAAGACAGACATCCATTCGGTCAAGCAAGCTCGTTAAATGGGGATTGTTGAGACATTTCCATCATCTCAGAGATTGTCATGAATTTATCCGCATGGAATCCATAATAATCCATCCATCCATTACTCAATTTCAGTTTCATTAGTAGTCTTATTTAGGATAGGGTGTTATTGAGCTATATAAAGCTCTGATCATGGCAGGAGGGTAACAGCAATAGCCGAGCCTCAGTTAGAACTTCATTCGCTACAGCATTGCCATCCATTACCCTCACTGGATACCCATTTCAGTCGCCTTGTACGACAAGCATGAGCTACATTGGTGCTATTCTTATCCCGGCAACCACATTAATAATAATAATGTTCCTTATAAGGACTGGTTTAAAGGGGCGAAGCAAGAATGCTTTTTATCTACCCTGTTATCTGTAGAGGGCAGTGTAGGGATAAGGTGTTATTGAGCTATTAAAGCTCTGATCATGACAGGAGGGTAACAGCAATAGCCGAGCCTTAAGTAGACTTCATTGGCTACAGCATTGCTGTCCATTACCCTCCAAGGGTGTTAATCACCCAAACCGAAACCTAATAATAATGTTAATAATTTCATTCATTCTTATTTAGAAATGATATTATTAATAAATAGGTGTAGCAGAGTTTTTATTTAAATTTCTTTCTAATTTTATATTTTCATTAAATTTATTGTATTTTCTTTACTTATATTATAATAGTTTACTTTATTATTTAAATTCTATATTTCTATTTTTTTTTCATATGTAATATTTTGCTTTATTATATTATTTAAATTTTATGTCTATTTTTCTTTCATATATATAATAGGAAAATCATATAAATAAAATATTTCACTGTCTAAGTATTATTAAAAAAATCTAAAAAAAGAATCAAATTAATTATAATATTTGATTAAATATTTACATTTACTTTATAAATGCTTTTATAATATTTATATATAATTAAAAATGTGACGAATATTTACGTATTTTATTGTGTAACCTTCTTACTCGAAAAGAGCAGGATAATCACGACATTTGAAGCGAATAATTTATATACAATTTTACTGCGTAAACATCTCTCAAAACATATATCCTCTTAAGAATATCGATTGATATTCTAAATTAAATGTTACTCAAAATTATAAAAAAAAATAACCACTTTTTTTTTTATATAACTATCACTAATATTGAGACTCTTTCAATCCAACATTTAATGGGAGGATTGATTCATTCAATCCAATACTCTTGAAGGGTAATGGATGGCAATGCTGTACCAATGAAGTTTAACTGAGGTTCGGCTGTTGCTGTTATCCTGGGTGTGAGTTTTTGAGTTCGCTCCCTTAGGGTTTTTGCCTTAAGGGAGCACCTTGAGTCTCCGGGGAAGGTGTTCTCCGGCAGGGCCCGCTGAGGGGTTCTTGTCGGTGAATTAAATTATTTTCCTCGGAATTTGAGCGGTTCTGCTCAGGAGTCGGGGAGCCCATCGGGGTGCTAGGATGGGGCGGCCGACACTGAGTGGAACCAACGCTGAGCGGTTCTGCTTAAACGGGGAGCCCGTCGGGGTGCTTGGACGGGGCGGCCGTCAATGAGTGGAACCAACGCTGAGACATGGACGGTCTTTCGCCCACTATGGAGTGGCCTAGAGATCGTCCGATTTTTTGAGATTTTACCCTTTACTTACTAATCAGGGTAATGGATGGCAATTCTGTAGCCAATGAAGTTCTAACTGAGGCTCGGCTATTGCTGTTACCCTACTGCCATGATCAGAGCTTTAATAGCTCAATAACACCTTATCCCTACACTGTTCTCTACAGATAACGGGGAAGATAAAAAGCATTATTGCTTCGCCCCTTTAAGCCAGTCCTTATAAGGACTATAAGGACAACATTTAATGGTGTCCTGTTGAGGGAATTTTTGTTATCTGCTGTTCATGATGCGTTTTTTTGTTGTCCATGATGAGAATCTGTGGAAAGTTTATAGAAATCCAAATAAATTAAGCAAAGTCATTACCACCCTTCGACGCTCTAGTGACCTCTTCACGGAGTGACAAGAGGTTTGTCTAAATCAATATTACCTTGACGAAGCCGTGCTCCACTGCTGTAATCAATGTCCACGAACAACAATGTCCCGAATTCAATTTGTAATTAATTTTTTTCCCTCCAGTTGTTCTACAAATATTTCTGAGTTATTTCATAAAATAAATCAGTGACTTTTGCTCAAGTTAAAAAAAAAAAAGCAGTAATCGAGGATGGGGAATAGACAAACATTCACTCATATATTTTAAAATTAACTTCAACGAAGCTTAACGTATTTTAAATACGCAGATCAATTTATATCTCAACTGCATCGACTATTTTGAGCCAGCCACTCGTGTTTAATTAGAAATTCCCCCCCCCCCAAAAGGAGACTGTCTCATCTTCTATTTGTTAAAATTTATTCGCTTCCTTGCAGTCTACAAACAAAACTTTCTTTTTACGCGCAAACTTTACAACCCAACCCACAAACTGCGTGTGTTTTCTCGTGTGGCCTGAAATATTTAGAATCATTATGAAATCATGAAGTTGGAAACGCGCAATTCCAAAACCAACTGCATGAAATTTTTACACGAGCGAAAGGACTTAATTGAAATGAACACAAGAAGACTGCGGTTGAGATTTCAGAGCTTACTCATCGTTAAGTTTGCTGGAGAATTGAGATATTAGTACTGGCGCTTGAGAGTCTGTATATAAAGTTAATATCCTTCAGGATTTCGATTAAATTGGCTGTCTTCTTGTATGCATGGAACGATGCAAAAAAAAAAAGGGAAAAAGGAGTAGAGAAATATCTGAATAATGTGCCCAAGATCATAAAATATGTAAAAAGCATTGTAATATATGAGAAAAGCTCTATTTGGTTATCTCTACGATCACCTTGTCATGATCTACATACACTGATTGCCCACTTTATTCGATGAACTTATCTAATAGGAAAACACATTTAAACTATAAGGTCTGGTCTTTATTCCCCACATCGTCTTTCTCCACTCCTTACCTGTCCAATGCTGGAGTTTCTGTGTCCACCCTGGTTGAAAGGAGTGGAATTCAGCAAGGTGATCTACACCTTCAGTCCAAAAAGAAACCGAACTTTTCGAAAATAGAATAGAATAAACTAGTGGCGCCATCTGTTTTATCTTTTTGTTGTTGAAAGCAGCAACCTTTATTAGTGTTGTGTCAACTGTTTATGACATTTGTTTCATTAGAAGCCGAGTTATAGTGCCTAGAGTGACAGTGTGTTTTGACGAACGGTCGAAAAATGAGTTTCAAACAGACAACTGCGATTGACTTTTGTGTTAAACTTGGTAAACGCTTTATCGAAACGCATCAAATCGTCAAAAAGCATACAGTAATGGATGCTTATCCCGTACTCAAGTTTACGAGTGGTTTAAGCGATTTCAAAGTAGTCGTGAGACGCTTGAGGACGACGAAATGCCGGGCCGTCCAAAAACTGGACTGAGCGAAGTTATCATCCAAAACGTGCGCGATTTCATCGAACAAAACCGAAATCGTCCGTGAGATTGATTGAAGATGAAGTGGGGATTCCAAAATCAACTCTGCACAACATTTTGATCGAGAGTTTAGGCCTTCGTAAATTGAATTCGCGATTTGTTCCCCACAATTTGCCTGACGACCAAAAAATGTATCGAATTGAACACTGCAAAGACCTCATTGAAACCGTTCTTAAGCAATTAAACTTCCTTGAAATGATCGTTACTGGTGACGAAACGTGGTGTTTTGAGTATGAGCCCGAAACAAAGCGCCAGAGTGCTGAGTGGAGACCACCAGAAGAGGGGCATCCGAAAAAAAGTCGCTTGGAGAAGTCAAAAGTAAAGACAATGTTGATTTGTTTCTACGAGTTCAAGGGCATTATCCAAAATGAATTCGTTCCGCCTGGCCAAACGGTGAATGGTGAGTTTTATCTCGAAATTTTGAAGCGATTGATAGCGAGCGTTTGTGGGCTAAGGCATGAATATCGTGATGACCGACAGTTCGTCAAAACACACTGTCATTCTTGGCACTATAACTATGCTTCTAATGAAACAAATGTCATAAATAGTGTCCACAACACTAATGAAGGTTGCCTCTTTCGACAACAAATAGATACAACAAGTGGCGCCACCTAGTTTCTTCTATGTTCGAAAAGTTCGGTTTCTTTTTGGACAGATGGTGCCGATATGGGTGATCGTCCATAGTTATCATGGGATCATGCTTCGGATTAATTTGAGTTATTCGAACTAATGATGAGGAAATGGATGAACTGATTGGTGAAGAAATTAAAGCAGGTTTTGAACTTCGAAAAGAACCTCTTTGGTCTGTCACTTTTTTGATTGGTCCCAAATCAAAATGGGTACACGACACAATGACACGCTTGACACGACTCTTCAAAAAGTTTACAATGTGTAGCAAATGACTAATCCGATTCTAATCTACCATTTCTTAGTGGACGAACTTCGTACTAACAGCCGTAGTGCTGCTGACGATCAATCCTGAAACGTTTTGAATCATAATTTGTAATGATTAACGCATGAAGGCTTTTTTGAAGACTCAAAAATGTTGTTACACTCTGAGCATCATCTTCAATTAAATGAAGAGAGAGAACGATTAATAAATCAAAGGTTGAAGAGAGCATTGCTATCAAAATTGGATCAAAGACAACAGTTGGTTAAAGTAGGAAAACGCAATGCACATGGGATAACTCAAATGAATAATTAATATGTGCTAAGAGATCAAAGATGGATAAATAGACATCCTAGCAAGGGACAATTACAGAAATGTAATGTGTTTTTTAAATAATTTAAATCAGGCTTTTTAAATTAAATTTAAAAAGCCTGCTTCACATATTTAAATTATGTGAAGCAGGATTTTCAGTTGAATTTTTCCCTAACGGCAACGGCTGTATATTAAATCAAACATTCACTTCTCTTGGCGTTATTTTTTTAAAATCATAATTTCTATATATTCAGCAAAGCTTGTAAAAGTTGTATCGTCTAGAATTTGGGAAACAGGATGTATCTATGATGGTAATTTTTCAAGCTGCATCAGGGTTACAATAAGCAGGGTGGCAGTCTCTGGTGATGGTGGCGTTCACCCATCTAAACATATTCACAGTCTTCCCTACCAGCAACGAAATTGGTACCTAATGCCATTTGTTCGAGGATCGAAAGTCTATCCACTCGGTGATCCAAATCGCTGACGAATCCCAATTCGTACACTGTGTTTATGCATTCTTTCAATTCTTTTTGTATACCATATCCGCTCTCCAAACAACAGAACGTAGGATCGAATCCCGCTGTGAGCATCAGAATTTGCGATTGTCTTTAGGTGGGAGATGATTTTGATCGCTCGGTGTGACCGCTTCCTCACTTACTGAAGGTTTGAAATGGCTTCAAAAAGTTTCTTGTTTGGGGGGAGGGGTTTCGAACCTAGTAAAAATAAAGAAAAAAATACAAACAAGTAAAATTAAAAAGAAAAAAAAATAATAATGCTTAGCCCACCCACGACGCAAATGTACTATACGCTTACTAAAATAAAAACAAGTTTTCGTGGCCGAAAGTAACATTAAAAAAATCTAATGTTTACAGTAATGAGCTTCCCAGTCACGAGTGCCTGTAAATGGTGGAATAATTTTTAGTGCCTGTGGTATATTAAGAAACACAGTTGGAAGAATCTGTGAATATAAAATAGGTTGTTAAATCCCTCTTTCTTTCTATTTTATCCTCTTTTTCTTGTCTCTCTCAAAAACACACGCATCATCGGGCAGAATTCTCTACGGTTATCTCACGAAAAGTGTGCGTGTTGCTGTTTTTCTCATTGCTGTGCAAAGAGAGAGAGAGAGAGAGAGAAGGAAGAAGACTGCTGTATTGAATTACTGTGGTAAGCTGTTGTGATGTTTTGCCGTTAAAATGTACACAATTATCTGTTACGGCTAAAAGCATTCTACAAAACTCTCTCTCTCTCTCTCTCTCTCTCTCTCTCTCTCTCTCTCTCTCTCTCTCTCTCTCTCTCCTCTCTCTCACTTGAATTTGTAATATGGGAAGATCTCCGAGTGTTTTTCCCACTCATATTTTTACGGTGAAGTTCTGCAACTAATCCCACTGCCTATTTACAGTAATCTCCAGTCCTTATTCTTAACTAAGCCCCAGTTTTTATTCGCTAATCTCAAGGTGATCCTCCCACATTTAGGTTAGTGTGGAACGTAAATCTCCATAATCCTTCCATAAACAACATTCTCATTCTTTCATCAAAGAATACTTCCTTCATCTTATTTGGTTTATACAACCATTTTCGTGATCCCGATAGCTTTTAACAAAGTCTGCATGCGACAGCTAAAACCTCTCCCAACACACCTTATAATTGCAATAATAAACCGAGAGAATTTTTGTCAACAAGAGATCGAGGTACACTGCAGTACTTTAGAGTAATGCAGTGAAACTACGTTTACAGGGCGATAAAGATGTTTTATTCCAGCTTGTTAATTATCTTACTAAATTTTTGACCCGTAAATGGGATTGTATTATAAAATAAAGAATAAACTAATATAACACGCACTTAACAGAATTTTAAGTTCGGTCTTTGTTATCTATACCTATGAGATGTTCTATACACTTACACCAAAATCCTTACATTATACTTGTGTATTGCTACAATGTTAATTAATGCTGTGTGATTGCAATTGCAGAAATGCCTACAGAGCTTTAATACATGCATCAAAGAATTAAAATAGATTTGTTCTCGCTGTCCAAAATGCTTGTACATTTAATGATCACATATAAACCGAAATCAAAGTACATTTACTTCGTTTCGGTAGCACATTTTCTCCCCAAACTGTGCCATAACTGTTTCCTCTCTTTCATTTTCTGGGCCTTCTTTAATTATTAGAGAAGAGAAAACGATCCTAGAATGCCCAATTTGCTTTAATCCTCCCCTCTGTGTGCTCACATACCTTCAACCCTACAGTTGATGGAATTATTTATAGGGCGATTTCCAGTCATTTGTAACGCAACAAAATTGACCATTTCGTTAAGCTATTGTAACAAATGTATTTATTGCATGGTGTGCAGGCAAAGTTTTCCCATTATAAAACTTGCTCAGCTTCTCAATGGGATCCAATAATGGATGTACTCAATTTTTGTTATCGATGCTCATAAAGGAATGCATTCTATGTCTATATATAGATAGATACATTTCTACCATAGCATGTCAAGCAAAGAAATTCAAGACGGAAAAATAATGGACCCTTTGTATCCATAAGACAGAAAGCTATGATATTTCTACCTTTCTGGACAGCACAAAACGATGCATAAAATTTCTTCGTAGTCAACTCTAAAGGAGAATATAGCAATAGATTGAGATGGATGCCCAGATGCTGGAAGTGTGCCATATACTGATGGATAATGAAGTTTGGATAGCTTTAATGGTTGATAAACTTCCGAATGATAGCAAAAGAACTTTTATTTTATTATATGGTATACTTAAGAATCCCCAGAAGAGGTTCTACGTATCTTCTATCCTTAGTCGTTCTGCCAACGAATTTTTTTTTATGTAGTTGGGAAATAATTTTCAACTTCTCCATCATAATTCGAAACAAATGCTACAAAACTTGGAATTAAACTTTACACACAGTCACATGATTACTGAATCCGAGTAATGAGGGCGTTGTCATGCCAACGAACCCGAAATGTACAAAAGATCCCATGCTAATAACCAGCGAACAATGATTTTGGTAGTGAATGGATAATAACAATTTATCAATCTCTCAATGCATCTGTGGCTTGCTTAATTCTCTATGTCATGGGATACCATCGTAGAACACGCAATTGAAACTACTTCCCCCCTCTTCATTTCACCTCTTTATTTCCGGCGTCTGTAGCAACCATTAATATCCCTCAATGGAAATACCTCACAATAGAACTGGCAACGCACACAAACTCATTCAAAGTTTTTACATTTGCCTCTTTTGATTTCATCTTTTCAATTAATCGAAGAGTGTTCCCCTCCCTATTCCTCTTCCCCTTCTAATGATCCCCCTAATCATCTCACACTAACGATGAAATATGACTCGTATATTTATATAATACCAAAAACGATCGTCTTTTCAATATTTTTATACCTTTAACCGGAAATTCATAATTAGTACAAATCAATGTTTGAAAAAGGCGCCATCTATTGTTAAATATAAAGAATACAATATTAAGGAGAAATCCATTTAGTTATAGGGATGTCTGTATACTTTTAGGAGTGCATTTTACAATTGAGTGTATCAATGTTGAAAACACACGTTGCCAACAAGACTGTACTTATTCAGGCAAGAAAATATTGCGAAAAATAAAGCAAAGGATATTTTTATAACGAACAGCTGTTACCCAAACTTTACTTTAGCACAAAGAGTGACAAAACACGTCAAGAAAAACACAACTCTTAAAGAAAACTGGTGTTTCTAGGGAAAAAAGAATGAACATCTCAGACTTTTGACGTGGAAGACAAAGGAAAAAAGTCTTTAGAGAATAGCATGTGTACCACAGCGCCCTCTGAAAAAAAAGTAGGCAACTAACTATGTTTTGAGAAAACAGACTTTTTTTTTCACTAACCATCTGTTACTTAGCTTGAGAAAAAGAGAGAGAGATGGTGGAAATGGAATGGTTAAGCATAGTTTTTCGAAGAAGTTCTGAAAATGACAGCGTTGGTAGGTGGGACTGATGGGGGGGGGGGGGAATTACAAAAATTTAGAACGCCTTTCTTTGATCAAAGCGGACTTGAAACGCACTTCATTCAGATTAATTGCATTCTGATGTGTGATAGAAGGAATTAAAGATAAAACGCGGACTTAATACTGATGAATCAGTTTGGTTTCACCTATTTTTTGGAACAAAAAAAAGGACAAAAAAAAACATTTTTTTGTTCTTCTCAAACTGCTCTGCCAATCTATTGATTTGCGATCCATAATCATTTACTTCGATCGATATAATAACATTGGATCATTTAGAGTGTTCATGACGTGCTAGCTTCGCAGACATATTGGCATGATGTTTTAAACTCTAATGGGAAATCCATATTCATTCGTTCTATTTTTTCTCCATTCATCCATTTATTCCCCGGATACATTTAGGCCTAATAGGAAGATAGTTTGACTAATCAGAAAACGTTTCCAATCTATGAAGAAAAAAAGGATAAATGAGTCACTTCGATTCCAAATATTACCGATAGATGGCATCGTAAAGTAAAAATGCCACGTTCGTTTTATCTTTGACATCTATCAAAGGAGGGTGTATGATTCCCCGATTGCAGAAAGTTTCCCCACTTGAAAAACGATGTCCTCGTTGCTAATAAAATTCATTTAATCGAACATAAGTGGCGCCACCTGACGACCATAACCTATAAACTTTGAAACGAAAGAAAATTTAATCGTGTTCACCGAGTGAGCTGTAACCAGATTGAGGATACATGAAAACAGATTTTTTTTCTTCTAATATTCCTAGTCATCAGCATCTCACAACTCATCAGCTTCTACTCATCTCCTCTCTCTCTCTCTCCCTCCCATCCCGAAGTCATCTACATTAAGCCGACATCTGAAGCTGTAAATGCTAGTGAGGAAGGAGCAGATTAAGAAGTACGGGAAAGAGTGTATTATCTACATTTAATCCTATTAGAGTAAGATAATAGGATTAAAGAACAACAGAAAACGGATAAAACAAATGAGGCAAGATAGGATGCTATTCTGATGGAGCACCCATCTTTAATAGTTCGAATTATTCTACAGAGATCAGTGAAGGGAAAAAAAAAGATGAAGAGACAGAGAGTTCGATGAAAAACTAGTGGAAGAGGTTTAATGCAGCTATGATCCGATAATGCAATTTAGGCTTGGTAAATGGATAATGGGCAGAAACTTCTTTCGTGAATATGTTCGGAAGAAACGACCTCATATCACACAATGTTGACCTCTTACGGCAGTTACATCAATCAAAAACAATATACCCCGTATTTTTCTCCTCCTATATTCGATCATTAAAAACATTTCGTTTGTCAACTATTAATTATAACAAACTGCTGAATAAAATCACGTGTTAAGATTAACATCAGAGTCCCAGCTATAAGCTAATTTTTTTATATTATGAGAATTTAAAAATTTTTTAAATTATTTTTCTTATATATTCTCGTATTATATTCTTTTGAGCTAATACATTGATCCGTTTCGAGAATTAGTAGTAAATATTAAATATATTTTCTCATATGAATATTTGTTTACTATTTTAAATTCATTTACATCCTGGTATCTTTAGTTATGCTGTTATGGAAGCCATTATGGGTTCTATCATAAGTGATGACGTTAGCAATCAGTCGCTGCAGGATAACTGAATTGACCTATTATTTTTTTTTATTTTAAATTACTTCAGGAACTTTTGTTTTCATAAAGATAATGCTGAGCATGGAAAATAATGAAACGAAAGAATGAAAGTGCTATTTAATAATTATTTTAGTAGTTTGAGAAAAGAATGTTTGGTATATTTAAATTTTAGATTCATTGAAACCATAAGCATAACGTCTGGAATCATGAAAGCGAAAGGTAGAATTATTCACGATGAGGAAAATGAGCACAAAAAATTTTTGACAATGAGAAAGGAGCACAAAAAATTTTGATAATGAGAAAAAGAACACAATTTTCTAACAATTAAAAACACCAGAGATTTAACAATAAGAAAAGAGCACACATTTTCTAATAATGAGAAAAACACAAAATTTTTAACAATGAAAAAAATCACAAAATTTGTAACAATAAGAAAAATTAACAGAATATTTTTAACAATGAAAAAAAAATCACAATTTTATAACAATGAGAAAAGAGCACAAATTTTCTAACAATGACAAAAGCGCAAAATTTTTAATAATAAGGAAAATCAACAGAACATTTTTAATAATGAGAAAAAGCACAAAATTTTATAACAATGAGAGAAGAGCACAAATTTGTTTACAATGAGAAAAGCACAAAAATTTTAATAAGGAAAATTAATAGAGCATTTTTAACAATGAGAAAAGAGCACGAAATTTTTTAACAACGAAAACTGGTATCCTTCTCCGTAGCTTTAACTTTGTGTTATTTAAGTTAATCATTTAAAGATTAAAAGAAGCGTGTAAGCAAATTTTTAAAATTTATTAAGTTATCTTCAACACTGAGTTGAACTATTGAAAAGGTATGAAAATAACCCAATTGACCTGGATATGTCTTAAAATTATGATAATGTCTTTAACGATGAGAAAATATTAGATTATTTTAATATTTCATATAACTTTCCAAAAAAAAATATTATTACTTGCAGTTTTTGATTTAAAGTATTTTTGTTATAAATATATTTTCATAATTTTTAACAACACGAGAGTTATCTTCAACAAATGAATTCAATAATTCTCGAAACAACGAGCACATTATCTTTAGGAATAAACAAATACCCTAGCTTTTAACAATGCATTTCAATCAAATAATATTAATATGTTTTCGGTCTTTTAATAATTTTCGTGCTACAGCAGAGGGGGTTCCCCATTATCTACAAATCAGACGCCCTCTCTAAAAACATCGAAATATATTTCTTCTCTTGAGCCAGCGTGGTCCATTTGCCTTTGTGTTGTTCCCTTGATCTTTGCATGCAAGTTGAACATTATGCAGTCACTCGGGGAATTAATACTTTACAATGAAGACCGGTTGGGCGTGGATAGTTGACATGCTTCTGTAAAAGGCCCACGGCATCGAACTTACTCCATAAAATGATCATAAAGAACTTTATGGTGGCACTTTGCAGCCTGGCTAACCAAGCTGTGGCTGACAACACTGAAGTTTTAAGCCCTAACTATAATGTCGTCATTCGCATCTAAGTCAGATGAACAGTTAATGATTATTAGCCGTCCTGGTGATGGTATAAAGTGCTTGGGTCGGTATTACGATAGGGCGTGACACATAACCGTTACCACTAATAGGTCTTGTGGTACAAGGTGTGGGATGTCACGTGTTTGTTGCCCGTAAAACTAATTTTACACAGATAGAAGAAATCATCGCCTTTTTTTTGAAAGATGTGAGTGACTTTTACTTTTTTTTTTATGTTTTTAAAAGCTGGTTAGCACAATAGCTTTTAAATCCTAATTCTTACGATGTTCGATACCGTCTGAGGATGACACACACCGGTTATTATTTGCAGTTTTCGGTCCTGTAGATTTTCTTACAGTTTGGGTTTCCGAGTCATTGTTTGGATGGTGTGATAAACAGTTTTTCTATCCACGCACGCGCCTTTCATCCACTCTACCGACACACACACACACACACACACACACACACACACACACACACACACACACACACACACACACACACACACACACACACACACACACACACACACACAGGCACGGCAGATTTCCGTGCAACCACGCATTTGTTGCGTTTACGTGATTGGAATGAAGCTTTATCCGAAATGTAAGCAACGTACACTATTAGACAAGAGAACTGCAACTGCACGAAAGAAGAGAGGAAAAAAAATGAATTATAAAAACCACCAGCAAGAAATTGAACACGATGGAGAGTAAAGTAGGATTCGAGTTTGGAACGTGCGGGGAACGAGTCCTTTTCCCCCCTCCACTCTTCCCCCCATCATACGCTAAAAATATTCTGATGCAAGAACGAAAGAAGTAAAAAAAAATGTTATAAAATATTAAAATGTTGTTATGACAAAGAAATAAATTTAAATATCGTCTTGGGTATGATGCAGACACGGACGTAAATCAAATACTAGAAGTGATTTTAAACATTGGCTTGAATCACCAATGGAAGTCTCTAGAAGAGTGCGGAAAAACAGACGAAAACAGCGCACGTTTTTTTTAAATAAATCTGATCGAAGTGAGGCTAAAAATGATAAAAAAAAATAGATAGATGAGTTAAAGTTCTGTCACTTTCCTCATCTACCTAATAGAAAAGTAATGGAAGAAAAAGTTTGCGAATAAATAAGTAAAAACGAACAGTAGTGTAGTCGTAAGAACAACGAAATGTGCAGCCTTTAGTCGGAAAGGAGAGTTCAAAGGTTATCAGTGACAATCACGGATACTGTAGAGCAATGCGAGCTAAAATGGTGACAGGAGGGCAAAGGAATTGCTGTGTGTGTAGTTTGAAGGATTGGGATTTGGATATAAGAGGATGAGGTTGTTTTACTAATAAAAATATAGTAAATGACAAATTGAACTTGAATTTATAAATAGAAAAACGTATGTAATCTCACATAATAAGAGAAATGAGATGGATCTTGGTAGATCCATAGATAACAACAAAGCGGAAAGAGAGAAAAGCAAAGGAGCCATAGATCAATGGGCAGAATTGCAGAAAAACCAGCGTACATAAAGAATGAGAAAATGATCTCTCCCTGTTTTCTCCACACACATACACATTGTGTGTATGGGGGGGGGGAGGCTTACGACATATGTCCTGATAGTCTGGAAAACAAAAGATCCACAATGGATAGCCAGAAAGAAAGAAAGATCCAAAGAAAAAGAAACGTATTTATACATTAATAGGATAGAATAAAAAGATTCTTATTTAATTATAATAGAAGGCCTTTTTTACTCATTCGCTGACATCGCACTAATCCTCCATGCTTTCAGTTGCACACGTTTTAGAAGATTCACACAAAGCCATACAGTTTTATCCGTTTGCTACAATCACACGATTTAGGTAGATTTTAGGTAGATTTCAGAAAACACTATCATACTAAATTTCATCAAAATCCGTAGAGCTACACAGTCTATGTGTTACGTGCAGATGAATGGACAGACATACAGACGGACGAAGGATGCAGTAGATCGATCTATTTGGGTGTGGTGTAATAGTCGAATATCAAATTGAAAATGTAGAGAAAGAGAAAGTGAATAGATGGCTGAACGCGATGGAAAGACAGCAAGAGAAGCATAACTGATGACTGATGGAGGGTTTTATATGAAATAGAGGGACAGTCAAGACGTTTAATTTTGGTCATTTATTTCACGGAGAGCGAAAGTGGGAGGCTGCGAAGTGTGTACACACTTTTCTAAGCTGCTGACACGATTCTGTTGTCAACTGAGAAGAGAATTTTTGAGAACTATTTCTGTAAGTTTTGTCTCCTCAGCATTTTCTCGATGGTTTATTTGTTCGTGTTTGCTATCAGTAAAGCACCCACGGAGACGCCACATTCCTTGCAGGGAAGTGTGTAATGGACGACGATTGGTGGGCGATGCAATCTCCCATGGAATGTCCCTTCTCTTAACGAACATGTCAACTCATTTATATTCCTCCGCGACTCCTTCATTTTTTTTCTTTTTTTCTTTCTCCCTGTTGCTTGTCATTAATAGTTGAATCAAAGATTAGATGGTATCGAACCCCGTTTGGTATCGGATTCGTGCTCAAGAGAAGGCTGTCGTGTGATATTAAAATGGTATTTTTACTGTTCTAGTGTTTCTTTACTTGAAGTTTTCATTTTTTTTCAGTTTTTTTTTTCATTTTATATTATTTTTATTTCAAAATCATCTTACTCTTCTTTGAATTTTTTTTTTGAATTTTTTTTTACAAAAACCATTTTGGAAATTTTTCAATCCCAAAATTCTTCGACGTCATTTTTTGACAAAACATTTTTTTAAAGAATAACTTCTTTACAGATTTTATGATCAAAATCAACATTTTTAAAAGAATCAATTTCTTAAATGATAAAAAAAAAATTCTTTTCATTTATTTTAAAATTTCTTACTTTACAAATAACGTAAAAAATGACCTGGGAAAAACGATGTCAAAAGATGTCTGTGATTTTTCCGTTTTCTTAAAAACATGGAAAGAGTTTAAAAAATAGACTTTTTCCTATGAAAGTAGTTTTAGTTAAAATCGATGTTTTGAAAAAAAAGTGGTTCTGTATTTAAAAAAGTTTTTGAAAAAAAAAGTGGTTCTGTATTTAAAAAAGTTTTTGAAAAAAAAAGTGGTTCTGTATTTAAAAAGGTTTTTGAGAAAAAAAAATAATTTTTCGATTTTCCCAATAAATGTCGGAAACAGCCGACACAATATTAATTTTTTTTCCCTCCAGATCTATTCCACATCTTTGATCTTCACGTCTCAATTTTCTCTTTGCTTAAAGCACCCGAAGATTCTATAAAAATGTCCCCATTGGCAAAGATATAAGCAAGCTAAATCTGTTGTTCTTGTATGTTTTTATTGTGACAAAAGTCATTTGAAACGCCTAAGGATTCTCATTGAGAAATACTGGTAAAAGACACTTTACTAGAAAAATAATGCTTTTCTTTATCTGCTAAAAAAAAAGAGAACACCAAAAATGCTTTCACGCGCCTCCTGGTGTCACGTTTGTGAACCATAGCGCAGTAGAGCAGTTCCTTGTGTTTTCCTAAACAAAGCAAATATTTTTACGTTCTACAACAAACAAGCGTTCATTGTGAAGATTTCTCTGCATCGTCAAACAGCGCTGCCCGTAATCATCATTTTGCAAGGGTTCAAGAGGTAAAAAAAGAAATAAATAAAATAAAATAAACCGTCAGGGGTAGTTAGGACAACGATCTAGTCACGCGATTCTTATATTTGAGCAAGATTTTGGGCCATAAGCAGTTGTGATTATCAGAAATGCCCAATCTTGATAAGGGCATGGAAAGAAAGATGGAAAAACTCCGTGAGAAATAAGCGCTTGCCTTGACAGATGTGAATGTAGAGTTACAGACATGAAAAATGAGTCGATAGACGAATGACTGTGTTTAGGGCTGCCTGCTATGCACCAGGGTGGGCGCTAGGCTCGGGATAAATATTAAGTCGGCAGTTGTTCGAGTAAATGCAGACCGTCTTTGTAAAAAAAAAAAAATAAATAAACAAAAAACAATCCAGATGTAACGATGTTCGGGTGGAAAGCAACAGATGTGGCACTGAGAGATTGAATACTTAACAAAACAGACAGAAAGATGGAATACTGGGCCAGGTAGATTGATGCAAAACTTGGAGAGTGTGCTATAGACGGAGATGGAGTGAGAGAAAGAAGAAATACATGGAGGAAAGGGATCAAAATCGCGAAGTGAGACAGAAAAGAAATAGAAAAAAGGTTGTAAGAGACATTGATGCTTAAAGACAAACCTATTTATGTTGATTGATAGATAAAGAAAAATCGAAGTGCGGACAATGAGGGATTAAAGAAAGGCGTATAGAAAAAATTAGCATATAATAATTAGAAATAGTTTGAACTGTGAGAATATATGTTTATCATAATGAAAAAGATAACTCCAGTATACTAGAGGAAAAAAGAAGGAAAATAAACAATTCTGAAAAAAAAAATACAAGATAGTAATTGAAATTAAAAAAATTCCAACATTTGCAACTGCTATAAATTTGAAATTAAAAATTATTTAAACTATTTTAATAACTTAAATTTAAACTATTTCAATACGAAGAATAATAAGAATCAGATGTGAAAAGGAACACCAAGATTTATTTGGGAGGAAAAGGTAAAAATGCAAAAGATATTTGTTCAGTTAGTGTGGATAGCATCTGGTGGGGAGATAGCATTCTCTATTGCACGTTCTTTCTCAAGTTAGGGTAACGTTTTGTGAAAGAAAACATCTGCTAACTAGAGAGTATTGGAAACCTTTGTTTTTGTAACACAAAACGTGTGCATCGTGATGATCACACTGCCGATGTTAGGGAAAGAGTGCAAGGTAGACAGTGAGGAAAAAGAAAGAACGATAGAAAAGTATAAAGTTGTTTAATACAAAAATGGTTGAATAGAAACTTTGCGTGGTTTTTAATGATAATTTCACAATTTGTTTAATTGTTTAATCTATTGAGTATTAGTACTGTGGATGAGAGGAAGGTTGAAAAGAAAGAAAATACTGTTAACATTGGATTTGAAGGCCTGTAGATTGAACTACTTAGGAAGGAGAAATTGATATAAAGGACATCATTGGAAGGAAGAACGAAGAAAATTTGATTCTAGGAGAGAGAGAGAGAGAGAGAGAGAAAGAGAGAGATGTTGGCTACAAATAGGATATTAATTTCTTTAAAGAAAGATCTCACACCACTCCTTACTTCTGCTAACACCGAGAAATCCAAACACAATTAGAATTCTCTTCTTTGATGTACACCTAATTCAGCCTTTTCTGGCACAGACATCCCAGACGTAGTTCTTCCGTCCTGGAAGGAAATGTACACAAAGAAACTAGGCGCACTTTTCACTCAAGACAATTACTTTTCATCTGGTTTACTTATAACACAGTATGAATTCTTAATGCGTCTAACCATGGAATACTGTTTGCACATCTGGGATGTTGCATCCAAAATCTCTCTAAAATTACTCGTGTATCAGAGAACGGAACAGAACTATCTATGACTCGCTTTTATAGCGATTCACTGAATTACTCGCTCATAGACGTTCGATTTCTCCCTTCTGCTTCTGCAGGTGCTTTCGTGGTTAATATTGAGTTCAAGTGACCATCATCACTCCTCTTGTTTCATCCAAAACTTATAAAAAGAGCAGTTGACATCCAATTTGAATCAGTCTCAACAAACAAACACCTCAACAGATTCTTCCCTTCTTTTTCTTCTTACCCTAGCGTGTGATGAACAAACAGACATGGCGTCCATCTTAATAAGATGTAGAACCGCCTTTAGCTGCGATGTCTGCAGCGATTCTCTGCTTTTTATAAGCGTACGATAGCGATCCATTGGAATTTTGGATCGTTTTTCCTATAGGCATTAATAAGGTCGTGGACTATTGTGGAGCGGACGTGCCTTGCCATTCCTCAATGCTCCAGTTCATCCCCCAAATATTCATTAGGGTTGAGATCGGAGTTCTGTGGAGGCCAGTCAAGTGTGGTGACGTTCAAGTCCATAAACCACGCAGTTACAGCAACAGTCTCGCTGAAAGAGGTCAGTTCCGTAGAAACACCACAAAATAGGAAGCACTGCATTGTCCGGAATGTTCTGATACTTCTCAGATTTCAGAGTTTGTGGCATATTTGATATATGCAACACAAAAGGAGGTCCGAGTCCAAACAAGGAAAAACACCATACCTTTACACGGCCACCTCCGATTTTCATAGTTGGGATTACGCACGACGGTAAGAAACGTTCACCCGGCATCCAATCAGATGAACACCCGTTCATCTGATCGGTAAAAGGTGTAGAATTCGTCGCTCTATAACATAGGTTGGAGTCTTCCACGTCCCACTGTCACACCCTTTGCACCATTGAACACGACGCTGCATGATGGTTCGGGTAATGCAGGTCTTAGATATTAGTCCCATGTTGTGAGCTCAGTTCTGAATATTTTTGTGCAGATTCGCGTTCCAGTCGATGCCTGGAACTCCACATTCAACGTGACGGCGATGCATGGGCAGATTTTTACGTATTATCCTTCGTGGTACCCTATGGTCACGTTCGGTTAGTACGGGGTGGTCCACTGCGGGTAGCATTTGCAGCGGACTCCATGCGTTTCCATCTGAGTATGGTATCACAGATTGCTGATCTGGGACATCCCAATTTGTCAACACTTTTCTGAACAGATAGGCCTACAACATGACATCCTTCCTCGCCCCTTTCAAACTCAGTCAGTTCCCTCCTCGCAACCAATTCACTCGGACACAGTTGAACTGACTTGGGGGCATCTTATTACTCCAATTTATACCGGCTACAAACAACACGTGATCCGTTACGTGGCGATGCACTTTGTCCATGAGAGTGTCCGTTAACTTCTTTGTAAGCAGCGTATGCATACAGTAGCGAACAGATTAATCCAAACACTCACATTTTAAAGAAAAATTTTAATTTCGCAAAAAACTAAGTTCAAAAATTAAACTCCAACTTTAGCTAATAATTTATACGTTCTCCTCTGTTGCTAATAAGTTCAACATGACATCCGGGACTCTACCAATGCAGAACAACGTATTTTTCTTATTTCTCCATCTTGAAACCATACTTTTCTAATGGATTATATTAAGTTAACCTTTGTATCGCACTTTAACTTTCCAAGTGTCTTTTTCACATCCGGCATGTTGCATCCAAAATATCTCTAAAATTACCCGTGTAACAATTTTCTATTGGGTTAATGTCAGGAGAGTTTGGTCACTGAAGCTATTGGATGTTGTGATTTTAGAGGAACTCTTTCACTTTTTTTAAAGCGTGGCATGGTATGAGATCGTGTTGGAAGATGAGTTTGTTGTCTTTCTGGATGTGGGACCACTCTTTTCAACAATAGTTTTATGTATTGGTCACTTTTCATCATACGGCCAACAGGCACGTGATCCTAGACCGTCATGTGTAAAAGAACCCCAGAGCATCTTTTTAACTGGGTGTTTAAGAACATGTTGAAGGTGGCCGGGAGAAGTCTTCTCAGCCACTGATTTGTGAACATCGGGTACTCACTCTCCTACGACAAAGAAACGGCTCTCATCTGAGAATATGTCGTTCTTCCACTTCTCAGCAGTCCAATCTTTATACACGTTTGCCCACTGGATCTTCTTTTGCTGCCATAGCTAGCCTTGGTCAACAGTTGTTTTTGTGTAGGTCTGTGGGAAGTCCTACCTGCTTCCGACAATCTCCGATGGACTGTCATGTCAGAAACATTAATCCGAATAGATGCAAAGTCTCTATTCAAAACCAAATGTGAAACCATAACCGAAATTATCGTAAACTGAAACAAAAACCAAACTTAAAACCATAAAACCTGAAGAAACATTCGGCTTGTTCGTATTAATTTGTTCGCTATTGTATGTGTACATATATATATATATATATAATATATATATATGTATATATATATATATATATATATATATATATATATATATATATATATATATATATTATATATATGTATATAGTTTTCAAGAGTAACATACTTGCCACCTTCATATGAGACGAATGACCTACTTTCAGTTAAAGAGTCCTTATTAATTTTTTTTATTTTTTTGTCCAAAATAAGCCCCCATGTAGCGCAATTGGAAGAATAGCGGAACATTGCGCCCTTCGATTGAATAAGATCTGGATTCGATCCTTGTTGTGACCAAGTGAATCCTTATATGGACTTATTCAGTTGAAGGTGAGGTAGCCAATCTCATACGGCGATAGTAGGTTTTTTTCTTCCTGAAACTTGGGATTTTCATCCCGCGTACAGACAAATCGGCCTTCAGAACACACGCAATTTACAGACAAAAATGATGACGATGGGCGATAGATAGCGTTGATAGTAGTGTCGTAGTTGGAGAATTAATTAGTAGTGGAGAGGATGAGATGTATTAGCGAAGTAAAGTAGAGTTCCCTCCCACGATGAGTCCTTGGACTCCCTGGTAGTGTCATGTAATAATAATAATAATAATAATAATAATAATAATAATAATAATAATAATAATAATAATAATAATGCAGGGAAAGTTTCCAACTAAAACATTCGCTTGAGCTGTTGGATTATCACACAATATCGACCCATTAGCGCTACTTTATTATCTAATCTCTCTCTCTCTCTCTCTCTCTCTCTCTCAAATTAAACCATCTTCATGATTTGTAAGGGGAATCATACAGAACCGAACAATAAAATAGCAGAATCGCTCTTTATAGGCGTCAGTCTTGATCTCTTTACTACATTTTAGCTTATAAATGATAAAAGATAATACAGAGAGAGAGAGAGAAAGAGAAATGGTAAAAAATGAAAAGATATCAAGAAAGTTACAAAGACAAACAGAACTCACAAACGCAAACTTAGAAGTAGACGAAGAAATGAGGAAAGATAGAAAGAAAGAAAAAAAAAAGGGAGCGTCTCAGATAAGTAAAGACAGACGAAGACAGAGTGAATAAACCACGAAAGATAGAAAGGACAGCGCCTGTCAGAGCTGACAGCTTGACCTATCAGCCACATGCAGGCACGCTGTCCGACAGAGGGCAGGTCGATCGCCGTCCTGTTATTAAGGAACAACCACAAAGAATCCATCATCGTGTCCTACCTGCCACGCCGATAAGAGGGTGTGTCCTACTGTAAATAATCCCCCCGTCTGTAGACATATTAGAAGTTCTGAGTGTGACCTACATGTCGCTCTGACCAGCGGTCTCTGAGTGTGTGTGTGTGTGTGTGTGTGTGTGAATGACGGCAGCCAACTATTAATATTTAAAAAGGCCTCCAAAGGTAGGAACGTTTGATAACGGGGCAAGCAGATACCGTAATTTTTATGTCAGCCTCGGTCATCCCACAAGGCAGCTCATTCAAGATCTTTTTTTTCTCCCTAGAACTTGCGCAACGCCTTTTTCTTCTTGGTTTCGCAAAGAAAACTTCACCCCCCCCCCCCTCACATGTCACAAAGATGCTCGCTCCTACGTGCATTTTTATTTATTTTCTCCGTAAATCAGGTATTAAAAGCAAATTGCATACTGTCCTTCTCGGTATTCGATACGAAGCAGCGACAGCAGCGCCCTCTGAAAGGAAACGACCAAGCACACGAACTAAAAAAAAAAAAAAAAAACTGATGAATCATTCTTGTATTGGGTTGCTTTTGAAACGATTTAAATTTTATAAGTTCTCAACCGGTTGAGTAAGCTGGGTTCGAGGATATACGACTTGATGAGGTTTTCTCTTGGGATATTTGTCCGACTGTATTCCTTTTTTCCCCCCTGAATTATTCAATAGTTATCTTTCCACATTGGTTTCAGATAGAAGGTGATGTATGAGGTTGTAAGTTAAAATCAATCACCTAAGAAACTCTTTATCAGAAATCTTCCGGATGATAAGAAATAAAAATAGGATAGAAGAGTTCTTAAAATGTCTTTATTCGGAGACTTCGCAATTGGCGAATGACAGCGATAGATGGAAGTCCGCATTCGTGAACTGTTCAATAATCGAATTGAAGAAAACAGTCAAACGAATTGCTAAATATAAACATCCCCTTTGAATTAATAATGTCCGTACGTCAATTAGTTTTAGAATTCTTTAGCTGTTTATTTATTTTAAATCTAAATGAATTGGTTGACGTCTATTTCAATTGACTTTTATCAGAAATGTTATATGTGTGCACATAAAAAGTTGACTATTATTTTAAATTTTCAATAATCTCTTTTTAATTTTTAAATCTTTATATAAATTCTCTCTGGAAATAAAATGATACAATAAATTTTAATTTAACTGTTTAAAATATTTTTTGATACTATTTAAAATATATTCAAAAGATTTAATACACCTTTCAATAATTTATATGATAATATTACAAATAATTTATAAGAAAACGGAAGAATTATTATGACGAGATACTGAATCCAATACCCTTGGAGGGTAATGGATGGCAATGCTGTAGCCAGTGAAGTTCTAACTGAGGCTCGGCTATTGCTGTTACCCTCCTGCCATGATCAGAGCTTTAATTGCTCAATAACACCTTATCCCTACACTGTCCTCTACAGATAACGGGGAATATGAAAAGCATTCTTGCTTCGCCCCTTTAAGCCAGTCCTTATAAGGACTATAAGGAAGAATTATTATTATTGGGTTTTACAAGCTGCAGTGTACGAAGATGATATATAAGATGAAAATTGTTTCATGTATTCATATCATTTTTATTTTTGTATTAATATTCGTATATCTGTATATTTTTATTATATTATATATATTTATACCTATATATTTTTATATTTATATTCATATATATATATATATATATATATATTTGTATTTATATTCATATATATATATTATATTATATTATTAAGGATACCAATTTTTTTTACTCCTCCCAAGTAAGCAAAACAGGTTAAGTTTGCGCCTGAACATAGTTCAAGTCTAAAGGTACTGCAACTCGTTGTAAAGGTGAGTAAAGCTCTGATCACTATTCTTAGTATTTCCCATAATGTAAAACATCTCATGAGATGTATACTGTTATACATTATGGGGGAGGGATCACTACCGAGACCGGTTTCAACCTTTTTTTGAGGTCTCCTCAGTGAGTAGCTAGACCCTGAAATACCAAGGTTTTTAGTAATACAGAGCCTTATCAACTTTATTTTATCTATACAAATTGCTACAAGATGCTTTTACTTTGAATATGAAACTCTGGATGAGATAAAGATGTGAAAAGTTTTATACCTTGGGTATAATATATATTAAGGATACCAAGTAAAAGCAACTTGTATAGGTAAAGTTCATAAGCCTCTGAATTACTAAAAACCTTGGTATTTCAGGGTCTAGCTACTCACTGAGGAGATCTCAAAAAAGGTTGAATACCGGTCAGGGTAGTGACCCCCACACCCATAATGTATAGCAGTATACATCTCTTAGTGAGATGTGTTTTACATTATGGGAAATACTAAGAATAGTGATCAGATCTTTACCCACCTTTACAACGAGTTGCCCTGGTGTTGCACTACCTTTAGACTTGAACTACGTTCAGGCGCAAATTTAACTGTTTTGCTTACTTGGGAGAAAGAGTTAAAAAAAAAAACAAGTTTATAAAATTACTTGGTATCCTTAATATATATTATCCCCAAGGTAAAAACCTTTTCACACAGTATATATATATATATATATATATATATATATTATTTATATAAAAAATTATAAATTCAAGATGTCCATTTCTTATTAAAAACAATATTTGTTTTCAGTTTAAAATTATGAGAACTGTACTCACTTTAATATTCAAGCCATCTCAGTGGTTTACGAATACCCCCACCCTCAACTTTGCTAGATATTTGTTACTGATTTTTCTAACAGACTGTTTCTTATTTTTACGATGAAGATAAACAGCAGATGATATTATCATCTGATGTGACATTTCCAACCTACTTAATTGTGAAATCAAGTAGATTGAAAAAAGTAGTTCTATATTGGATTGCTAAAAGTGGATTTCTGGATTATTATTTCCTATAGCCCATCCATAGTACTAACCTTCTGTGGATGGGATTCATATTAAATATGTAAGACTGCTTTAAAAGAAGTGCATCGTTTCGGTCACAATACAGATATCAAACAGGTTTACTGTTGAAATTGAAAATGTACAAATAAATCCCACTTCCGGCACAAATTACTATGCAGTCTGTTTTTTTGTTTCATTTATAAGCAGACTCATTTTACATATCTTATATCATTACGATTTTATATTTTTTCCCCTTTTGGTTTAAAAATGGTCATTATTGTAAAAAGCGTCAAGTGCCTGTGAGCATATATTTTTTCGAGTTTTAGAGAAGCCAATATTTTATTAATTTTTAAACAATATATTTTTAGATTTTTATTACATTTACAAAATGATACGATCTTCCTATTTTTTTTTGCTTGAAAAAAATCGAAAAGATACGTTGTTCTTTTAAAATTTAAAACAAACATTGAGGTATACATTTTTAAAATTTTGAAAAAAAACGATTATTACTCATTGTTCAAATTTTGAAACCAGTTTCTCTGTTTTAATTTTGAAAATGATTTTTCCATTTCAAATTTTTAAAAAATTTGAATTTTTTAAAAAATGAGAATGATTTTTTTTTTCAAATTTTTAAAAAATTTGAATTTTTTAAAAAATGAGAATGATTTTTTTTTTCAAATTTTTAAAAATGCTTCCTTGTTTAAATTTTTTAATTTTTTTCTAATTCTTTCAAAGAATTTTTGCTTATAATTTTTCAAATTTCCGAGAACACATTTACAAAATAACAATCCAGATTGTTCAAATTTTGAAACCAGTTTCTCCGTTTTAATTTTGAAAATGATTTTTCCATTTTTTTTAAAAACTTTTTTAATGTTTAAAATGATTTCTCAAATATCTAAATTTATTTTTTAAAAAATTGGAATGATTTTTAAATTAGAATGATTTTTTAAAAAATTTGAATTTTTTAAAAAATTAGAATGATTTTTTTTTCAAATTTTTAAAAATGCTTTCTTGTTTAAATTTTTTTCAAATTCTTTCAAAGAATTTTTGCTTATAATTTTTCAGATTTCCGAGAACACATTATCAAAATAATCCAGATTGTTCAAATTTTGAAACCAGTTTCTCCGTTTTAATTTTGAAAATGATTTTTCCATTTTTTTTCAAATTTTTTTAAAAACCTTTTTAATGTTTAAAATGATTTCTCAAATATCTAAAATTATTTTTAAAAAAATTGGAATGATTTTTAAATTAGAATGATTTTTTAAAAAATTTGAATTTTTTAAAAAAATAGAATGATTTTTTTTCCAATTTTTAAAAATGCTTCCTTGTTTAAATTTTTTAATTTTTTTCAAATTCTTTCAAAGAATTTTTGCTTATAATTTTTCAAATTTCCGAGAAAACACATTTTCAAAATAACAATCCAGATTGTTCAAATTTTGAAACCAGTTTCTCTGTTTTAATTTTGAAAATAATTTTTCCATTTTTTTCAAACTTTTTTAGAACTCTTTTAATGTTTAAAATGATTTCTCAAATATCTAAAAGTATTTTTAAAAAATTTGGAATGATTTTTAAAAAATATTGAATTTTTTAAAAAATTAGAATGATTTTTTTTTCAAATTTTTAAAAATGCTTTCTTGTTTAAATTTTTTTCAAATTCTTTCAAAGAATTTTTGCTTATAATTTTTCAGATTTCCGAGAACACATTATCAAAATAATCCAGATTGTTCAAATTTTGAAACCAGTTTCTCCGTTTTAATTTTGAAAATGATTTTTCCATTTTTTTTCAAATTTTTTTAAAAACCTTTTTAATGTTTAAAATGATTTCTCAAATATCTAAAATTATTTTTAAAAAAATTGGAATGATTTTTAAATTAGAATGATTTTTTAAAAAATTTGAATTTTTTAAAAAATTTGAATTTTTTAAAAAAATAGAATGATTTTTTTTCCAATTTTTAAAAATGCTTCCTTGTTTAAATTTTTTAATTTTTTTCAAATTCTTTCAAAGAATTTTTGCTTATAATTTTTCAAATTTCCGAGAAAACACATTTTCAAAATAACAATCCAGATTGTTCAAATTTTGAAACCAGTTTCTCTGTTTTAATTTTGAAAATAATTTTTCCATTTTTTTCAAACTTTTTTAGAACTCTTTTAATGTTTAAAATGATTTCTCAAATATCTAAAATTATTTTTAAAAAATTTGGAATGATTTTTAAAAAATATTGAATTTTTTAAAAAATTAGAATGATTTTTTTTTCAAATTTTTAAAAATGCTTTCTTGTTTAAATTTTTTTCAAATTCTTTCAAAGAATTTTTGCTTATAATTTTTCAGATTTCCGAGAACACATTATCAAAATAATCCAGATTGTTCAAATTTTGAAACCAGTTTCTCCGTTTTAATTTTGAAAATGATTTTTCCATTTTTTTTCAAATTTTTTTAAAAACCTTTTTAATGTTTAAAATGATTTCTCAAATATCTAAAATTATTTTTAAAAAAATTGGAATGATTTTTAAATTAGAATGATTTTTTAAAAAATTTGAATTTTTTAAAAAATTTGAATTTTTTAAAAAAATAGAATGATTTTTTTTCCAATTTTTAAAAATGCTTCCTTGTTTAAATTTTTTAATTTTTTTCAAATTCTTTCAAAGAATTTTTGCTTATAATTTTTCAAATTTCCGAGAAAACACATTTTCAAAATAACAATCCAGATTGTTCAAATTTTGAAACCAGTTTCTCTGTTTTAATTTTGAAAATAATTTTTCCATTTTTTTCAAACTTTTTTAGAACTCTTTTAATGTTTAAAATGATTTCTCAAATATCTAAAATTATTTTTAAAAAATTTGGAATGATTTTTAAAAAATATTGAATTTTTTAAAAAATTAGAATGATTTTTTTTTCAAATTTTTAAAAATGCTTTCTTGTTTAAATTTTTTTCAAATTCTTTCAAAGAATTTTTGCTTATAATTTTTCAGATTTCCGAGAACACATTTTCAAAATAACAATCCAGATTGTTCAAATTTTGAAACCAGTTTCTCCGTTTTAATTTTGAAAATGATTTTTCCATTTTTTTTCAAATTTTTTTAAAAACCTTTTTAATGTTTAAAATGATTTCTCAAATATCTAAAATTATTTTTAAAAAAATTGGAATGATTTTTAAAAGAAATTATAAGTTTTTTCCAAGTTTTTTTCTGGATTGTTATTTTGTAAAATTTAACGAATTTTGTAAAATTCGTAAAATTCTTTTATGAAAAATTTTACGAATTCTTCAAAAGACCGTCTTACACTCAACATCCAACGATATAAAAAAAACTACATAAATCAAATAAATCAGATACATGTCGGAGCATTCCATTATCTTTAAAAATGCTTTAATACTATAAATGCATTACTCCAGATTTTTGTCCCTCCCCTTCGTAGAATCCCATCCATTCTGTTGTCAGCGACATTCATACGTGCAGCTAGAAATAATTCTGCTTTATCGCGTTTGCTTATACCATCGACGGAGTCTCCTTCGAACGGGTTTCATTTTGGACAACGAATTAGCTGTCATTTATACGTTTTACGCCAGCAATTTGCATCACCGTATAACCGCGGGCGAGCTGGGATTATTTCTGTGGTGTAACTCACCGCTACAAACATATGTGGCAAGGAATTACACACTCGGTGGGTTTTATTGTTAGCAAGCACGTCGGTGGTGCGAGTTACTTGCATGAGCGAACCTTTAAATCAGTCAACTTCGGGTTTATTGTTGTTGCTATAAAATCGAGTTATTGGCCGCTGTTCGTCGTGTATTTTAACACAAAGTTGGTCTTTTTTTTTTATGTCGGTTAGTAATTAAATTTTGATTATCAACTGCTTTCTTTTCGGTAGGGTTAAGTTGATCGTAACTCAATAGTTCTACAAACATTATAATGGGAATCTTAACTGAAGTTCATGATACGATATGGCAGGCAGATAATGAACATTTCCTTAAATAATAAAATGTTGAAGTTTGTGTGTGACTCATATACACTTAGGGGGAAATATTTGACGATTTTTTTTACATACAAATTATTTATTATTTTTAAATTTAGAAATCTAATTTTCAGTTTATAAAAAGCGGAAATTTGTCACGTTTTTAATGGACAATTTTTGAATATTGATGAAGTTTTTAATTATAAAAAAAGTATAAAACATAATTTTAAAAACAGTAAATTTTTCGAACTCTTAATTTTGAAAAAAAAAAAAAAGTAAAACATTAGAAAAGTTTACAAAACTGTAATTTGTATAAACGTACATTAGAACCAATTAGAATTCATAAAATATTTCATTTAGAGAATAATTAAAATGATAATTTAGAAAGAAAATAATTATATATAATACATTTTATGTTATAAAGCAAAATAGCTTTAGAAAAAAAAAAAAGGTAAAAGTTTTGATAAAAATCAAGTGGATATTAAATCCAGCATTATTTCAAAGCCGAATGTAGAAAAACTATAAAAGATTCGTATGAAATATAATATAGTTTATTATAATATAGTTATAATAGATTATAACTATATATACTGCTTATAGCTGAACATAGTTTCTATATTCGGCTTTGAAATAATGCTGGATTTAATATCCACTTGGTTTTTTATAATTTTGCATCGTCGAAGTGAAGTTATTTGGCTCTTTAGTTTAGTAAAATTGTTAATTTTAAAATACTTAGAAGCATTTATATGTAGAAAGTTAACTGGAGAATCAAAACTGATAAAGTTGAAAAAAATTTTGCTAAAACCAAATTTCATCAAAATTCGTCAAGTCGTAACAGCATGGTTATAGATTAATGGTCAAACAGAGTGACAAATGAATGTAGTGAACGGTGTCTATATTATTGGGAAATCGTACCTCAAACTAGTTAAATATTTCAGATGATATAAGTCATGCTTGATGCTCAAAATAACAGCGGAAACCATCGTATATTTTCATGATTAAAAAAAAAAATGGACTACGCTTGATGAGTTTATGGAGTTACTGTAGCATTCATAATTTTATTTTTATTTTTATTTTTAAACATAAAAATTAACTTATTACCAAAGACTCCCGATTGTTGGGGCATGCGCAGAAACGATCGAATAAAACAAATGAACCTCGTATCCGTCAGAGTCTTATCTTTGGTCTGTTTGTCACAGTATCATCGGCAACTTCTTTTCCTTTTTCTTTCTTTCTTTCTTTCTTTTTTTTTTTTTTTTTTATTTCGGTGTTCTTGTGTTGTTGAGCGTGTCTTTTGCATGAAGTCACCCGATTAGCTGAAACACCCAAGTAACAAGACATTAATTTTTAAGGCCGCCAAAACAAGGTTTTTGTACGAAGGAGCTATTAATTAGGTAGCCTCGATCAAAGTGACATCGCCAATCTCATCCGCAGGAAGCCACTACGCCAATTAACGCAGTCAATAAAAGAGCACAGAACAAAGGCTCCGCTGAATTACTCATGCCGATGTTTTTCCTTGTCTCCTGCCGTCACTGTGGGCTTCCTATGCGCCTGTTAGCGGAGAAGAAATTAAAGGGCAAATTACTGGAAACCCCAGCAAAGAATTTACAGTCAATGAAGGTAAACTAAACATGACAAAAATTAATGGAGCACACTTTCCGTCACTCACTCCGCTCATGTGCGGCGCATCGAAACTTGCACCGTTTCTTTCGTTCGCTTTTTAACCTCCCCAATATATATTTTTCTTCTTCGAGTACAAATTTAAAGTGACATTCCTAAACAGGACGTGTAAATACTGATTGGTAACTTTATCGATTGACTGCACTTTCTTCATGCCGCATTTATAACGACCGCCTCCCGCGACTGTTTTGATTTAGCAACCGGTGAATTAATGGACCAGATTTTGTGTCTTTAGATACACCTTTTCTCTTATGATACGTGTTTCCTAACTTTCCACAAGGAACAAATATTACCTACTGATTATGATTTAAAAAAAAAAAGTCTTAGTATAGGGTATAGTGATAAGCTTTCTTCTGCCAGAGGCAAATATCATTTTCCTCCATTTAATTATATTTTTGAACGTCTGATGCTTATTTATGTTATTATTATTTATATAATTAATTAAATTATTTATTTACTTTTTTTGTAAATCGCAGAAACAAAACCTTATCCACTCCCTTCTAGTACTGGTTTTGCCTCGTACCTCTACACTACACTACATTAGCATCCCCAACATTTCTATTTCTTTAAGAAAAAAAATCTACCGCCTACCTTTTTTCTTACTATCAATTTATTACTATCTATAATAAATCAGGTAAATCGCTCAGAAGGAAACTTCAGCACCATCTATAGGATAGGTAAGGAACCATATATCTTCAGCTCAAGGAAGAGAAACAAAAATAAAACTAATTTTATGTCCAATGATGGAGAAAGAGAAGAAGGAAGAGGATCTCTTTCTCACTCACACACGCTCTCTCTCTCTCTCTCTCTCTCTCCATCTTTCTCTCTTTTTCTTTCTCTCTCTCTCTCTCTATCTCTTTCAGTTTTCTCTTTCTATCATTCTTTCTTTGTTTTTTTTCTCTCTCTATCTTTCTTTCACCGTATCTCTCTTTCCATGCTTCTTTCATTTTTTTCTCTATGTTTCGCTCTTTCTTTCCTTCTCTCTTTTACTTTTTTCCCTCTCTCTCCATCTGTCTCTCTGAAATATATATTACACGTACTACTAGTAGTAGTAAAAAGTAACACCCTTGTCCATTGGATCAGAAAGAAAACTACAAAAAAAAAAGCGTTGCCTTAGCAACGATCTCCTAATCAAATGTCTAGAATCTAAATTGCAGGCAAAATCGTTTACTCTTATTTTTTTTTTTTTTTTATTTCTAGCATGGTTTTCCATGATTTTTTTTTTTCGGGATTTTTTTTTTATATACCGAAATTATCTGCCATTAATATTTTCCCGTAACCCTGTTTAGAAACCACCAGCGCATAGCGGCTTACTTAACCCAAAAATAAATAAAAAAAGAAAAAAAGTCACAGCTCGTTACCGCTTATGATGCTCTTTATAGGAAAAAGAAGAAAAAAAAAAAAAAACCACGTCTCTGCCTAACCTAAGCATTGATAATTAATCCTAACTATCAACTATGTAAGCTTTAACTGCAATGATGGAATACTTTCAATAAACCAAATCATTAAAAATTTTTTTTTATAATTTTTTCTGACCTTGCTGCTAATTTCCAAGAGTTTGTTCCATAGAAACATTTACTCCTTTAATAGGGTTTGAGGGTTTATAAGCACATCGTGCTAACACTAAAATAAAATAAATAGATAAAAAAAAAAACGTTCCCTTTTTCATTTTCTTAATTCAACATTTCGTTTGGTAAGGTCTCTGTGTGTTCTCCTTTTTATGCCTACGGGTATAAAAAAAAAAGCTAACGAATTTAATCTGCTTTGTGTCAGACAACAAACAACTACGAACCACTCAAGCAAGACACAGTTCGCGGGCGTTGCCATGGAGATCGTATGTGACCATTGTTGGAAAATACAAAGATACAGTACTAAAAACGAATGCTACCAATTATCTCTACAGAGACATTTTAGCAGCGGGGGGGGGGGGAAAGATGAGAACACGGGATAGGGATGAGGGGAGGGGGGGGTGTTTTCGCGAGAGGGAGCTTAAGTATTTGGTTTGTATTATATCTTTCTGTATTTCCATATCAGTTTTCATCTTTTTATTTTTTTTTTCTTATTTCGATTTTTAAATAACATTGATTTTTGCTCCGCATCCTCCTTCCACGCAGCATCTACCTCCGGAAATCCCTTTTATTTGGAACACTTTTAATCAAAGAAGACAATAAAAAAAAATGCAAGAACGAAATAAGAAAACTTTAGTGTGTGTGGATTCCACGCCAAAATTTTCATATTCATGCATCTCATTACGGATTTTAATGTTTTTAAAATGAGACAGGTGGATGGAAAAAGACATTTGCTCCAAGGTGCAAAACGAAGACGGCTTTCCCCCTTCTTTTATAAGCTTACTCACAATTTGTGTGTATGCAAATTGAACAATGAACCTACGCAAACGTTCTTTTTTTTTTCTTCTTTACCATTGCAACCCCCCCCCCCCCCCTTGCACATTGAATTAATGAACTTCTTTTATTTTAATTTTTTTTTTTCTATTTCTGAGCTGCTATATTTTGCTCAGCAGTACGTTACATGAGCACAACCTGTCACCAAGCAACGCCACAGCTAGCGGATCGATAGTTTTGTAATTAAACTAAAGCCAGGTAGAGTTTGCAAATGCTACCTATTAAAAAAATGGGAAAGAAAAAAAAATGATACTCTAATGATTTTCCACCTTCTCTAACTTATCCCCCCCTTAAAAGATAGATATCCTCCCCCCTTAAGTCTAGATTGATTTCTTAACTTTAAAACACCCATTTCGCAATTAATTCATTACAAATGAGTCGGAGAATCTCTACAATAATTCCGCACTAACGCCCTCTAGCGATTCTATTTCTCCTCTCTGTTCCTAACCAGATCTATTAGATACCAAAGGCTCCTGATGGTATTAAGTATACTCAAATGATAGCTGCGGAGAGGAACATCAAGGCTTTTAGTCTCCGATCGCGGCTTTTAGCGAACCATGCCGTTCCAGGCCTACAACAAACCTTGGCTGTATTGGTGTTGGTGCTAAGCTAGAAGCTTGAGTTACGTGTCATCCTTTGACACTTACAGACAAGACAGGATTAACGGTGAACCTGCTTGCCAGAAATCATAGATTTATAATTTCATTAGTGTTGCCAGTAATCCGTAATTTATTTAATAAGGATAACAGTTCATTTTCCTAGCATTAATTGTTTTAGCCAGACTGGCGATTCCCGTAATAACGGGAGGAGGGTTAGACCAGCAAAAAAAAAAAAAAAAAAACGTGAGTTTCTAATTAATCCACTAGATGGCGTCCGAGAATAGTAATGATGATAACATCGACCACATGCGGCCCAATATAGTAAAATTATACCACAAAATAATTCTGGTGAGATTTTTTCATTTTTTATTTTACAGGGTAGTTCACAATTGCTTTCCCAAACCCCCTAATTGTTTGTATCTGGGTTCGGGACCGGCATATGACTGGGAAGTATTCATGAATGTAACGATGTGAGTAGATTTGCCTGTTCTGGCAGACGAAACACCCGATTTTCGGGGTGAAAAAACCCCCTTACCTCCGCATAAGACTGGCTAACTCAGCTTTAATCGAAGGAAACCAGATAAAGGTGCCTCACGTTACCGACGGGTATCGAACCCAGGCCTTTCCGATCAAAGGGCTTCGTCTATTCTGACTGAGCTATGGAGGCGCTCCCTTCTGTTCATGTTCTGTAATTTGTTACCATGCTTTGTTATATGACGTCACGTAAATAAATAATCTCACCTGATATTTAAATTTACAGTTTCAATAGGTGGCGCATCATACTTTCTTCAAGTTCTAATTGCTTCGTATTATCTAAACTTTTAACGACTGCATTTTTGGTTGCTAATTCTTTAAATTTTTATTATAAATGTAACAATTATCTAGAAATTCATATTTTAAGATTCATTTTGATGGTGTTAAAAGAATTTACGATGTCTTCGTAGCAGATACACGTTTAGTTTATCACGAGGAGACATCACCTGTGCGAAGGCTGGTGATAGTTTCTCTCTATAACAGGGATCATAGCAAGTATCAGCCCCCAATCGTCAGTGACATCTATCAGTTAAGCACGCACGCACATATTAATTAAACGTAAAATAATACTTAAAATGGCTATCAATCTATTGTCATAGGTGTGGTCTATCAGTATGGTAGTGAGATGAACTCAAATCAATTCTGGTTTTATATATTCATATCCTATCCATCCAGATGGCTTGATACGAGCATTAACTATTATTTCACATGTTTCTAATCAAATCGTTTCTTATTTTGTTGCTAAAAATTCATATATTTTAAAAATTAAACACTTTTGTAAGGATAATATAAACTCGTAAAATTTTATAAGGTTTTATATTTTACAGACATTATTTTTAAACATCCATGTAAAATTACCATTCAGTGTATTTTACTCGAGTGTATTCAACAAACAAAATAGAAATAATAACAATAAAATAGACACTTGAAACAATCCAGTAAACCTATAAAGTTGTACAATACGACAGGGAACACCGAGATCAAAATCACCATGGCAACAGAAGATCGTAATCCATTGCTCTTAAGTTTATAACATTGTCTAATTACTTTACGCAGCGATAACTTGTTTTAGATTCTGAATAAGTCAATTAGAAAGAGCAATTTTCTCTCTCTCTCTCTCTCTCTCTTTCGTTCTCTCCGAGAGCATTCAAAGCCATTTACGATATTGGATGCAACTCCTTTGGTAGCGATGCCAACTACCACCGAAATATATTAAAGATGTAGAAGGAACAACATATTTACGCCACACAACCTATTCCTTATTTTTCATTGATTCTCTCTGAAGTGAGGATAAAGCGAATTCCGTAACCCACAGCGGTAAAGGTCGCATCCCCTACCCTCTTTTATTAAACAATAAGGCCACTTCTCTCGAAATGAATTGGAGCTGACTGACGACCGGGCATAGTTTGAAGTGTTTCGAGTTAAATAAAGAGATACTGGAACGAACGAAACGAACGATATCTTCAAAAGGATGCTCCAAAAGGCAAATAGCCTGAGCAGCATCCAAGAGTCCTCCATCTGCTGCATCCTTTCCTCACTAAATCCTTTTATGCACAATTATTAAGGGTAGCAGTCAGGCTGGAGAAAAGCCACCACCGACGTAATTTATCTTGTCTGCTCTCTTGTCACAATGACAATATCTGTTTCGATTTATGACAGGCCCGAGATTTAGTACTTTCCCCCGTCTTGTCCCCCCCCCCTACAAGAGAGCGTGCGTGAGGAATAAAGCGAACGCTTTCTTTTGAGTGAGCCAAAATAACGGAATTTATCCATTTTCTTCCGATGTCTTCTTTTTTTTTTCCCCTTTTCCTTTCTATCTATCAAAGATGCTGTATTTCTTGGCTTCTGCGACTCTTTTTTTTTTTTTTTTAGTTTTCATTCCCAGGCCGGTACGTGTTTCTTAGACAATTTATCCACTCTCTTGCTAATGTACTGCCTTAATATATGACAGGAAGATCTCCCCCTTGCTATCGAAATTCAATGAGGAGAAGCACAGATCCGAGCAAACGGAGCATTATCTGGAAGCTGTGTATATAAAATTTATATTATTTCCCTGGCATTTCTACAAAGGGAATCTCGCAGGGTAAGAACTCAGAGAAGAAAATGAACTTAATTTTGGGCGATGAGAATTTCAAACACAGCGCCGTCTGGTGACATAAAGTGGAAACGTATTCGAATTGCGTTCGGATGACGCAATCGATCAAAGTATTGCATCATCAACGCCATCTTCGATCAACGCAGATGTTTATAACATAGAAAATCGAGAGAAGCACGATGTTTAATAGTTTATCGTATTTTTATTCATACGTCTTCTTCAGGTTGTTGTATTTCCTAATTTATTTATTTCTCATAACAGCAGTGGAGGTATTAACAACTACGGATCGTATTTGCTTTGGATAGAGAAGGGTTCTATGAATCCTGGGCGTTCGAATGATTTTAAAAATGAATTTCTCGAAATTACACCTAAAACTAACCCCAAAGGAAATATTCCATCCATCCATCAGTGGATTTTTAATAGATACTTAAGCACCCATAGTGTTCCAAGTATTCTTAGGTTTCTTAACCCTAATACGAGGATAAGACGGTTACCCCCTATGCCTCCAAATATTCTTGTTTGTAAATTGTGTGTGTTTTACTGTTTTGTCTGTTCTCTGATTTTCCCTTTCAGTCGTTTCCGAACGTAGATGATTGTAGGCATTGCCTACAATGTATTCCTGGTGAGATTTTTACAGGGTAGTTCACCACTGCTTTCACCAACCCCCCAATTTTATCCATATGACTTGGACGTATTCATGACTGTAATCCATGTGTGTTCACGGGGTCGGTTTGGCTGTTCTGGGGAACGAAAAAATCCCCTACTTGTGTATGAGACCGACTAACTCACCTTTAGTCGAAAGAGACCAGACAAAGGTTCCTCACGTCTTGGACGAGAATCGAACCCAGGTCTTTCCTACCAAATGGCTTCGTCTATACAACAACAGCAATTATAAATCGTTATTTTAAACTTGCGAACACTGAATTCAATATGCAAGGAAAAAATTGCAAATAAAAGGTACTGATAGAACCTTTGAGAGAAAGAAAGGATGAGATATGCAAGAAAAAACTATGGATAAATTCGTGATTCTTTGAGAAGTAGATTCATAGGATATGCAGGAAAATAAGTTAATGACGATAAAAATAGAAAACAAATCTACCTCTATGGATACATGCGAAAAAAGGATTAAGGAAATCTCCTTAAAATATTTCTTCCCATGCGCGTTGAGTGTCAGAGGCCGATGTATCGATAACTGCATTGATTAACTACTTATGAAAGAAACAAAAAAAAAAAAAGATAAGACGCTAAATGCAATAAGACAAAGAAAGATGCAAGCTTAAATCTCAACGGACTGTAAGAAAAGTGTCACTTACAATAAAGAAATCAGCAGAGAAATCTGTTTACAAGATAAGCAAACAATCTAATGGTAGGGATGCGGAGGTGAAGACAGCCAGTCTGAGAAAAGATAATGAAATCACTACTAGCAATAATTCAATAAGTTACGCCAGCAAGATCAATCGCAACACTTTTAAATTATAATACTCACTCTCCTCTTCTTTATCTCTGCTAAATGGAGACGCTGTTTACGTGAAAACTAACATTAATTGGATGTACTTGTCTTTTTTCTTTAAACTCTAATTCTCTACTCATAAGTTGACAAAATCTATAATTAAGCGAAGGTGGAGGGGACAGGATAGAAGATAGTAGCACAGATTTTAAGCAGATTCTTTATTATCTTCTGACGTATAAATTTAAATACCTAATCACATTTGGGCAAAATTGAAATGAAAGTTTCTTATACGCTGGCTAAATAATTTTTAATGGGTTCTTATAATGAAGACGGTACCTCAGCACGATACCTCAACATATTTATTAATAGAAAGAAAGAACCCTTTTCGATTGTTGTTACCATCAAACATTTGCTCCAGTTTGTATCGTTCCCTTTTATATTTTTTCTCCAAGAAAATTCACAAAACTAATCAGGAAACCGATGCAACTCCTTAAGAATTATCTTCCAGAGAGGTCACTTCATCATTTGCACATCCCCTCATCTTTCTTCAGGAGTTCTTTCATCTTCTGCAGGAGACACTTCAGCTCCTGCAGAAGTCCCTCCATTTTCTGTAAAGTTGACGTCATCTTCTACAAAGATCACGTTATCATCTGACATCCCATCTTCTACAGAAATCATTCTGTAGAAGATGAAGTCATCTTCATGAGGATGCTTCGTCATGCTTAACATTATCTTTATTATAAATATGGTTTCAAACTCACATACACTTCCTCATCATCATCACATACGCTTCTGGCTTTTCTGGAAGAAATATTGCCGGAGCATAACTAGCTCTGAAGATCAAAAGAACGTCAATAAATTTTTCCACAAACTCCTTTTATCTCTTTTTTCTTCTTACTTTCTTACAAGTGGATTCTTCTTTCAGTTTCAGCATACTTGAAGCTGACAAACTCTTAAAGATAACAAGTAATTAACAATTACAATAATGAACTGCTATAAGAGGACACTTATGATGCGTTGTGATAAAAAACAGTTAAGATTGGTTAAAACTGTAGGAGCTTACGTGAATAGAAGAAATTAAGAAAATACCCAGTAAATGATTATTTTCAAAATTTTATATAAAACTATTATTTCAGTTAATAATTAAATTTTTAACTTATATTTTAATTTATTAATACAAAGGGCATTAACTAAAGAAGGGCTGTTCGTTTCTAATTCCTAACACGAGGGAGTATCTTATATTTATTACATCTATTGAATACCAATGATGACTAACTAATGACATGCGCGAATCTTTATTGTGACGTCACCTCAAAAAGAAAGAACATCAGTGGAATATTGAGATTCACGTTTATGCTTTGAAAGAGGAGCTAGTTTCTGAAATTATTAGTTTCTACGTAATAGTTTAATGCCTTTAACTTTTTTCCCTCTACATTAAGGAGAGGTGAGGAAGCTCGTGGCGTAAATGAAAGTGGACGTCGTAGCCAAGCCACGACACTCTCTTATACTGTACTTGATTAATGACTTTGTTATCAAAGATAACATCATTTAGCGTGGAATGAGAAAAGCATCCGATAAGATTCTACTGTTTTTTTCTCTCCTATTAGCCAAAGAAGAGAATTCTCAGTAGAATTCTGTTTCAAAGACAGTTCTAATTTAGAAAACCGTATTAAAAAAAGCGTGATTTTTTTTTTTTCAAATTTTCATTGAGTCGTCGACTGAATATTACATTCAAGTACACTTTAAATTAATATCCAATTAATTTTTCCAATGCGTATTTAATTTTTCTTTCTTATCTGTGGATCTATATGTTTTGGACACAAATCACTCGAAAACTGAACATTTGGGAGCAGTGATTCGCATATTTCGTTCTTGACGACGTAAGTGCTCTGCCATGCCCATCTGTTGTTGCCATGGAAACTCGAAATCGACTGTTTCGTTTGTCTTACGATGTCTACCACCAAATAGGCTATTTGATTGTAGAGTGAGAAATAAGATGGCAATCCTTTGCATGATTTACGTAAATTAAAAAAAAAACGATGTTTTTGTTAACAGTTAAATAGTCACGTGATGTTTTTGTTAACAGTTAAATAGTCACGTGATGTTTTTCTTAACCGTTAAATAATAATAATTGTTTCGGTCGTATTCATTAGAATCTTTACGATCATGTTCTTCTTTAGATAATTCTTTAGCCTTTAAGTAAAAGGTGCTTTGATTTATTCAAATATTGCAAACCAATATTTACGTTTCCTGATCTTCTAACAGATGAAAGAAACCCGAAGTTCCCGTCATCTTATCGCAATTAAAAGGAACTATTATTGATCTGTAGTGAATGGCACAAAAAGTAGAAAACTAGGCAGATAAACAAAGGTATAGTAATCAAGAGTGAGTCATTTCTATGGTAAGTAATTAACAGATAGGTAATTAAAGCTTTCAACTGTTTGATGCAAAGCATTTTTACAATTTCGTTTTATTTTGATGCTTTCACTAAATTTGCTTTTTTTTATTGTTTCGCGTTTGCCAGACGTTATTAGCAGAGATGTGCTTAATGATAAACTCATCTGCACAAATGATGAGGGCATTTAAAATACACTTAGTGGACGCATTAAGGGAACACCCCCCCATCTGTGACTTCGCCATACGAGGTGTCGCTATTAAATAACGAGACTGGTTGCAAAAAAAGGTGGTTTATTATTACAATTGTACAACTTAATTGTTATTCTCTTCAACATATTCCCCTCCTCTATCTATACACCGTTGATTACGAATTTTCCATTGCTGGAAGCAGTGCCGCAAGTGATCAGGTGTTATCTGCTTCAGAAGCGCTGCTGTTTTCACCTTTACCTCATCCACTGACTGAAAATGGGTGTCCTTCAATGTAGATCTCAACTTTGGAAAAAGGTAAAAGTCGCATGGACTTTCTGCAGCTAAGTCCGGAAACAAAGAGACAATCGATGCAATGGAAAACTTCCACGAGAACTAAAAAAGCAAGAATGAGCAAGTCAAAACAAAATGCTGATCGCTTTTTTTTTTATATCAATGGCGTGGTAATAGTTGAAGGGGTACCAGAGTCAGAAAGTTAACCAACATTATTACCTTGAGGTTCTGGTCAAGCTGAGAGAACGAGTAAGGAAGAAGAGTCCCGATCTGTGGAAGAACAACGCTTGGATTCTCCATCAGGACAACGCTCCAGCCCACAGTGTCTGTAAAGCAGTATCTGGCTGATAAGAGTATCCTAGTGGTGGACCATCCACCTTACTCTCTGGACTTAGCTCCATGCGACTTTTATCTTTTTCCATAAAGGACATAACAATTGAGTTGTACAATTGTACTAATAAACCACATTTTGCGACCAGTCTCGTTATTTAATTGCCACACCTCGTATAATAGACAGAGAGGAAAGAAAGAAAGAACGAGAGATTGAGCGAGAGACAGAGAAAGAGAGATAAAATGGAATGTTTAAAATTCCCGAAAAGAACATCGTGAAATTGAAAGATTCTTGAACGGAACTTCGACTAAGAAAGGATAATAGAAGCGATACAACACCCCCCTCAAGAAAGTAAGTTTCCTTATCGCCCAAGCACTTGTAGAATTACTGAAGTTCGTTTCCCAGCAGACCGTGAAAGATAAGGCGAGGCCATACATCAATGCACTACAACTTATAGGAAACACATTAGGCCTAATCTGCAGGCTTAAACACGGGATGCGCTGTTAATAGCCGAGATAAACGACGAAGGGCAAGCAAACAAATAAAAAATTACGAGACTGAGAAAAATAAAAATAAAAAAACGGACAATTGGCTGCACCGTGCCTTGCATTTCCCCACAAAAACTCTTCCGAGTGGAGAGCTTTCGATCAGAGGGTGTAGTTTTCGCTGAGCGTGCAATAAACATGGATGGAGGCTAAGACATTACAACCGCCTCGGGAGAGTCGGTACGTGTCGGACCACTCGAACTCTCCGCTTGGATATTAATGCCGCTCGCGGCGTCCTTTTCCGACACTAGCGATTGTAATATGAGCAGCCAGGAGAAGTACGTAATGCGTCGCCGGGGCGGTCCGTTCTTCGCCAAATGACGGGGGCGGGTAAAAAACGGGGCGGCAGAATATGCAAAAAATTGGCTTATTTCTGGATGGACTTACTTCATCCAGTTTAGGTAACGTAAGAGGGGAATCTGCTCCCCCCTCCCCCATCAAACTGTTCACCCCCCTGTGTTGATGATAACAGTTCTAAATAATGCATCGAAAGTTATGACGTCATTTGTTTGGTTAATTTTCACGTCAGTAAAATATTCTCCCATCCAACTTCCCGCGTCAGCATAAGTTGCAAATAAACGCTCAAAAAAGCTTGTAATATGAGATTTTCATTGTAATTTCTATAAGAAATTCATATATTTTCTTTGGTCTTTCCTGGGACTTTAAGACCCGTGACCTGTCAAGTACTCTTGAGTTCCATAACCCTAATTTAGTAAACATACTGACCAAATTAGGAACTTCGAAGAAATCAGTGGTTTCCGTACGGAAATGCGACTGCCCATACCGATCCCCCTTCAGTTCCCTTCGTATATTTCGGTGAGATTGGATCGGGTACAGCCTTCATTAAATGCTTCGGTCAGCGGCACGCAGGAAGTTCTGTTTGTCCGTACAATCCTTCTCAGACGTGATGGAGATCTCACTCCTGACAGACTCTCTTAGGACTAGAGTTACGCCTTAAACAAACAACGTGGGTTATTTTTCCACTGATTCAACACCGTGGATATTTCACCTTTTGAGAAACCTGTCAGCTCTGCTGTTTTCGAACTCGTGGCTCCAGCTAGACGGACACTTACAATAAGTCCTTTATCGAACTCTGAGGCGGAAAAAAATTTGCATAAACGCTACGTAAAGTGACGTTTTCGTACATCGGGATAAAGGTTACTAATTCGGTTGCCGGTATGGGTACGACGATGTGGGTTAGTGTGATGTCGACTGGAGTGTAAACTACACGTGATTTTGGTTTGTTTTTGGGGGTGAAAATTTCTACGAAGAAGAACTCTACCGCCCCCGAATAAGACAGGCTAACTCACCTTCCGTTAAAAAAAAGCCCTAATAATGGTGGTTTTTCACTTCCTAGACGGGATTCGAACCCAGGTATTTCCAACCAAAGAGCTTTGTCAATATTGACTCAGTTGTGGCGCTCTACGACCAAGCAGACGTGTAAAATATTTGCAGATTTAAAACTTTAATTCGAAAAATTAGAACAAGATGTTAAAGAAAACGATGGAAAAGACATAATGAGATGTTATAGTGGAACTTAGTCAAATGATACCCCCCCCCCCTTTTTTTTCCTGATCTAACAGCTCAACTGACATGCGGAAGAATTTTGCTGTATGTTTCTAGTTTACATTTCTCACGGTCATTCTCATAACTCTCTCTGAATTTCTGGAAAATCGCCTATTTCGTTCTTGACTATGTAAGTGATCGCTGCTATGGAAATATGGAATTATTACATCATATCGGTTTTAACCAGTCCAAACTATTGCAGAAAGACAAGACAATTTATATGCACGATTGATTTCGCATCAGTGGATTTATTCACTCCCCAAAAAAATCGAAATTTATGATAATCGTTGTTATGGTGTAGTCTGTAAACGATGCATTTTAACCGATCTTACTTTTGTAGTAGATAGATAGATAAATGAAACTTACTTTCTATACCAGTCAAATATAATCGATATTATTGTTGAATAAAATAATTTATATAAAAAAAATCAAACATTTATGATATGTGGATATTGATATATCGACATTTACAAAATGAACAAAGAAGCTTCATTCAGTCTGTTGCGCTCAATACAATGAGTAGATTTCCTAATTCCATCACACAGATGATGCAGTAGTGTGGAAATTCAATGGATAGCCAACTACGAATTTTTTCTATAAATCTTTCGATCCAATACACCGACGATGAATTTTTTTTCCCCCTTTTAGGACTGGATGCCAACAATTCGAAGCCTCAATTAACCTACCGTCAATAAAAAAAAATATAAAAAAATCTATTTTTTTTTTCTTTGATCACCAGCAACGCCCATCATTAAGGGTTGATTGTTACACCGTAAGTTATTGCGGAAGTTTTCAAACCATCACGCGTTCTTTTAGATCTCCTCCCCACCTTACAAGTACGTGTGGGAAAGTCACAGCTAGCGCGAGCATCTTAACGACGCAAGAAAGGCCACGAGGAGAATATCTACGGAAGCAGGGCGAACTGTTCCCACAATGTGTAATGATGTAGGCAGCAAGTTGGTGGAGCGAAGTTCGTTCCCTACCCTCCAACGTGATGACGGAACTCGGGATGAGATGCTTACACATTGCAAAAGATAAGTACTTAATTTGTTTACCGAACTGCTGGGAAGGGATGATAATGAGCTGCTGTTTGCCCCACAATCTTCTCTTTATGCTGATTTAATCAGCACTTCACCTATTCATACAACGTCCCTTCCTTCTAGCAGTGTTTTCGTACCATAACCTTCAGAGAGGACCAGAAAAAGCATGACTTGAATTTGATGTGGGAAAAATGTAGGCAGGAAGAGCAATCAACAATTCTCTGTCTTTTTACAGCTATAATAATAGGAATTTCATTTCAATTTTATGTATATATATATAGTTTCAGAAACTGCAACAAACCGACCGACTGACATGGTGATCTGATAAAATACCACGTCGGCCAATCCACTTTTATTAGTCCTATTTGTTTTATAAGAGATCTTAACCAAAGGAAGATGAACATCAAAGGACACTGTGACGTCACTAACACCAGTTAAGCCGTCGATTCCCCGATCAATAGTTTTCACATACTAATTCTTTCATTTTCAGAGATTTAGTTGAACGATGTGCACATAACGCAGAGTTATGTGCACATCGAGTGTGCAAAACTAGAATACCACTCATCGATAATAATCGATGAGTGGTATTCTAGTTTTGTAAACATATTCTACACCACTAAATTCCATTTTTATTATCAAAATCAGATTGTGTTGTGCAGACATTTCCACTACTGCCATCTACACGCCAGACGCACGCCATCAAACGGTCAGCATTAGTGTTTTATGGAACTGTCAGTCGTATGTTTTTTTTCTCACTCCTTTTAGACAAAGAAAATTTAAAAAAGAATCTTAGAAATTAGTTAGTACTTATCGGGGGACGAAATGTTGATTTAGATGAGCTCGGATTTGCCAGTCCACATCGAAACGTTAATAGGGACTCCCTTATTAAAGTATTCATGGATTGACTTTTCCTAAAATATATTTATAAATAAAATTGATTTAATTATAAATTATACGAACACTTTGATGTTATTAAATATGAAATCTGTAGACTTGTTAGGCCTCGCTGGAAGGTGAAACTACATAAGAAATACTCGAGTATTAGGTGTTTAAAAAAAGAGAGAACGATCTTGTCTTAATAAATATGTATAAAGGAAAGATGAGTAAAGCCATATTAATTTTTATTATTTAAATCAGACCATTCCAGAGTTAAAATAATTTGAAACTAAAAATCGGCTTTCAGTTATTATGATAATCAATAAAAATGCAGTCAAATTGACTGCATTTTTATCAAACACTTAACCGAAATGGACACGCAACACCACTAGTCCCTTTCCTATACTTTTGACAAGTGCGTGTATATTTGTGGTTTGCTGTTTCCCCTTCGTATGACGATCGACTAAATGCATCGAATATCTTCCCGTTAACACTCTCCTTCTGTCCTTGAAGCGAGCTCAAATCCTCCGCAGCTCTTTCTCCGTAAAGTCGTTCGACACCCCCCCCCCCGTAAGAAGCAGTAATCCCCTTCAAAGTCGTGCACCACCACCAAATCACTGAGGAACGTTTACAAGCGTTGTATTAGCAGCTGCCGTAATGGGGGGGGGAAGGGGAGGAGGGGAGTTGAACACAGAAAAAGGCAAAGTTTAAGACTTGCCTATCGCAGCGACACCTAGCAGATCTTCATTGTCACTTAAAGACTTCCATAGGGACGCCTACTCTAATCTCTTCTTATCTCGAGCAGGCTTTTAATTTACGCTGTTCTCAGGGCAACTTTTTTTCTTTCTTTCTTTCTTTCGTTCTTACTCGCCCTCTCTTTCTATCCTTTTCTCGCTGTGTTAGAAGCACACCTAAAGTCCACCTCCGTGCTATGACAGGAACCGTCTGGTCGCTCCGTCATCATCAATATTCCTCTGGCTGACGGCCCATCATTCTTCTTTGGGGTGGCTAATAATCGCTCTTGACAAAGCTGCATTTAAACAACGTCTGAGAGGGGCGAAAGAAAAAAAAAAAAAAAAAAAAACACGTGCCGGAAGAGAAATTAAATGTGTTATCTCCGAACAAGTTTCGGCGACACCAAAAAAAAAAAAAAAAAAAAAAAAAAAGAAATTCAAACTCGGAAGAAATTTCGAAGCCCGTTTTCCCAACCGATCCAATTTATTAGTACGCTTGTCAAAGGATTGTTTCCAACAGATTTTTAATCGCATTCCTTGTCGCTTCGACACGCGCGGTTTGTTGGGAACCCATCCGTCTTGGGTTTGAAGTCGGTTCGGATGGTTTATCCACTTTTTGCGGTGTTCTCTTCCGGAAGCCTTAAATGCGGTCAACCCACACTTTAAACAACTTCAATTAATTCGATTTTTTTAAGAGCCATCAGTCTGTGGAAACGATTTTTTTTTTTTCTTCGTCTTCCAACCAAAGTTTACGAAAGTTGCCGACAGGGGGCGCTACCCCCCTGGAATTGGGTGATCGAATATGTGTGCGTGTTAAAATCATGTAATACGAAACAGCAGATGAACGATGAGCTAAAAGGTTATATTTCGTAGACAATCAACCACTTGCGCGCGCGCGCACACACACACACTATTACAATACGTGCAATAATTTTTCTCTCTCTTTATATTTTCACGCTTTTTATAGTCTTCCTAATTTCTAAAGTTTTCATTCCATTTTTTCGTGATATTCTCTTCTATCTCTCCCGTTAGCCCGTCAGACTTTTTCATTTTTTTTTTTTTTTTTGTGTGGTGTGTCGCGGACAGCACATAAAATCGAAACTGTCACCAATAATCCCGAAATGCAAAGAACTTTCTCAAAACGTCCTATCGTAAGAATGAAGTCCAACCATGTAAGGAACCAAATGATGATAGAGGCAGCTAATGATATAGTCTGTCCTTTAATTACCTGTATGCGTGTTCTCAGGGACGGTTTGTCTGTTCTGTAGAAGCACTCCTAAGGAAGAAATCTGAGTTGCCCAATAATTAAGATGATTCCTAAGCAAATGAATGTGGATTCGAAGTGACTTTGATATGCCAGACTGACTCTTGCTTCCGAGTTTAGGAAGCAAGAGTCAGTCTGGCATATGGCAATGGAATTAAGGCTTATGTCACATAAGCCTAAATTCCATTTAACTTTTAGTTAAAATCGGACGCATTTTACGTTTTTAACTCTGCAGATGATGTCTTATAAGAATAACAATAGTGTCATTGGTCAACACCGTCAGTGTATTGTTGTCGTTAATGTCTGTATTTGGGGGATATTAATAATAAGAGCGATCTGAAAAATGTAAAATATATTTTATGATCTGGCGATTAATTAAATGTGGTAAAGAGCCTCGTGCTATGTCTGTCAGCTGCGTGTATTCTCTGGTCAGTTTGCCCGTTTTGCTGGAAGATAAACGTGAGCGTCAGAGCGAAAAATCCCAGCATTCACGTACGGGACAGAGCTCCCTGTTATTTTACGTTTGTCCAACGAGATGAGGTGCTTTTAAATACATCGGATGACTTCGTTGCTTGTGGGATGAAGTGTGCGGTCTTCACGCGGGAGGAAAGAAATGGTCAAGTATTCTTACGTGGTTAAACCACCCACAGTCCTCATCTTCTCCATCCGGATCGGGACCATCCATTACTAGTTTAGCAATGGGGGTGCTTTTACCGCAAGCGAGGGACAGTCATCTTCCTCTCCGTTTGCTCATTTTAGCAAACGTCTCCTGTTTATCATTTGTGTTTCTGTCGGAGAAATTAGAAAGACATGAACTCCCTCTAGCGGGTATAAATTACTCGCATGATTTTCAGTATCGATCGCTCTTCTAATAGAGGTGGTTTCCTATAGAGATCTCCGTAATTTCGTCTGTAATTCTCTTTTTCATTTTTTTTTGTCTTTGTCTATATTTTTCTATCACTCAGTCCTTCTCCTTTCGTAATTCTCTGTAGATCCTTCTTTATTCTTCTCTCTCTCTCTCCGTAATTTGCCATTCATTTTTTCTTCTTTGTACCTACTTCAGTATTGTTTTTTCTTCCTTCTCTCTTTCCTTTCATTTTTTCCCTTTCTCTTCAATCTCATCGTGCATTTTTCTATCATTCTTTCCTTCTCCATTTGTAATTCTATTGTTCTTTCTTTGTTTTTCCTTCTCCGTCCGTAATTATCTGCCATTCTTTCGTTCATCTCTCTATTTAATTATCCATTGTTCTTTCATTCTTTCTTTGTATGTGTACATTATTCTTTCTTTCTCTCTAACTTTCCTCCCCCCTTCTTTTCAATTCGCTGTCTTGGTCTTTCTTTCCTTCTTCCTTTTCTCCATCCTTCTTTCTTTCGGTTTATAACTGTTCATCTCTTCTATCTATTTCGTTTATACGTTTTAGTATAGTCTCTCTTTCCCTTCGGTTTTCTGTTACTCCTCGTTGGGGGGGGGGCAACATTTTTTTTTTTTTAATTGTTCATTTCCGATTTCATTTCGAGTCAGTCAACCCCCGTACACAAGGGTTGTTTCCGTGATCTCAAGTCGTCGAATGCGTTCCGTATTACACTATGAAAATCCCTTTTTCTATCATTCTTTCTTGTATCTTTTTTTCTTGATCGTTTTTTAGAACTTTTCACATTCTCATCCTCTCTCTCTCTCTCTTGCGTTCGTTCTATCTGACATGTTTTAAACGGAGCGTCTTTCTTCGGATGGTCTTCTTGGTATTTGGTCGGCTTTAAGAAGTCTCCCAGTTGGCGGATGTCAGGTCTTTCGACGGAAGAAATTAAATTCTTCTTCGTAGTGATGTTACAAGTTTATGAAAAAGTATTAAAGGGATGCGCGACATTGAGAAAATACCCAAATTCACACAAAAGAAGAAAGCAGAGAGAGAGAGAGAGAGAGAGAGAGAGAGAGAGAGAGAGACAGAATGATGAAATAGAAAGAATAAAAAGCTGAAATGTAATTATATATTTGGAGAGAAAGAAAGAGAGAGACAGGAAAGTGGATACGAAAACACGAACATAATCTGGAGAGAAAGAAAAGGAAAAAAAAGGAAAGAAAGAGACGAAGCAATTTAGAGCTAAAGAGAGACAGAATGAATAATAAATTATCAAGAAAAACCGAAGATAAAAAAACAAAAATGGACTATAATTAGAGAGAGAGAAAGAGAAAGGAAAATGGGAAAGAGAGAAAAAAAAAGAAAGAAGGATACAGTAAGAGAATAAGAAAGTTTAAAACACTTGCAGAAGGACGAAATGCTTACAAACGAGTAAAAAGACGACGGTCAGATAGATGGAAAGAACGAGATAGAAAAGGATCAGACATAGAGCCAGAAGGAGAGAAAGATTGTAGGGATGATGCTTGTGTGTGTGTTGAATACGGGTTCGAATTTCGTTCGGGAAGCGAGGACCATTCAGTTGAAAGCGTACTAGCTAGTGTTATACGGGTGGATGGGTTTTTTCCCTTTGGAAATGCATCCCCACAATATGTGCAAAGCGGTAAAGAAAACAAATGCAATCAGCCAATAAAAAAACACAGAATGGGTTACGTTGGCATAATCTTAACTACGTAACAATCCTGATATCTGGAAACCTACTAGTAATCATTCAGACAGAGTACTGAACAATTCTTTGTCGTACCAGTCATTGAAAAGAATCACAGACCAAACGAATTCGCTGGAGTTGCAGCATTTCATAAAAACAAAGAATCAAAATGGCTGCCTGTGCTTTTCAAGTGATGTTTGCCTCCGAAACAGCTGTTGTCAACACCATCTCTACACATCATCTAAACGGTCCAGTGTCTTGCCAAAGAAATGGCAAATTTGCTTAAGAAATCCTCATAAAAGCCAAGCAAAAAAAGTCTCTAAATAGCGAAAAACTATTATTCCATCGCTCTTGCGAAGTGCCAGGCAATTAGGAAAGCAGAGCTCCCTTGCGGCCAATAAAAGAAGTTGGATCTTTTCTATCAGATTCAACAACCCGTTAAATTATAGAGCAGGCTCGTTGTTATTATTATTGTTTTTTTTTTTATTTTTATTTGGTGAATGGGAAAGATTCTCGTGAACCATCATGGAGCACTTCAATACACAAAGGTGATTACGCGCTCAAATTATCAGATATACAAGATATTTTCTTTTAATTCTTTCACTTTGTCTTAAAGAGAACGATTTTCTGAGAAGTCTCTAAGTGCTACTGACGGCTACAAAAACAACTAAAAAAAAAAAAAAACACGAGCTAGTTGAACACCTTCCGTCGAGAAATTACTGGAAACCGAAGCTACGTTGTTTCTTAACAATTACAAATAAAAAAATAACGGTCCGATGTAGGTGATGCGGTGGAGGAATGATTATAAGAGGCTGCAGGATGCTGATTGGTTTCCGTGTACTCTCGTACACACATACACGGATGCATTTGTTATTTTAATTCGCTAGGATTAAAATAACATTAATTCGCTATTTATGACTTAATCTACAGCGCCCTCTGTCGATACAGTTCCATCGCTAATCATTTGCTCTGAATTACCGGTGAGAAGATTCACATTTCCTGGTTCTAATGTATGAAGATAGGTGGCGCTAGGAGCATCTCCAACGATGCTTAAATTTTCCACCTCCCCCTCCCCCACCCCCTTTCGATTCACGTGGCCGATTATATTCCCTCCGAACATTCGGCAAACACTCAATTGTCCGTGGCCGTTACAGATGCTAATGATCCACGAAAAGATGCAGATGTTCGCAAATCTAATTTCGGGGGAGTCGAATTAAAAGGACGTCTGAGAAGTTCTCTGATAAAATCATAAGAAGAAGAATAATCTGGAAATGCAAATGAAGGGGTTTCCATGGAGAAGGGAAGTTATCCGTTTTTCGGCCGAAAATTCACTTCGTTTATGGAGTCTATCTATAAAGCGAATGAATTGATATTAATGAGATATTTCAGGAGAAGCGTTTTAGGAAGTTGAGTTCTTTCTCCGTGTGACCATCTTTTTTTTCGGATAGAATAGTTTCTCATGTTTAAAATGTGTATGTGAGGATATTGGAGTGACTTTTTGCTTCTTATTATTCGTACGATGAATTAGGCACATGATGCAGCTAATTCTACTGAACTGTACTTCGACAAGAGAGAGAGAGAGAGAGAGAGAAGAGTAATAAAGTGAAGTAAGGACAAGAAAGAACGAACAAAAATTAATCAAACAGTAAAAAAAAAAGTGAAGCTAAAGAAAAACATAATGATAGAAAGAAAACTAAAAGATAGAATAAGAGAAAAGGAAAAAATAAAGAAAGAAGAAAAATATGCGAGAAAGAAGACTTGAAAAAAGCCACAAAGAAAAGTTGTGTGGATTTTTTGAAACAAAGGCGGAGGAAATTAAGAGAAGATAAAAAAGAAAATGAATAACACGAGAATTAGAAAAACTGATTGAAGCAAGAGTAGGAGAAAGTACATAGAATTATAAGAGAGAGAGAGAGAGACAGATGGTGATGGCGATAAATGATAGAAGAGAGAAAGGATGATCAATGATGCAGGAGGGAGAGATTATTATGATGATCGTTATGATGATGAAAGAGAAAATATGATGCAATTGAGAAAGACGATGATGAAAGACAGAAGATGATGATGAAATACATAGAGATGATGCAGTAGAGAAATGGAGAGAGAGAGAGAGAGAGAGAGAGAGAGAGAGAGAATAGAAATGAGAAAGGTAATGTAAAAAAGTTAAAAAGAGATTAATAGCGAAATGACATTAGAAGTAAAAAACAGAAGAAAGAATGCGATTGAAAAGGAGAGAAAGAAAGAAAAAGGAAGAAAGAGAGCAAGCGAGGAGAAAGAGGTGCAAAGGAAGGAAAAAAGAAGCAAAACACACAAAAAGTAGGGAAAAAATGTACGAAAAATAAAGATCGATAGAGAGAGAGAGAGAGAGAGAGTGAATATTCGTTCATGTTTGTTTCCTGATTGGAGATCGGGAGACAAACCTGCACTGATCGCACTTCAGTGGAAAATGCGATCAACGTTGCCATTTGTCAGATAAGACGTTTTGTTATTTATCACGCGACCCACCAGATATTCCCCCCCCCTTCGATAAGCGTGTTTAGCAGTAAACAAACAATCGTGCGTGCGATCTTCCAGTTACACGCGTGCCTCTCACCAGAGACCCACGTAAACACAATAACGTCATTTTGCTTATTATATCTCCGCTGAATTTATTTTGTTCTGCTCAGACACGAGTTGGCAAATTGCCAACCGGGCAAGCAACAACAACAACAACAACAACTATGACGGTGAACTAATGTCAGCACAAAAACACTCTGCTCTTGACAAAAGAATTAAAATCACGTTATACGGGTTCTGGACAAACTAGGGAAAGTCGCCACTGGGTTCACTTGATGGCGCGACGTTTCGTCCATGTAGCACCTTTTGTCACCAGAGAATGGTAAAACGAACTTGATTTAAATGAAACTCGCTTTCCATTTGATACACCAGGTGGCGCACTTTCATACTTTACTTCGTATGGAAACCAAGCAATGAAATATTAATCGCATTTTACGAAAATAAAACAAACCTATTTGATCACCAGGTAGCGCCATCATCAACACTGATTATGCCTAGGTGGAACTGGGATTAATTTATTTGATCACCAGGTGGTGCAGCGATATGCCTTTTTATTTGAATTTCGCAAAAATCAAGATTTTAAAAAAAATCAAATTTCTGTTCATTTTTTCTCTATTTAAATAAAGCTACCTTCCAATTAAATAATTTTTATCAATTTGTAATTTAAAGCATCAGGTGGCGCTCTAGTTGACACACACTCGAACTTGTTTACACACGAGAATCAAACACTAATCAAAGTTATGTTTACTTCTAGATAAAAATTATCGTAAACCTTTCTACCCCAGGCTGCGTTGGCATCAGCGTGGGTATTTCAGTTTGGATTAAAACTCAGTCCTCAACCGGTCGGTATATCCTTTTTATTTATATAAAACTATCTTCCAAATTAGTACACCAGGTGGCATTGGAATCAATTTATCCTTATTTGAGTTTGTAATTAACCTACTTGGAAACAATGTTTTCCTTAGTTCGATGAAAAGTACTGTTCCCATTTGATGCGTCAGGTGGCGCTGTGAGCGACACTTGAGATCGCATGAAAAATCAAAACGATCCACTCACCCTACTTGGTTTCAATAATAACAAAAAAAATCCATCGTCCACTAGGTGGCGTTGCTATCGACACTCGTATTTGAGTTTGTATTAAAATCGAAGCCTTGAAAACATCGGTTTTTACCTCATTTAGATGAAATCATCTTCCCATTGCCGCCTATATCCACGGGAAATAATTAGTGACAGGAAATGATACGAGAATATAAATTACGTGAAGTATTTTTTCTTACCTGGTAATGTATAGCTTCGCGTTAACGAGATAAATCATCTCCCTTTCGGGTCCAGGCTAACATCAGGGGCTAGTTTGCTGCTCGCAAAGCAAAGCCATTAACGACATTTCTCGTTCCATTAAAGGCCCCGCTATTTTTTGGTGTGGAGAACGAGAAAATTTACTCTTAACGAGATATATAGTGCTGAGAATGGAGGCAAGGGTTTTTTCTCTCATTTATTTCTTTTTTTTTTGAATTTAAATCCTTCCTTTAGCGTATCTACATCCCATTAAAAGCATCCCTCATCTCATTTAAACCCAGGTATGTTTTAATTCTTCAAGTAAATGAAGTTCTCTTAGGTACTATTTATCAGTCGTAAAGTTCGACCAAATTCAACTAACCCAACCCTCTCTTATGCAACTAATGAGTTTCCTATGTGAGTCACTAAAATTATTAGTGGTAGCTAAGAAATGGTGTCCCCCATACTCATTACGAATCAGTGTATTATTCATAGTATAATTAATGTCGAAAACAAAGATTATTATTCATCTACAGCAAAATATCGATTCATAGGTACACAAAATCTCATTAATTCCCTATCCAATACTGTCTGAAACTCGATCCATTAAGAACAATCTTACTATTTGAATTTCATCCATTAAATGCTGTAATCAGATCGTTCCCAAGTTTGTAATGACCATAGAAATGCACCATGAATAATTAAAACCCTGCTTCAATAATAGCAGACGAGAATAACCATCAGATTTCACATTCACGAAATCCCACGCAACAATTGACTCATTTTTGATGGCATCTCCTTATTTGAAACAATGGGTTTCAACAATTGTGATTCATTTCCTAAACACTTAGTTCGATTGTTAGAATTTATCCATTGTAAGTTCAATAATCGGAATATAAACAGTGTAAATGTTGCGAATATATTTTTCTTTGCTAACAGTTTGCTAAATATAGATTCTTTTTTTTTAGCGTCAAGCATGTCTCTCTTTTAAACTACATTAATTTTTTTCAAACCTACACAGCCCAAATTTCATAAGGTAGAGTGAATCGATAGGGTTAACTGAAACAGGAATTTCCTTAGAATAGAAGTTTATGCAAAATAGAGTCATTAACCAATTAACAAGAATAATTACCATAATTACGGCCTGTTATCTTCTGTCTATCCCAATTTCTAAGGGCAGCGAAGACAGAGGGAAAAAAAGGGTCTTAATTTTTTTTTGGTTGTTCATTGTATCCTCCTAATGATTTTTTAATTGGTGTGTTGGAAAGGTTTTTGAGGAGTTATTGTACACTCAAGTATTCTTCGAGTGCATGAAAATTGAAGCTCCCAATCCAGAAATATTAGCCTACAAATACGATTTACGATTCTTTACTGGTCATTTTAATGAACGATATCAAGAATAATGTCAAATTCATATAGCATAATCTCAGCTTTTTCATACGCTCTTTGATTAATGTAGATATATTTAATTATTTCTATATTTTATTATAAAATACAGATGGATATATAATATATTTAACTATAATATTTTATTTATGCAAAAATTAAATATTTTTACTTTATATTTTAGAAGTTACTTATACACCTTTTAGAAGTTCATTTATAATTAATACAACTGAGAAGGGATCAGCATCTACAAATGTGATAGATGCTATTACTGTCTATCTAGCAATTCTGTCAAAACCTCCACTAAAAATTCCTACGTGAAATAATAAACCATCCTCATAGCACTTCTAGATGAATACACAAAAACTAATTCCAGCCTCTCTTCAGATCGTTACATGGAAGGCAAATAGCCTCAGAAACAAACTTTTAGAGCTCTAAGACTACTCATAGATATCAACCAGATATTATTCTAATAAGCGAGACACATCTAAGACCCTCGACCAGCCTTAAAATAAGGGGTTATCTCCTATACAGAACCGACAAGCTAAACTATATATATAGAGGCCGCGGCACTGCCATTTTCATTAAAAATTATATCAAACACCATTCTGCGAACAGACCTCCAACCACTGACCTTGAGGTCACAGGCGTGGAAGTATTCACTAGCTCGGCTGGCAGATTGAAAATCTACTCAGCTTACAACCCACCGTTAAAAACTCTACTGCATTCTGATCTAAATGCCATCTTAGGCGTTAGAGAGTCCATCATTACTATCGGAGATTTAAACTCCAAGCACCCTGCCTGGAACTGTAGAACCACCAACAAGAATGGTTGCATCCTTTCCAACTACATAGGATCAGACTATGCTGTTGTGGCAGGCCCCACCGAACCAACTGAACTCAGTACGTTTGGCACTGCTGACATCCTGGATAGAGCTATCCCGAAAAATATTAAACTTCAGTACAGAATAAAGTCATTGAACGAATTGTCATCTGATCATAACCCAATTCTGCTACAGTTGGGAAAACAAGAATACCTGTCTTCTCCCTCTCACTCATTTATATCGTGGGAAAGATTGTCAAAAGTACTCCCGGATCACATTGGACCTGTTCCTCATATAAGTTCCAACGAAGATGTTGAAACCGCGGTCACAAGCCCCATCCAACAAATTAACTCCGCTATAATGGCAACCACCTCCTACAAATCTGTCCCAAAGCCTGGTCATTTGACCGAAGACAATAAGAACTTCATCAGAAAAAAAAAACAGAGCAAGGCAGATCCCTTCCTCCTATACTTTTTGAACAGGGTCTTGTTCACACAGACGTAGAAAAGGCAGAAGCCACAACAAAAAATTTAGAAGCGCAGTGCAAACCTTCATATGAAAACTTAGACTTCGATCATTGGCATAAAATTCAGAGACAGATCAGACACTCGTTAAAACTTCCTGGTACCGGTGCTGACCTTATTGCACCCACATCACCTACTGAAATACGTGATATAAAAAATTTAAAGAACAAAAAAGCTCCTGGTCCAGATGGTATCACAAATAGGGTGATCAAGCTGCTGCCTCGTAAAGATGTAGGGCACCCATAATCATAAATGTAATCTTGAGGTTTCACTATTTTCCTCCCACTTGGAAACAGGCTGATGTAATCCCAGTTCATAAGCCAGGCAAGGACCCGCACCTGCCTCAACATTATCGCCCAATCAGTCTCATCTCCAACTTGGGTAAGGTTGCAGAGAAGGTCATCCTCTCACGACTTCAAGCTTCAGTAAATGAACTAAACATCCTTCCTAAAGGCATCTCAGCCGGTATCTCACTGACAATGGTGCACCTAGTTAGATCGTATCTACAGAATAGAAGCGTGCAAGTCAAGATCAATGGTATTACCTCATCCCAGCATCATATCTTGGCCGGAGTACCGCAGGGATCCCTACTGGTTCCATTGCTGTTCTCTATATGCATGTGTCAGACATTCCACACAACCTAATGTCATCCATCATGACCCTATATGCGGATGATACAGCATTATTAGCCCAGATCTTTTCGGCTACACCTCATTATTAAAAAGCTTCAAGAAAACTTTCTAAAGTTGGAGAAATGGTTCTCAAATGGAGATTACAAGTAAATCCCCAAAAGAGCTCAGCCATTCTCTTCACGAAAAGATCGATATCTCCTGTAGGAGACATCTTATTATTCAATACTAAAATTCCCTGGCAGACAGAAACAAAATACCTTGGTGTCGTGCTCGACAAAAAATAAAGTTTTAATCAGCACATTAAAACTACGTGTGCAAAGGCATCTAAAGCCATTGCCTATATCTATCCTCTAATTAACAGGAACAGCAAGCTAAACATCAGAATCAAATTGCTTTTATACCAGCTGACGATTCGTCCCATAATCATTTATGCTTCTCCAGCCTGGAGCCATACCTACAATACTAACATTCTCAAAATGCAACGTGTACAAAACAAGTGCTTGCGAATGATTCTAAACGCCCCATGGTTCGTCAGAAACAATCAACTTCATCGAGATACAAATATTCCTTATATCTTCTCCTTTCTACAATCTTTAGCAACAAAGTTTTCCCTAAAAACGTCCATACACCCCAACGATCTAGTTCAGCAAACCGTAGCCTACGAGGCAACGGTTTGCTGAACTAGATCGTTTTTGTATTTATTGTATGTATTTAATCATAAAAGACCACAAAAGCTATTTTAATTTCCTGTAGCGATACATAATCTCCATGCCCATTCAGGGCGAGCAAACTACTCATAAAATTTTTTCCTCACTGTAACCGTAACAAAAAGCGGGGAATATAAACAGCATCTTGCTTCACCCCTAAAGCCATATATAATATACATTATAAAGAATATAATATTTCACGTGGCATTAAATAAATCATAACACTTTAAACTATGTATTTCATGTATGGAGCGTACTTTGCCTTCTTGTTTGTTGCAAAACGCTGCGTAAGAGAAATGTTTTATTTCACAGATGGCGCTGTGATTTATTTTGCTTTTTTTACGATGATTCGGATGTCTTTTCATGCGTAATGATAGCAGACGGAATATCTGTCAGGATTTCGGAGACATATTCACAAATGTGCGCAAATTGCCTTCGCCGAGATGTGTCATATCAACTTGCAGATATCACTTGGAAGTTAGCAAATGAACAGAGAGAGAGAGAGAGAGAGAAAAAAAAAAAACCTGTTTTTCTCGCCTCCACTCCGATAGTGTAATGACAGTAGGAAAAACTTGGAGCGAATTGCTAACACGTGCCTATTTCAAGTGTTGTGAATCTGGAGATAGTGATATGATGGGTCAGACTCTCTTCGGGCATGCGCGCGCATACACACAAACACGAAACGCTCTGCGATACGATAGGATGTTAGCTTTTTTTTATAACCAAAAGCCTTCCTTATAATCTTACCAAAATTTTTAACAGAGAACAAGCAAGCAAATTGAAAAAAAAATGCTAATAATTAAATCTATATAGTACGCATTGGCTATAAAATAATTGTATTACTGTAATATGAAATATTTAAAGGTGTATTTAAAATTTTTAAAATTAAAAAAAAAACATTTAGATAAAAATTAATAATTTTAAATTATTTAATGAAATTATTAATTTACACTATATTTTTATAAAGGATATATTTTTTACTTCCATATATAAAAGAAAAAAATAGAAAATTTTCAATTGACAGATTTTAAACGAGTTAATAGTCCTTTGAGAATTAAGTTTCGATGAAGGCAAGTTGGTTGGCTGTGACAGACCATGGAGTAGAAGCCACTATGGGGAATAGACAAAGATTCGTTTGTGACTTACTGAAATACATTTAAAAGAGAAAGAGAATAAAGAAATCGGAAAGAGAGATAAAGGAGAGAATGAATAAAATAAAGAATGCATAAGAGAGGGACAGAATAAAATAGACACATATAGAAAGAAAAGTATGAGAAAAATAGAAAGAAAATGAGAAAGAGAGATAGGAAAAAAGCGAAGAAACAAGAAAGAAAGAAGTTGTAAGTAAAAGACACAAAACGCTTGAAAGTCAAAAGACAGAAAGAAAAAGAACGAGGGGGGGAAGACAAGTTGTACGTGCGCGTGTATCAAAATGTGTCCATTTGAGTAATGTGTGTTCCAAATTGCTGTTTCCTCACATCGGTGTGCACGCACGAGCAAAAAAAAAAAAAAAAAAAAAAAAAAAAAAAACACCATTTGTCATGCGAAATTTAAGCCTCTTTGCCTTCGTCCATTGCAACACGAGAAGACAATAATAAAAAAAAAAAAAAAAAAGAAAGAAACACTCCATCGATCGCTTCCTTGAATTACGATTCGCTCGTGCAACATTTCTATACATTAAGAAATTTAATTTCGTGGCCATAATTTGGTTCCGTTTCGTGCGCGATAATCTATCTGCCTATTTCTCCCTCTATCTGTTGCTACAAAAGGCCACCATCACTCCTACTAGACAACAATGGCCGAATCTGCATACCGTTGCTGGCAACAATACCACTGCGACCACGTGATTTAGTACAGATGCGCGCGCAACTTTTTTTTTTTTTTTTTAATAAATATTATTATGCCTACGAAGTCCTTCATTTATTTTTTTTTTTTTACAGAAACTTCCGACTTAAAAAACATTCTATCTTGAAAATACTCATACATTATTACGATACTTCAACGAATGCACTTTATTTCCTCCATCATCTGATCATTTATCATCTTTTCCCTTTAATTGCACTCCTAAACTCAATTTATTATTCTGGCGAAGTTCAAGATGTTCTTTTGAACACTAGTATTCCCACCGACTCAGTCTAACAGGTGTGGTAGTTCTTGGGGGAGAATAAAAGCGACAGAAGAGTATCGCCAATTGGACGTAAGAAAAACCAAAAGGATTATAAGAGGATAGAGGATTCGGAGCATCATCCGGGAACAAATCATCAATTATCCGATTTGCACTGTCCGGAATCAAACTCTACAAAGTTAGTTTAGTCCATTAACCGAAACGAAGTGGAACAGCGCCCTCTGGTGAACGAGGTCGGAACTAAGACAATTTCTATCGATTTTTTTTTCTCTTTTTTCTTTTTAAGAGGGGAAGAGTGGGGGGAGTTCCTTGACTTCTAGCAACCCAACTCCGCCATAGTGACGCTAAACTTCCATTCTCAACACACCTCAGTGTCAGTTGAACTATTTCTGGCGTCTCGCCTTTTTTTTTTTTTTTTTTTTTCTGACTCCGTAGGATGCAATGGTAATGACGAGGACTTGGAAGGTTCGACTTTATAAATCAATCACCATCTGCCATCTCCGACATCTTTCCTCTTGACAAATAGATAGATAATGATTCGGGAGCAGCAGATCGGTGCACGCATTTTCTATACTTTTGATATTTCTTTGTCGTGCAACGAAGTCATTATCTCCTTGGGCCATTAGGCTTATTTGTTAACGCACGTGCTAATTAAGATGACAGATTAGGGAATCGTGATCACTTACTAATACGATTTCGCTTCATTCCACAGTGAATGAGCAATAAAAATCTTCTTTTTTTTAAAATCTAATAAGTGCTGGGGTTGCATTTATAAATACTTAAAAGTCACTGTAATGGATTGAAGGCATACGTAAAAATGAAATCAAGGCGCTGGCAATGATTCTATTAAAATGCGCCAATTGTTCTGAAGTTATTGAATTTAATAAATTTGTTAGAAAGAAAATACCAGAAGAAATAATTAAACATAGGATAAAAACAAAGAAGTGATTTTACTGAAGATAATAATTTTTATTTTCTTTCATTGCCACGAGGTGGCGCTGGTTTTCGATCTGTATGCCACATTACTGTACATGTATTTATTTGCATCTCAATGTAGGTTAATTGAAACCTATGGACACCAGAGGGCGTCTTCATAGTTATGAAATATGAGCTAGATCGAAAATAAATAAATTAGTTTTTTTTTTCACCAGAAAAATAAAATTATGTTTCTTTTTATTAACATAAGATCAAGTTGTCTTACATCACAACAAAACTTAATTAGTACACTTTTAATTATTTTTCTATAATTAGCCCATGCGTTAAAGATCACAAAACTTATAACCCATTAACGCCATGTAGGGGTCAATTTATTGTCTATTGAAAAAATAAAGCCCCAGTCATAACTGCAATCAATACCAGATGTATCTCTTTATCATACCGAAACTTGACGTATTATCATCATAATCAATTTCCTGATATGTACATTCAAGGGGTGTACAGGATACTAGGACAGTAGTACATTGTTAGACTTACCTTATTACTAATTATCAACAATTTTTTTCCAAATTTATCTGTTACTTGTCAGTACTCTACTATCGGCAGATGTTATATCTCTGTAGGGCACTTTTGTGCCCAGTGATCCTTGATATACCTTGGTATATTTCTTATTTGTTTATTGTTTGTTATTCTAGTTTTATGAACATATTCTAGACTACTAAATGGCCATTTTTACCTTTATGTAAACCCAAGATAAGTCTCAATAACAACTGCCATCTACACGCCACACTTACTATGCCGTAGGACTCACTGTAGGTCTTAGTCATTTACAGCAGTATCGTCACTATTTTCCCCTCTTAACTCCCAGATAATACGATCTCCGTCGACAGCTATTGGTCGCATGTCACGTGACGTACGGAATGAATCCTGTCCGGAAGAACTCACTGAAACGGTCAATAAAAGATGCTAACATTGCTATGGTGACAACGATGACAAAAAAATCGTTTCGCAGTGTTCCTGTGCTCCACTATCTGTCTCTCTAAGAAGGAAGCTCCAGTGATCTAGTGTAAGAGATGTGAAATGTCAGATAAGATGTGATTGGCTTATCTGGGCACCCAGACACGTCAAGATCACTTCACCCTCCTGAAGTAATGCTTGTCACACCGCATTTGCATGAACATTGATGCGTTTATAGAGAAAAGGGGAGCACAAAGGACAGATTTCCATCAGGTCTCGGACACGAAGGTAAATGTACTTTAAAAAGGCCCCTGTAAAACACGTCTTTACCCATTAGTTGAAAGGCAAGATAAGTGTCAGACACACTGTGATTTAAAACTTTACACGAGACGTCTGCATGTTCATAAGGATTATTATGGTCACCAGAGGGCGCTGGAACAGTTTCCCAACTTGAACAAGAATGATACCATAAAAATTTAAAAAAAAAAAATTATCCCAATAAATAAATTATTCGATTTCGACAAGAGAAATCTGATTTCTGTAACTAACGCCAGGTGGCGCTACTGTCAGTAAAACAAAACTAGTTCTCCAGAATTTGGCAAAATAAAAAGAAAAAAACACCTCATACAAGAAATTTATTTTCGTTTTTTTTTAGAGTATTTTTATTTATACTACCCATAATGCAATGCCAGTGACGTCACTTGCATGCATAAATCATGATGTTCATTTTTATATATATTTTTTCCCACGAGCTATTTTTACTCTTTACAATAAATACTTCGATAAGGGCGCCCTCTATATCCAAATTCTGTTTGTGTGTGTGCTGGCTAATCTAGAGATTTTGGTTGTTTCTTTATGACTGTTTCAAACTCCTCTTTTGATTTTAATCATTCCATTAAAAAATGGTTTTTCCTAGAGAACGTTAACAATGGGAAAAATGCGTGATTTTAGATCGTTTGCATGTTCTTCCAACAAATGAAAAATTCACAATTCACGTTCTCGTCTAAAAAGAACTGCAGGCGGGGTGGGGGGAGACACATAAAGATCTAAGGCAGATTTTTTTTTTTTTAAACCGATTTATCATCAAATAGTAAAATGGTAAAAATAAAACGTCTGCCTTTGCCATTAAGTTTCACTTTTATAGAGATTTGTTTATCTGATAACAAAGAAGCGTGTTGGTCTCCTGATATAAATTTCAAAGGTTATCTGTCTCTCTACAGCTAAAATAGATTTAGAAAATACCCGTTCTAGATTATTTAATTGCAATTTATTCTAATATTGGATGGCTTATCTATAGAAATGAGGGTTAAACGATGCGCAGACTACAGATGAGAAATCCCCCCCCCCTATTTACACGCATGCGCTGTTTGTTTCGAAAGAGGTGCTGAGGTCCGTGTTATCTTTCTTCCCAAATGTTTTCTTTGCCCCTCTGCTCACCACCTTCTTTCTTTCTTTTTTTTTTCCGTTGCTTCTTCATCCCCAAAGTCACATTTTATATCCAACTATGACAAGTCGATCGATCAAGCTCATATGTCTAGGAGAAGTAAGAGATAGTACAGATAGTTTTTTTTTTGGTTCGTTTTTTTTTTTTTTTTTTTTTTGTTCGGGGCTCTTGTTGTTCAATTCTCGTGAGGAATAAACAGGAAATCAACATTTCCGCTAAGGTCACGTGGTACATTTTTTTTTTTTTTTTTTTTTTCGTGCGAGTTACTAGGCAACATTCGAGGTAACCATGCAACCAAGTCCGTAGTCAAAAACGGCAACGCATTTCGCTCTTTTGAATCTGAAACTAGCGAGTGCGTTCTTTCACGACTCTGCCTCATCTTATCCAATGAAAAAAGTTTTCGTTGCACCCTCTAACCTACGAAGACTTTTAATATTACGAAATAAAAAACACTGTAACTTCAACCGGATAGAATTAGTTGATATGATTATTGTTAATTCTCTTTCTACTAATTTGTAAGTTTTTTTCTATCGCTAAACTTGTAGGACCTTATTTAGATTTCCTAATAATGGTTAATTATTTACTAAACTCAAGAGCCAAAAAGCTTCATTTCGGCGCTATGAAGTTATATAAATCAAGTGGATATTAAATCTAGCATTATTTCACAGCCGAATACAGAAACTATAAAAGTTTCGTACGAAATTTGACCAGAGAGCTTACAGGAATACACTCGCCGGTATTTACGAGTTGCCCTAGCCGGATCTTATACCAGAGATGATCGCTTTGTCCATGCGTCCATATATTTGCCTCCTATTGGTCCATTCTGATTAGGTTTCACTGGCCTGACTGTTTCAAGCTGGTTGGTTCTCCTCAGAGTCCAGGCAGAAACCTTAAGAGATCAAAAACTCTCGTTCAACACTAATACACCTCTCAGACACTTCGATTTCGAGTTCTTTAGTATTGAACGAAAGTTTTTGCTCTCTTGAGGTTTCTGCCTGGACTCTGAGGAGAACCAACCAGCTTGAAACAGCTGTCAGGCCAGTGAAACCTTATCAAAAAACGAACCAAATTAGAAAGCGAATATTCGGCTTTGAAATAATGCTGGATTTAATATCCACTTGATTAATATAATTGTTAATTATAATTTTAGCGATTTCTAATATTTCGTCTTCATCATTTGGCCTTTAAGACTGTTTTTATATTGTTTGAAAATTATTAATTCTTCTGACATTTCCAATTTTTTTTTTTTTAATCGTCTGTCTTTGGATTATACTTTGTATTTTCTGTCAAACATTTACATCTGGTTCCAAATAAGCCATTTGAATTTCCATTTGTAACGCCCTACATTTATTTTTCTATTTGAATAAGCTATTGATGCACGCATTTACATTTTGAATCGCAACTTCCTCTCTCACAGCGTATCGTTGCCTATTTACGTCACATCCGTTTTACTCTACAACAAACAAAACTTTTTTTTTATTAAATAAAGAAGACTGTTACCATTTGGACATCTTTCAGACAACCTCGACTATCCAGCCATAATTAAAAATGTCCATTTTAATCACAAAAAAAAATATTTAAAGAAATTCGCAAATGTCAGATGTTTCTGATTTTGGTCGCGTCATCAAAATGTTCATTTAATATTCGTTACCGAACGATAAAATTAGACATTTGAAAAGATATTTTTAAAAGTGCGTGTTCTCAACGAAGAAGAAAAATACCTACTTAAAGTTGAACAACAGTTTTTTTCGCTTGAGACTTTTTTGTAACCGCCCATTCCTAAGGCGTTTTTTCCTTGAAGATACCTGTGAACATGTTATTGTTACAGACATCAGGACATTATACGTCCGTATGCAAATGAAACACAATAGCGTTCAAATGTGCATAGTGCCTGTATCATTTCACCTTTCCCATCTTATAGCGCGCGGCTATTACCATAGCCTCTAGACACACATAACAGAACATCTCCTTCCACTGTCTCCTTCTCCTATTGGATAGAACGAAGCTACTTCTGTTGTTGTAGTTCTAATCTCACGTTCCACAAATAACGCATTTTGTCCTGGAGTGCTGATGTCCTGCGTGTCCCAAGGAGAGGCGTTCCCATTACAGTCTGGTTTTATTATATGTATTCTGACACGTGTTTGTTCCCCCCCTCCTCCATGCTCCTCTTTCCCCCCGGAAGCCATTGAAGAGAGTAAGAAAACATGAACGCTACTAAGTGCGTACTGGGAATGCAGTCTATTTGCATGGAGATAGAAAAGATATGAAGAATCAAGTCGGAAAATCGCGTTGGGGACTAATAGAAGTAGAAATGATAGTGAATAGCACACAAAAGGAGTCAGCAGGATATGTAAGGTGCATTTAAATTCCGGACAGGAGAAAACAGGAAAAGCGACAGAATGGGAAAGAAATTGAAAGACCAATATGTGTGTAGGGAAGGGATGTGAGAGAGAGAGAGAGAGAGAGAAGAAAGAATATGTGAAAAAAACACAAAGTATAGATAGAGAAAGAATGAACAAATAAGAGGGAGAGAGAGAGAGAGAGAGAGAGAGAGAGAGAGAGAGAGAGAGAAGAAAGAATATATGAAAAAAAAACACACAACGTATAGATAGAGAAAGAATGAACAAATAAGGGGGAGAGAGAGAAAGAGAGAGAGAGAGAGAGAGAGAGAGAGAAGAAAGAATATATGAAAAAAAACACACAACGTATAGATAGAGAAAGAATGAACAAATAAGGGGGGAGAGAGAGAGAGAGAGAGAGAGAGAGAGAGAGAGAGAGAGAGAGAGAGAAGAAAGAATATATGAAAAAAAAACACACAACGTATAGATAGAGAAAGAATGAACAAATAAGGGGGAGAGATAGAGAGAAGAAAATGAAGAAGGAAAGATAGAAAGGAAACAAGGATTAAACAAAAACGGAAGATGAAATGAAAAAAGAAAGAAAAATGTACACAACAGAGTAAGATAAATAGAGAGAAAGAATGAATAAAATAAAGTGAAAGAACAATTAGGAAAGTTTGACAGACAGATTTTTTTTTTACTTATTCGTATGGAGTGTCCTCCGTCCTTATTGGGGCGAGTTGCGCCCCCTCTTGGGGGTTTAAGTATTTATGTATATTTATTTATTTATGTATTTTAAGTATTGATTTATATTTAAGTATTTATTCGCGTGTGTTCACGGGGACCGGTTTGCCTGTTCTGAAAAATAAAAATTTCACCTTTAACGTCCGTAGACGCCGTACGATCACTGCCGTACCTCATGGTTTTGGCAATGATGTCTTCTGTTAGAATAAGCGCTAGGGTCGCAGATTCCACACACACACAAAGTTTGTAGGACAATCACAAACCCAGGTCTTTCCAACCAAAGGACTTCGTCTATACTGACTGAGCTACGGAAGCTGTACAGGCAGAGAGATAGATAGAGAAGGCAAGTATTAAATATAAAATGTGAAGCGTTAATATGGATAGAAAGAAAGAGGAAAGATAGAAATCGAAAAGTAGGAATTAATAAAATAAACAGAAAGAAAACTTCGATTAATAAATGAGAGATTGATAGAGAGAGAGAGAGAGAGAGAGAGAGAGAGAGAGAGAGAGAGAGAGAGAGAGAGAGAGAGAGAGAGAGAGAGAGAGAAGGGGCTACAGATATATAAAATAAGAAGGAAAGACAGGTAGCAGGAGAAAGAAAGAAAGGGTGAATAATATGAAGGTAACAGAAACACTGAAAACAAATAGCGAATCACGTAAAAGAGATAAATGGAGAAGGAGATGTTAAGATGCAGACCAGGAGGAGCGGGAAGAGAGGGAGGCTGCCAATTGTGTTGCTTGCAATGAAGCGAAACAGAAGGAATGTTTACAAGGCTATTTGGAGAATTTCTGGTGTCGTTAGGAATCGGAAGCAAGCTCATAACGCAGGTCCAATGGCATTCGGGAGGGTCTGAGACAGCGGGAATGCCGTACGGAAGTCACCGGCTAAATTAGAAGGGAGTGGGGAGAGGTGTTAGCTTGTGTTCTCTCTCTCTCTCTCTCTCTCTCTCTCGCACAGGTCTTAGCACAGCTCGCTTATTAAGGAAAGCTGGGATTAATATTACACGGTACAAAATCAGTGCGTTCATCTGCGCGTGCCACGGCAAAGTTTCCATGTTGTTCTCGGGATTGTTTATCTCGTGCTCTACAGAAGCATTTTCCTGCGGGGATCATGTGGATGGGCAAACGGACGAATAAAGTGGGAAATGACCCAGACGTAGCCGCCGTTTGAACCCATAAAAGAATGGGAAATGGACACCGGTGTGTGAACTCACAATCACAGAATGCTGTAGATTGAAATGGAAAGAATGAATTTTTATCTCTTTCATTTCCTCTTAAAAAGACACTTCTTGAGATTTGTTTTCATTCACATTCTTTCTAAGTTGCTAATTCGTGATTTTCAATGTTAGAGTTTGGCCGTCTTCCATATGAACATACTGACCAGAGAGCAGGCTGCTACTTATCAATCTGCATCAATTCGGATTCGAGGTTGTGTTGCGTGTGGATGCTGCTCCGAGGCCACATTCTTTTCTTGTTTTTACATGGTTCTTACAAAATTGCTAAACCAGTTTCAAGGCCTGTTGTCTACCCATAAACTCTATCTGGATGTTTCGCCCATCGCATTAATATATCATCATAGACATCGTATAAATATTTCGATTTTATTTTTCTTTTGTAGACATCCTCTCCCTTTTTTTTTTACTTACGTTGCTGTTTCCAGTCCAATGCAAAACTTGTCCAAATACTGACACGCAACTCTTCAAATCATAGCAAATAAACAACTGAAATAAATGTTGATTATTGATCATCAATATGGATTCGGCCAATCTCGATCCACAGGTGATCTTTAAGCCTACCTTTGGATTGAAGTACGGAAAGGATTGGTGAAATGTCATAGTCACTGCTAACATCTCTAAGGCATTGGATCGGGTCTGCCACAGCGGTCTCTTCAACAAACTACTTTCCTGTTATCTATCTTCAGCCTTGTTCAACTGAGTCTCCAATTAGATTTTACCACCAATGTAGGAGTATATCAGGGATTTGTACTTTCATCCCTCTTTATTCCTCCCTCTGTTAATACTATATAAATTCGAAATTTGCTGAACCATCGAATATTTCTTGAAAATATGACATGGTCCAACTGGATTCTCTCTAAGAGCGCATCATACTATTCGCAAGAGGGCAATCCAATTAATTCATAACCTTTCTCTCTCTCATAGACGTTCTGTTTCCATCTTATGAAATATCCACACTACATGATTATTTTTATGATATGGTAAATCTTGACAAGGGCATCTATGTGAAATGAAGAGAGGAAAGATGGTTTTTATTGTCCAGAAATTGTATGCAACGAATAACTAGAAAACCTCGCACTTCATATTCGCCACATTATCATCCATTTGCTTGTGCTATGGTCGCTACATCGGAGTTGGGGATACAAAATCAAGCTGTGGAGGCAGGGAGGGGGGGATTTGCTCATCGCGTGCCGAAAACCATGCAGTTTTTAGGCTCATGAATTATTAGAGATTGGTCGGAGCTCATTTCGGCTCTCCACTCCATATACGCTACATTGTTTTATTTTATTTATTTTTTCTTTAGTCTGAACACGATTTGAAGCCCACCGCTACCACCATGTTCCACGTGTGCGTTGCTATGGTAACGCCCCCAAGTAAAACCGCTATCCTCGAGTTTAAAGGATAGTTCAGTGCGGTCCCCTTACAGGTTTGCGTGTTCCGCTGATGAGCGGAGGTCTTTCGCTTGAAGCCGTACACCAGAAAAATTCTCCACCTCCTCGGGGGAACGACTCCCCAGTGGGTTGATCAAGCTCCTGCTTAGGGTTCAGTCGGCCGATGTTTCTCTCTCTCTCTCTCTCTCTCTCTCTCTCTCTCTCTGGAGGCTAACACCGCGTGTCTCGCGCTCAACTCGGCGACCACTCACATTATTGGATAGAAAGAATGGAGAAGGTTGTTACATTTGCGTGTGCTGAAGTTTCTCGTGCGAGGTCATTATAGGGTTGCTCTCTGGGAAATGGCGCGATCCATTCTTGAAGAGTTTGTCATCAAGGAGAGATTGATGTCGAACCGGTTTCATGTGTGGGTTCGCAATCGCATCGAAAATTTCCGATTTGTGGTTTTAAGGCGACTTTTATATGATGGGCGATGCTCCATAAAATGCTGTGTTCAGGGCAAATGGCATTATTCAAACAGATAACAAAATTACCTCCTTCTATGTTTAAAAAAAAATAACTCTATTTGATAACATGGGCTGACGTCATTCCAACGTCATATCCGTTCATCTCCTGCTCATCACTCGTAATCATGATTGCTTAGAGAACTATTCACAAGTTCATCAATGTCTTTAAAAAAACTCTTGCGATACCTCTGTGTCCAATAGGCACGTCCTAATGACGCAGAGTCACGTGTCTGCAGTATTTGAAATCCTAAATAGCCGATTGGTTTTGTTGAACTGTATAACTTTTCGTTATTTATAAGCCGAAACGGAATATCAAATAAACAACAGGAAACTGCAGTACGAAACCCAATTGCTATAAACTGAAGAAGCGTAGAAAGCGGCCTCTATAATTCACGAGAGATACCACCGCGTTTGTCTTTCCTCTATGGTCTCGTTCCATGCCTGCCGTTGTTGTTTGTGTTCGGGGTAGCTTTGTTTTCAATAAATATCTTCTCTCGCTTCTCTTGGAGCAGTCTCTTTATCTCACCCGCAAACAATCGTTAATTCACTGCAAATTGTTATTCTTGTACAGACTTAGCTCGCGCGCCTGGCAATTACCGATCTCTGATTTTGGAAATAAAAATAAACCGACTCGTTTATCACATTCCTTTTCACAATCAATTCCTCCGAAGAGTTTGTTTCCTCCTCAGTTTAGAAATCAGGATTTGGATGATGAGTTTGTTAGGATTACAATTACGTCATCAGGATTTAGATGATCATTGTGGCTATCAAAATATGCTTTTTAACTACATTTAAGATAACTTTATAATCGTTCTATCAGATTTTATATTATAGTTTTCAATTTTCGAACCATAATAAATTTAGTTCAATCAATTACCCAAGTTTAAGCAAACAAAATTTGCGCCTGAAGTATCTTAAAGACTGAGGCAACTCGTGGTAAAGGTGGATCAAGCTCTCATCACTCCCTCTCGTAGTATCTCCCATAATGTAAAGCACATCTCCTTGCGGACATGTATAATGCTATGCATTAAGGGAAAGGCCACTATCCAGAGCGGTTGCTACCTTTATTGAGGTCTCGTCAGTGGGAGGCAAACCCAGAGGTGGTGATACCAAGGTGGAATCAACGGAGAAGCCATCTTTGCCTATACGAGTTGCCAAAAGGTATACCACCTTAATATTAATCACTCTGGATTTAGAGAAAGATGTTGGAAATTTTTTGTCTACTTATTATCCCCATCTTTGAATCTGGCTTCCACTGAGGAGACCTCAATAAAGGTCGGAACCGGTCTGGGTAGTGGCCCTTCCCTTAATGCATAACATTATACATATCTGCAAGGAGATGTGCTTTGCATTATGGGAGATACTAAGACAAGTAGTGATGAGAGCTTGATCCACCTTTACCATGAGTTGCCTCAGTCCTGAAGATACTTCAGGAAAAAAACTTCCAACATCTATTCAGACGAGTTTCAATTCTGATTTAATTTAATTGCAATGGCTTGTCATTGAATCTATTGGAATTAGATTCGCATTTAAAATATCTGCCATTTTCATTCACTTATTAAGATTTACATTTCGCCAAAGTGTAGGTGTTCCTATTACTATTTGGAATTCCAGTTGCTGTAGTGGTTTACCTCAGCAACAAGAGTTGGATTGCAATTTCATTCGTTAAGAATTATTAATTTAGATTTTAATCCAAAATTTTCGATTACAATTTGAGCTAATAGAAATTGAACTGGAAAACTTTTTAATGTTTAGAGATGAGATTTTAACTTTCATTTCAGGATCCTTTATTGCCATTTTTAGGATTTCGGCCTTATCATTATTGTTAAGAATTCGAATACCGTTTTTCGTGGTTTGGTTTATAATTTTTGACAATTGTGCTCGATTACCACCGCAGCCATTTGGATTCGGATTGATTTTTATTGTTGTGAATTCGGTTAAGGTTTGATATTTCAACTATGTGCGGGCTTTGTTTTACCATTTATTGCGACTGAACTTAAGTTTATTGGATTCATCTCGAAGCTTGGACATTCGTTTATCTCCAAGGTTTATCTCCTTGGAGACTTACAATTTACGTTTTAGGTTTTAAATGATAATTTTTAGGATTGTCTTGTTCCTGGATTTAGATTTTGATTTCGTATTATGGAATTTATCATCTCAGCCTCTCGGAATCCATTTACGATTTCTAAGATTTAGATTATCGTGCTGGTTGAGAAGATTTTATTCTGATCACTTATTTCTCTTTCGTCGTGTAGAAGCGGCAGAATCCCCCCCTCCCTCCTGTTTGTAAATGTCACTCACCACCGTATTTACAACCGTAACATTCCCGTAAGTCCACACTCGCAAAAACGCGAACCCTTTAAGCAATCTCCTCAAGAAAAAGAAACCTTGTCTTAAGACGTCTGCTCTTTCAATCAAGAAAAGTCTTCAAAGTCGTTCTAAACCTGTCAACAAGTTTTTTTTCTCTCGTCATATCAACAAATTGTAGGCCGATAATAACAAAGACGGACTTAGCTCCGTAACTGGCTTTCGACTTAATTATTCTTGCTGCTAATTATTCTTAATTAACTCTTGCCATCTAATTATTCTGCCCATTTAGTCTCGTGCATCAGCTGCTTCCTGTCTTTAAGAAGTTTATTAAAAGCCCCCGTAAGTTTTCTCCCCTTCTAAGTTTTGCCTTGTTCGACTCAAAGATCTGCCACTAGCGATCATTTATATTCGCCTTTACAAATTAGCGCCGTCGTGTTTAGGGAACACTGTATAAATAAGATACCTTTCAAACAAGGCACAACTTTGTCTTTACTGATAAAAGAGCTGGTCGTTTATTGGCCAGGACGCATGCGTAAACGTTCGGGGATTAAACCTGAGAGGAACAGAGAGTTTTGATTGGTGCAAGCCAACAATGGAGAAAAAATATTTTTTTTTTTTACGTTTTTTTTTTATGGAAATACTTTTCAACAATTGCTTCGAGATCAGGTTTCCATGGTAGCACGAGGTGAGTCTACTAAAAATTATATTTCACCAATTATGGTATCCATTAGCAACCTGTACTTACATATTTGATAGTGTTGTCTAACTCATACCAATGAGACACAACTTCCGTTGAATCAACCGACGCGCCCTCTAGCGATCTATCCTGGAACTACCCTGTCGATGTGTTTGACTGTTCATTTTTATATAACTATTTCGAATAATAGCGATAAAACCTTTTACAAGATTTACTCATGAAACCTTTTGGAGAAAATTTTCTTTTAAGTTGTCAGGCACGCAGTTCTTACTCACGTAGCCCGCAAAAGCGGTGCGCTTTTAGCGTTCGCAAAGGTGAAAAAAAAAAAAAAAAAAGTTCACAGTCGAAGCCTGTACAGCACTGATTCTAGCAAGCTCCAGGCCGGTCGATAGGACAATTGCGTTACACAAACAACATCGCACCTTAACACGATAAAGGCAAAAGAGAATTCCCCTAAAGTAGACGAGTGGTCCCTTTGCGGCTTAAACCTTGCCATCCCATTTATATAGTTCTCCTCCAGGGTGGAGAATTTTTTTTTCTTGACTTTCAATCAACATTGTGTGTATGTGTGTGTGTGTGTGTGTGTGTGTGTGTGTGTGTGTGTGTGCAGTAGTTTTTTTTTTTTTGCCTCGATATTACCAACAAAAGTTACCGCAGTCACAGGGATTACAACAATAGTTGGCAAGGATTAAATAAAAGTGGAAGCAACTCAACATTTATCGTTGCTTCAGAAGGAACAGCTTCTTTTAAAAGTCAAATAGATGTCGGGAACTACAGGGAATCGATACGAAAACTAAACTTTTATTTTGTGAGGACGGATTGAGTTGTTATTAATATTTAGGTAATTTAGTACCACGCGATCTTATTTATGTTTATTTTATTTGTTCTACGTATTGATCTATCGACTCAAAACGTGCTTGATGGAGTAGGAAGATGAGAACAAACAATTAAAGATATTCTACGATGAAGTGAGTTTTACGCTTACAACCTTCATCACCATCTTCTTCTTCTTTGAGTGCCATCTCCTGTCGGAGGTCGGCGACCACCTTGGCAAATTTTGAGCGATCCTCAGCAACTCTAACAGTCTATCAGAGCTCATGCGAGTCCACTGTCTGATGTCTGCCAGAGATTTTCTTCGTCTTCTTTGTCCTCTTCTTCCATTTATCTTCCCCTTTATAAGCAATTGAAGTATTTTATATTTTTCATTACGAAGTAGGTGACCAAGATATGCAGTTTTCCTTCTTTTTTATGGTATCTAAAAGTTCACGTGATTTTCCCCATTTTTTCCAGTACTTCCTCATTGGACGTTTTTGCTGTCCATGGGATTTTTAACATTCGTCTGTGTAACCCCATCTCAAATGGTTCAAGGTCTTTTTATTGATGTTGTTTTCAAGGTCCAAGTTTCTGCACCGTACAGCAGTACAGACCATACATAACATTTAACCATGCATACTCTAAGTTCTAAGTTTAAACTACGGTTACACAGTGTTGAGTTCATCAAGAGAAATGTTTTTCTTGCCATTTCAATTCTAACCTTTATTTCCATTTCTGGATTGTAATCTTCATTTAACCATCATCCGAGATATTTAAACTTAGTCAAGCTTTTTATTTGTTTCTTTCTCATTTAAATAAAGTGCTGAATTAAGAATTGGTTTCTTGTTTTCACCTTTTAAGAATTGGTTTTTTGTTCATCATACCTCCCAACATGTCAGTCTTCATGGTTGGCCCACTCCAAATATCCCATCCATCTGATTGTACCTTCGATGACATTCCTATTCTTCACTCAGAAGTGATTCATCTTTTTGATAAAGAAAATATCAATTGTAAACTTCTGTTGGCATAAATATCGTACATCTGCAACTACCTGAGCATCCAAGAAGCGAGAAGTTTACTACCAAACACATAAAACAATTAAAGTGATTCTTGTTAGTTGTGTTACCAACCCTTCTTCTCTCTCTCTCTCTCTCTCTCTCTAGCTGATGAATGCAAGGAGTATATCGCCAGAGAAAATTTTGCAGAATACTTACGCAATGTATATATCCAATCTTTCCGAATCTTTGCAGTGACTACTTGTCCGTTTCATCCATTCTACTATTCAAAGAGTTGATTTCAGATTAATTACACTTTTAAAAATATGTTCTATCCTTTTGCCATGAGGTGAACATTTCCATTTAGATGTTAGTTAACACTTTTGGGATTTCTATAGCGATGGGTTTTAGTGAATCAGACAAGATTTAACAACGGATTCAAATTGGCCCAAGGGAGTGCTTTCTCAAACTACTTACTGTAGTCGATGGACCGTTCAAAATATTATGGTCTTATCGTGTGAGAAGATTTGTGCGTAATCCCCGATGGAGAGCGAAAATAAATCCCGTGTTGAAGATAAACGGTAAGCACATGAACAGCTAAAGGAAGATCTAAATCTAGAAAAATATGAAAGTGATAGAATGTAAAAGTTTATAATTTTTGTCATTTGGCACTGCTTGGAAAATACGATTGCATTTTTATCAAATTAGATTAAATATTTATTTAAATTTGTATATGTGTTCGATGCTATGCTAGATACGTGGGAGACCATTTAATCTATGTTGGAAAAGTAGCCGATGGGCAAATATTTTCATATCTTTAGTTTTTGACTGAAAACATAGAGCCAAAAGACTTCACTTTGGCGATGAAAAATTATTCAAATTAAGTGGATATTGAATCCAACATTATTTCAAACCCGAATAGAGAAACTACAAGGGTTTCAGAGAAACTATAAAAGTTTCGGCGGATCCAAGCGTAAGCAAACCTTTCATGACAGGAGCAACTCGTAGTAAAGGTGGAGTAAGATCTGATCACTATCCTTAGTATTTCCCATAATGTAAAACACATCTCCTAGCGGACATGTATGATGCATAACATCATACGTGTCAGCTACCCATCATACATGTTAATACACTCCGCTAGGAGATGTGTTTTACATTATGGGAAATACTGAGGATAGTGATCAGAGCTTACTCCAACTTTACTACGAGTTGCCCCTGTCATGAGTTTACTTACGCTTGGATCCGCCGAAAAGTTTATAGTTTCTGTATTCGGCACGAAACTCTTGTAGTTTCTCTATTCGGCTTTGAAATAATGTTGGATTCAATATTCACTTAATTTGGTTTTTGATTTGATCTCACGTTAAACTCATCCTCTGTCGCTCTTCTTTGATGTTGATTTAACTCCATAATACAAACAAGAACTCATCTTTTTAAGTTTGTAATCGGATAGTTCCATAACATGCTTTTTTTTTGTTCGTTCCATTCTTTTAGTATTCAACTACTGTGTATCGTGAATTGCTGTTAACTAGTTAAATCTGTCTCCTTTTCCGCCTATCATAACAAACGTTGAAATGGGAGCGGATTATAAAACCCAACCCCCTCCCACCCACTTCGTTATAAGGACCACGTTAGGTGCAATTCTCTGTCATAATTCTTTAACAGTTGAATGAAAAGTCAGCTCATTTTTATGTGCATTTCAAAAAATCGTTTTTGTACTCAAGTCAACTGGGGGATTTCAATACACACTCGTTAACAGTCTTTTCAGCTCACGAAAGAACGAATAGGAGAGAAAAATCGTATAGTTTTCTCTGGTGAACCCTAACATCTACTACGAACTAGGGCAACGTCACGACATAAGATTTAGTACTTCCGACTTCAGACACACCAATACAATAATCGATCTCTTTGTCTCTGTAAAATGCATCGCGTGTGACAATTGATCACTGCCATGCTTTAAACTGCATGGAGAGACAGATCTTTCTGAGGCAGATAGCAGTCCCGATTAAAAGAAAGAAGAGAGAGAGAGAGAGAGAGAGAGAGAGAGGCAGATAACAGTTGTGATTATTTTTGCGTCACATTCCACTTCCTAGTGATTTATAGTTTTATTTCTTGCTATGCCAGGCTCGTAGCACAACGTTTTGGGCTGTTGAGCAAATTCAGACTGCCTTTGTCTTCATCTATTATCCATTTGGGCTGCATAACTGAAATGGACAAAAGCTTCATTTAGGCAGGAAACATACGAAAGAAATGGCTAGGGGGATGAAGTGCAAAAAAAAAAAAAAAAGACGAAAAGTAAAAACTTTGCTAGCACATTAATATATTTCTTTTCCTGTTTTTTTTTTTTTTTTTTTATAAAAACATCATTTAGTTCTTGGAACTTGGGAGTTGGAGCTACACAAAGAAAGGTTGCAACTGGATCGATGCTTTGTGTGTGTGTGGGTGTAAGAAGTGTTTGCTACATGCAACATACATTAGCGACCCCCGCGTGACATAAAGTACATTTTATTGAAAAACATTTGGAAGTTTTTAGATTTATTTCCAACTAATGAGAAAAGTAAGTCACAGGGATAATGATAGTAAATAGTAGATTAAATAATTATCCCAGGGATAATAAATACTGTTCAAATGATAATAAAATTAGCATTAAGACTAATAAAAATTAATATTTAGGGAGGATACAAAACACGTTATCATTAATGAATTTAGTTTAATCCTTTATCCAAGTGTAAGCAAACAAAGTTTGCCCCTGAAGTATCTTCAGGACTGAGGCAACTCGTGGTAAAGGTGGATCAAGCTCTCATCACTCCTTGTCTTAGTATCTCCCATAATGCAAAGCACATGTCCTTGCGGACATGTATAATGCTGTGCATTAAGGGAAGGGGCCACTGACCCAGATCGGTTTCGACCTTTATTGAGGTCTCGTCAATGAGAGTCAGACCCAGAGGTGGTGATAAAGGTAGAAGCAATGGAGAAGTCATATGTACCAGGATAAAGGATTAAACTAAATTTATTATAGTCTAACCAAGTGGGAAAAAACTTCCAACGTTATCATTAAAATAACAGACAGATTTCAGTATCAATAAACGACCGGATAATCACACTAACCTCAGGGCGAAGGGAAATTAATAATCATTAGAACAGTGTGTATAATCGAGTTAGTTATCATTAGAATATAAAATCAACTTCATTATTATTAATTATCCTTAGAACAGTTTTCCTGCTTTCAGAAAAACGTTGATTCTAATTCCGTTTAGAACTCGATCAATTTCATAAAGGTTTTGTAAGTGTAAGTGAGTTTGCCGGTCTTATCAGGAGATGGTAGGATTACTCCTCCCGAAATACAGACGAGTCACGTGATTGTCAACTACCAGAGTCGCTTGCAAGACTGGCAGAAGTTGCGTTCAGTCTGATAGATTCGCTCCTAAGCAAGTGGAGAGCGACTCACTAAATTGGCTGCTTTGCTGTGTTGGTGTAAACGTACTAATGGGAATACACAAGAAGTACTTCAACTTTAAGATGTCTGGTCATGGAGTTCCATGCTCTTGAATTTTTACACGACTTTATCACCGCCTTTGTGCGAATCAGGTTACCATAAAATGAAGGCGGGGGTCCAAGAACTGAGGGTAACAAGAAACCGAGGAAATCTATACCTTTGCCAATGGCAAAATTGCAATTAATGAGGGTATCTGTTGAGTAGGTGGGCCTTGCATGAAAATCTGCTTTGCTATATCATGTTCTACAGGTTCGAACACTGGTAAAGGACGTTCATCAACTTCGATTAGCATTGTGACAGTGATTTCTACAAGAGAGTATGCGAGACCGTCTCGAGGGCTTAAGAGTTTTGTAAACGTATTGCTAAAATGGCGACTGGCCAATTAGCAATGGTCTACGATCACTTTTGGTCAAAAGCTACGAAACAACGGATGTGACGTCATACAAGTATGGTTATAAAGTCGTAGAAGCATGATATCACATCCTTTTTTATAAACTATCAAGGAGACAGCGTGAATTTAACATACCGAGAGACAAGTATAGTAAAAATGTTTACATATTTCGTTACGTTTTTACTTGTAATTATTGTTTGTAATTTAGAGATCGAAGTTTTTAAATGTGGAAGCGTTATGGTTGCAAAACTGGTAGAAATATTTGTAATTATTTCATCTCTGTATAAAAGTGTTTCGGCGAAAGAATTGAATGAAGTTATGGCTGATTGAAAGAGCTCCACCACTTATTCCATTAACATCATCCCAAGCACGCACGCACGCGCACACACACACACACACACACACACACACACACACACACACACACACACACACACACACACACACACACACACACACACACACACGCACGCACGCACGCACGCACGCACTTGACCACCCATTAAGTACGCATTCATACACATTATTATCTCTTTATGTCACTTCAAACACAAGAGTGGTCCTCAGCATTGTGTTGCTAAGATTTCCTCTTCGCAAATCCCTTTGGGCAATTAAATATTATCAAAATTATCTTTCTCCACATGACTGCTTCGTTTCTGTTAATGCAAACGAATTTTGTGTAGCGAAATCATCAAAAGAATCTACTTCAGATCATTACAGAAAGGAGAGACAGAGAGAGAGAGAGAGAGAGAGAGAGGCAAAGGATGTAAAGAAACTTGAGAGATGAAGGACGTCTTGTGAAAAGAATTATTTTAATGAGAAACACATTGCATAACAGCAGGTCTTCGTCGCTTTACTTCAAAAAGGAAGATCAAAGAAATGCGATTCAAGGTGAAAAATGTGATCATTTCACCTAATTTCTTTCTTCTCTCTCTCTCTCTCTCTCTGTAAAGCGGACCACTTCCTCTTCAGCATTCACTTTGCTTCCAGGCTCTACGTTTTCGTAAAATTTCATGTAATATCTTCAGTTGTTTTTCACGAAAACGACATTGACGCTTTCGATTGATCAACAATTTGTTTTGGCTAATATACTAAATAATAGAGACCTGTGTAGCTCAGTGGAAGTGGAGCTTGCGTCCTCTGCGCATGGTCGCTCGAAGTTTGACTTAAGTTCAAGTCTAGTCGCCGACTAGAGGAACTTTTTCTAAGCCTTTCTTCGAGTTAGTTGATCTCTGACACGGGCAAGCGGGTTTTTCATCCCGTAAATCAAGAACATAGTACCCACATTATTCCACACAGTGACATATCTTGTTAGGGTTAGGTATCAAGAGATGGCAGCACTTGTTTGCCAGCCTCTTCATCGGTGGCTGCTATAATTAGTGATAGACATGGGCCAGCTATCTCCGATTGGCTACCGGTGGAGATTGAACTGCCCACTCAGTCTCCAAAAGCTAGATAGGGTATAAATACCTCGGCCACTCCCTATAAGGGAATAAAAGGCGTTAGCTGATTTATATTTATATATACTAAATAATAATAAACAGAAACTACCCCCTGCCTACGAACTCAGTTTAAAGCTTCCAGAGTTGGCACATTCCTAGTTCGTCACACAAACGTAGTAGAAGTTAATGGAATTAAAGAATGACCACGCCTAGAATGTATCATTCTTAGGTGTTAATCATACCAAAGAGATTTTAAGACCTTGGGGATGGGGGACAAAATGCCACTTCTGGGACATTAAAACTCTTCGTTTTTATGTATCTTAAGAGAGAAAGACTAGGGATGATTCTCTTCGTTAATATAACACGTGTCAATTTTAGTTTTTCCCTTTCTATACCTGAACAGAAAAGTCTATAATCATATATGCATGGGAAGAAATAATTTTGCGCATTTTTATGTAATGACTACGTGTGATGCCATGAAGAAATTTAGTAGCAACATCAAAGTTATACATCGTATGAAGAAGTACTAATTACAGACAGGCTATCAGTTCCTTTGCAACCTTTTAGCTAGCTAATGCATCGATGTTTTATGCAAGTTGAAAGTTTATTTTTCACTTGGTTAGAGTATAATAAATTTAGTTTAATCCTTTATCCAAGTGTGAGCAAACAAAGTTTGCGCCTGAAAATATCTTCAGGACTGAGGTAAGGTAGTGCAACACCAGGCAACTCCGAGTAAAGGTGGACCAAGCTCTCATCACTCCTTTTCTCAGTATCTCCCATAATGCAAAACACATCTCCTTGCAGATATGTAAACTGCTATGCATTAAGGGAAGGACCACTACCCAGACCGGTTTCGACCTTTATTGAGGCCTCATCAGGAAGGCAGACCCAAAAGTGAAGATACTAAGGCAGAAGCAATAGCAGAGGTCATATTTACCTATAGGAGTTGCCAACACGTGCACCACCTTATTATTGAATTACTCTGGATTTAGAGAAAGATGTTGGAAGTTTATTTTCAAGACAAGGAGGGAGGAGCTTGATCCACCTTTGCTGCGATAACTTTGCTTACACTTGGATAAAGGATTAAACTAAATTTATTATAGTCTAACCAAGTGAAAAATAAACTTTCAACATCTTTCTCTAAATCCAGAGTAATTTAATAATAAAGTGGTACACCTTTTCGCAGCTCGTATAAGTAAATATGACCTCTCCTATTGCTTCTGCCTTTGTTCTTTCCACGTGTTCAATCAATCCATTGATTCAACACGTGGAAGAAAACAATGTATATCACATTGTATATCACATTATGACATCAGGCCTATTATATGTCATAATAGGCCTGATATCTGCTTTATAAATTCTGATTTCTGTCCCTACTTCAAGATATTTATTTTTCCATATTATTTCATTCAAGTATCCTGGTATTCTTGCAGCTTTTGCAACTTGTTCTTTGACTTCTAGATGTGGCCTTCCTTCCCAGTTCACCTAAATAGTTGTAGTTGTTCGATAATAGTACCTTCCAATTCTAATTTGCATCTTTGTGGTTCTCGTGATATTGTCATACATTTTGTTTTAGTTTATCTTCATATTAACCAATTTTGCTGCTTTATTAAATGTATGCAATAATATTTGTAGCTGAGTTTCATTTTCGGCAAATTAGTAGTGCAACATCTGCATAACATACGTTTCTTATTGTTCTATTATTTATTTTCACTCCTGTAGTTTGTATTTTATTAACCTTTTGTAATATTCGTAAAGGGTGTCCCAAACTTCACGCAAGATTTAAATTTAGCGCCATTTGTGCAGTAAACTGTTGCCAACAAGAAAAAAAAGACAGCGTGACAGCTGACAGTTCAGGGTTATTAAAAATGAAGCGCTACACGAAAGAACAACGCATTTTCATTGTTGAGCAATATTTTGAAAATAATGCAGGTTTGGCAGCTACAGTTCGCAATTTTCGTACAAAATATGATCGGAATAGTGATTTAACTTCAACTGTGAAAAGATTAATTAAAAAATTCAAGGAAAATGGATCAATTAGTGATCTTATACACTCTGGCCGTCCTTCAACAAGTCGTTCAACAGAAAACATCGAAGCGGTTCGTGAGAGTGTTATTGCTGAGAGTCCAGGAACATCAATTCGGCACCGTGGTCTTGAATTGGGCATTTCGAGAAGCTCTCTACAGCGTATTCTCACGAAAGATTTGCATCTTTATGCTTACAAAGTTCAATTGACTCAAGAACTGAAGCCTGCTGACCACACACAGCGAAGAAAGTTCGTTGAATGGATTATGGAAAAACAACAAGTGGATGCTTATTTTTCGAACAAAATCATGTTCAGCGATGAGGCTCATTTTCATCTTGATGGCTTCGTTAATCGACAAAATTGTCGTATTTGGGGTTCAGAAAATCCATGAGTGATTGTTGAGAAACAAATGCATCCACAACGTGTCACTGTTTGATGCGGATTTTGGACTGGAGGCATCATCGGTCCATTCTTCTTCGAAAATGCGGCTGGCAAGGCACTAACAGTTAATGGTGCTCGCTATCTGGACATGATAATCCAGTTTTTGTGCCTGAATTGCAAGAGACAGATGTGGACGACATGTGGTTTCAACAAGACGGTGCCACATGCCATACAGCCCGAGAAACAATTCAATTACTGCATGAGTCATTTCCTGGTCGTGTAATTTCCCGTTTTGGTGATCAGAATTGGCCGCCCAGATCATGTGACTTAACGCCGTTGGACTTTTTTCTTTGGGGCTTTTTGAAGTCTAAGGTTTATGCCAACAAGCCCACGACCACCCACGCCTTGAAGGAGGAAATTGAGCGCTGTATCAACGAAATTCAGCCACATTTATGCAAAACGGTCATGGAAAATTTCGACAAAAGAGTGCGTATGTGCCAGCAAAGCCGTGGAGGCCATTTACCTGATATGCTATTCCATGCATAACCCTATACTGTATACTTTATGAATCAATAAAAAATTACAATTTTTAATTAAAAACCTGTGTTTTCTATCAAAATTACTTCTTGCGTGAATTTTGGGACACCCTGTACATATAAGTTTTAGATTTTTTTTTTATCATCGTGGAAGATGGCATTGGAGTGATATGATACAGCAATAACATCTCCAGACTTAAATAAAAAATAATATAACTATAATTATTCTTTGGGTAGTTGAAGCTGTAAAGGATTAGACTGGGGATTTGAGATGTGACACTTCGGGAAGAAATAAAAACGATATTAAAAAAAGAGCATTCATATGTCAGAGGAAAGAAGATGATGTAGTTAATCCCATCGGTCTTTTGTGTGTTTTTATTTCTTAAGATAATAATTAACATTCGATTAAGCATCGAGTGTATCGCTTAAACCACCAGGGAGATATCAGATTTAATTAGAACACAGACTCCATTAATGAATGAACAACAACATAAAAAAAAAAGGTTTATTCGATAATTTATCGTTGAACAAAAGAGGGCATTGCTGTCGTCCACTGCAACAATGTATCTTTCTTGTAAATGGCATAGAAACATAGCTACGCGCGTTGCTAGGAGACCAGATCTCTGTAAAAAATGGTTTGCTAGGGCAACAAGAGAAAAAAAAAACACTGACATCGAGAAACTGACAAATAAAAAAAAATACAAAAAATAATCAGACATAAAACAATACTTATTAACAGCAACGAAACATTCGATGCGCGATAAACATGGCCTTTGTTTTTACGAAACTACAAAACGTCCGTGAAAAGTTTTGTCAATCAGTGCAAGCTCTGAAGTTATCATCGGTCATCATCCCTTCAATTTCCTTTTGATCCTTTTTGGCCACTTGCCAGGTGATAGACAGACAAAGGGGCGGGCATACAGTTTGGACATTATTAACTTTCTGCGTTCAACATCCAGGTGAAGGGATAAAATTCTCTGTGTGTAGACTGAATGGCACTGCCTCTTCCAATGACGCTCCAGTAGAAAGTGCTTCCCTAACGACCCAGGCTTTTATTCGCATCGTCTTTAAGATGGACTTTATACCGACCGGGAATTGGTTCCTTGTCTTATTGCATCTTAGAGTCTCCGAAACAAACAACGTACCTGTTTATGCCTCCATATCATACGGAAAAAAAAGGCTTACCTTATCCCTGCCTTGATAAGGATCTCTACGTTATGATTGTCCGTATCTTATTGCTCCGTGGATTTCGCAAGCTGATTGTCTGCACTATCTTCAAATACTTCATAGTTCTAAGGACAATAATGCCATAACTAGAGACATCTAGCGGAATTATCGTAAATGTTTTTCTTTCTTTTCTTTTTTTTTGCTTCTTCGAGTGAGTGCTATTCCTAACTTGTTTTATACGATGGTTGACACGTCTATCCTTTCCATGGAATTTTTTTTAAGGTTCCACCTGACGCGATAAAAACTGATAGAGTTATCTGATTAGTCCTTAATGATTCTTCTTTGACACACTTAAAGGAATTATTCTTTCTTGAGCAATATATTGATTTTCATCGCTCGAGATATTATCAGATGCTGACATTTGAAAATTAAATTTAACTTGAAAAAGAAAGAGCTTAGAGTACATAAAAAGAACGGAATGGATAAGCAGAGAGAGAGAGAGAGAGAGAGGCAAATAAGCAGATTAATAAATGTATTGAAGGCTGGGATCCCCCTGACACCGACATCGGCTAAGTTGGGATCCCTGTTTGTTAAGGCCGATCAACTTATAATATAACAACACAGCAATAAATATTAAATCACGACCACAGAACGTCGCTTAGCAACAGTGTTACCCAGCAACCTTAACCATGCAACGAATCTGAAAAAAAAAAAAAAGCTTAAATTCTTACCGACCAATTCACGTATGTGATGTGAAGTTTAATTAATGACTAGCCTTGTTTTACTTTTCCATCTTCGTACACACGAGCATAATTGCAATCTATCATATCAAGCAACCGATCAATAACGATTGGATAGTCGCTAACCTTCCTCTAGTTGAAAATTGCCTACACGAAAAGAAAAGTAGGTTTGGCATCTGCTCATACTTCAAACGATGACCATCAAGCCTCGGCAGTATTAAACCGAATAAAATTTGCATGGTTTTCTTTCACAAGGACACGCGATTGTAAAGGAGAGTTGAACGAATGATGCCAGAGGATTGTTCCCATGATTCGTGAAAGGCAGGTCAATGTCTGCACCCCAAGACTAAGATTTATCCCATCGTCCTTCCCACCATCAACTAGATGATGTTCATCACCCGTGGATAAGCCGTCCCCATCCACACGCCAGTTAATTAGCTGCTAATAAGACGCCATGTTGGATTTTTCTAACCGTTTCCTGGACTTGGGACAAAGTATTATCCATTAAATGCAATTTATCCAGTTGTCACAAGGCGGGGTAAGTGTAGCAGAACGTTCTTAAGTACTTGTCAAAGCTGAATGTTGCTTTACGTTCCCTCTATCCCCTTTTGTGTCCCCCTCGGTGCTCCACCAAGCGTCACCAGAGAATTATAGGTCTATTAAAAGCCGGAGTATGAGTTCCTTCCGGTTGTGTGGAAAATAACGAAGATAGCTTAATGTTAAGCGTTAATTACGTAACTGAAGTACCTTCATGTTACAGGAAAGGGTCTTTAGAGTCATAGCTAATCGATTTCTCACTTTGCTTGCTCTGAGGTTGGCGTGGCCATTTCTTGATGACAGCAGTAATGCTGATTCTACCAAGAAGTCAAGCTTAATGGAAGAAGGGATTTTTCTGTTAATTCTTGATGATGACGTCTAATAGTCGAATTTACCATTTTCCACAGCCTCTCTATGATTGGTGGGGAGGTTTGCTTCTGCGCTCATCTACGGAACACCAAAATAAGTGGTATTTCGAGGATGCTCTTTCCGGAGATTGTTTTTTTGGATTCACGTCGCAAATGTGCGATTGCAAGAACTCGTCAAATTTTAGGGGGATTACATTCGTCGTTCTAAAAATATCAAATTATTTTTTAAGGGGAAAACATTGGCAATTGCAGTAATTAAAATTGATATGCATAATCTCTCTCTCTCTCTCTCTCTCTAGTTCTTTGTATTTAGTATTTGTCCTTTCTTTCTTTCGTTCTTTTTCTCTCTTCATCTTTCTCTCCCTCTGTACTTCTTTCTATCTATTATTTTCTCTTTCTTTCATTCTTTTTTCTTCTATTTTTACACTTCTGCAGCTCGTTATGTCTCTATTTTTTCACTATCGCTTTTTTATTCCTGTTTTTCTTTCTATATTTATCTCCCTAATTCTCTCTCTCTCTCTCTATTCGTTTGTGTTTCATTATCAATCATTACTTTATTTTTCTACTATTTTTTCTCTTCTTCGCTCTATTATAAAAAGAGAGCTAAAATAGCTCTCTTTTTGTCTGTTAAATCTCTCTTAATGGTTCAATTTCTTTTTTTCTCTGAATTCCTACAATATTTCTTTATTTCTTTTTCTCTCTTGTTTTTCTCTTCTTTTCGTTCTTTCCAGTTTTTCTCTTTCATCCATCTGTTATCTGACTATTCTTTATTTGTTATACTTTCTTTATTTTTCCAACAGGTTTTAATTTTTATTATTCTGTAACACGTATTTTCATGGATGTGTTTATAACCCACCCACCCACTTCGCCATACGTTTATCTTTCTTTCTTTCCAGTTCTCCTGCATCTTCCGTTTTTTCTTACACTCTCTGAGTATATAGTTTTTCCTTTTTATTTTAATTTTGAGCTGTCGCCTGTAATAACATTCACTGTAACATTGACCCTAAGTGTAAGATTTACAAGTCTGATTATAACCAGCAAAGATCGTAGCTTAATTCGGTTCAACCTTAGTTAATCAGAATTGATTATCTATTAGATAGATAGATAGATAGAGAGAGAGAGAGAGAGAGAGAGAGTTAACTCAGTTCAACTATGAGACTTTCTATGTTTCCCCTCTACTTTTCTGTCTTTTAAATCTCAACGTTCTTCATGTGTTTGCTTTAACATTTGCTCTCATACTAATTCATTCTTTCCTCTCTGTGTTTTTGCTCAATTTTTTCTTTGTTTTGCGTTCATCATTCTTTCGTCTATCACTCTCTTTCTTTCTTTCTTGTCCGCCTAAGAGAAGAGTGTGTGAATAATCCCAATGATTGAGAGAGTAAGGTTTTATTGAGGGTTGCCATTGAAAACGAGGTAATGGCTCTCTCGTTGGCAGATGTTTGGAGTTCGATACCTTTGTCGATAACGGCATCACTATGATGGATGAAGAATTGGGCCACTTGAACTTCCGATGATCTTAAATAATAGCTATCGCCATTGGTTGAAAGGATGATTAGCCAAGTGGCCGACATAATTGCAGCTGGTGTTAAGGAAGAGGACACGTTGGGAGCTTATTTACTAATGGGATCAAATTATAGCTGTGGGATTCGGTTAGTTGGAGTTTGGGATTTGTTTTGTAATGCGTTATTTAACTTGTTCGCAATATACTGTACTGCTTTAGTGCTGGGTTTTACAATAAAAAAGTCTTATATGAAGTTAGCACAGCTGGGATATTGAATGTCTTGAATGTCTGTTTTATTTTTTATTTTTTGAGTTTATTTGTTTCTCTCTCTCTCTCTCTCTCTTGGAAGATTATAAAAGTATAAAAGTATTTATAGCGACATTTAAAAAGTTAACATTCTAACATGATAAACCCAAGAAAATATCAAAGGAATGCTAATACATCATTAAAAGCATACGCGGATTGAACCGAGTGCCTCGAAACTGTTTTCGAGTAGAAACGAAACTTGTTATAGAAGATGAAAAATATCAGAACTCGTTGGCATATTGATGAGATTCCTTCTCTGATGGAAGAGACATCTGGTGAATGAGTGCTGCAGTATGACGTGATAATTACCACCATCTTTGTACTCAACCAAACTAAATTCTCTGGAAGACTTTATCATCTTCTTCAAAATAAAATTTCAACTCATGGATTCATGATTTTCACCAGCCGATGGAAACTACAAATTCTTCAGATCAAAAGATGAAGAAAGATGCTATTGGAGATGTGGAAAAATCAGCCTCTAAAATTGTTTTTAGCTCTTTTATTTGGTGGAAAAACTGTGCGCCGATTGAAAGTGATTACGCTGTTGTTCTGTACGAGGGATCAGTTTATATTTTACTTCCTAAAATAGTCTACTGATGTCTTAATGTCCGCGCGGTTGGCTTTGCGCTTCGCAACCATATGCCTGGGGAAGGAGTGTCCTGGGTTCGATTCCCGTCGAGGACGTGAGGAGCTTAAGGATCTTCCACAGTCATAGCCAAGTTAGCCAGTCTTGGGAGTGGACAGCAGGGTTTTTCCATCAATTTATCTGAGGCTTTTCATCCCGTAAGCAGGCAAACCTTCCCTGTGAACACAGAGGGTTAGGTCATAGGATAATGTAAGGCAAGGAAGGCAACGGGAAACCACCTTGCTCATAATCATCTCCGTAGTATGGTAGGATATAGCTTCCTTCCCCCCCCGGTCGTATGGCAGAAGGGAATAGATAGATAGATAGATGTCTTAATAATCAAATGGCTCTAAAATGGATTTTTCTTTTTCAGATATTCATGCAGAAGTAGAGAGAGAGAGAGAGAGAGAGAGAGAAAGAGAGAGAGAAGAAAGAAAAGAAAGAAAAGAAAACAAAAACAGACCAAAGCAAGCAGAATAGGAGAGAAATAGACAGAGAGAGAGAGAGAGAGAGAGAGAGAGAGAAGAAGAAAGAAAAAGAAAGACGAAAAAGTAAACAGAATGACATAAAAATAGAGAAAGAGAGAGAGAGAGAGAGAAGGGAAATACAGGAAGAAAAAGACCGAGGAAGATAAAAAGAAGAAGATGAAGAGCAAATGGATAAGAAAAAGAAAGATAGAAGAAAGATAGCATAATAAGAAAGAAAGAGAGAAAGAAACAGAGAGAGAATAATAATGCAACTAGAAAAAATTAGAAGAAACATATAAAAGAGAATTAGAAAGAGTAAAAAGAGAGCAATCTAGAAGAAATGAGAGGGAGCGAAAAGAGAGCAAAAGATAAATATTAAGAAGAGATTGCTAGAGAGGGAGAGAGAAAGAGAGAATATAGAAATAAACAGAAGGAAATTTAGACGAAAAGAACAAAATTTCCAAACACTGAAAATAAAGTAAAAGGAACAGAAAGAGAAGTGATTGGTGGAGGCAGGAAACAAGATGTAAAAGATCCTTGGAGAAAAACAGTCTTCCTTTATATTTACGATTTCACGTTCGTTGACATTCAATCCCACAAGAATTGAGAAAAGCCGTTTCTTAAGATAATTATCTGTTTGAATTCAACTCACTTCATTCATATTAATAGAGCGAAAACTCACGGTTTCTCTCTCTCTCTCTCTCTCTCTCTCTCTCTCTCTCTCTCTCTCTCCTTGCTCTTCACTTCAATAAGAAGCCAAGCGTCAATTCCCAAGCCACCCGAACATCTTACGCTCATGCAAACTCACACCGAGGAAGCACACAGAACTGGATGTTGGGATCATTTTCTGCGGTCTCTTAATCTGAAGTCGGCAGTGCATTTTGCAAGGCTTCCAAACAGTCTCTATTAATTAAAGTTTTCATGCACTGATGGGAAACGTGATAAAATTGCACACTTTAACACTTTGAATACAGCGGAGAAGTGATCGAAGAAAAGAGCATCCCCCAGAGTTATTTTCATCGCAGTGCGAATGGCACATTTCCCTTAATCACAAAAGAAAAGTGTTCAAATATTACAGCTTGGTGATGAGTACCGATATTAAGCCACCGATGACAGATTCTCTTTCATGCCGGTTTTCTAATGGAAGATGCTGCGATTGTAGAATGTAACGAATCGGTCATTTTACACAATAATGACTAACCAGTTCGAAATAATTGAAAAAAAAAAAGAGAAGTTATAAAAGTTAGGCTGTGTTATTAATTTCAGGTTTGCTTGAATTTAATATTATTATGGGGAATACCTAAGCGACAGTTCTCCACGCATAAAATCTGAAAACATTAACATTTTCTTCGTGAACTTTACAGCAAGTTTAAACCTACAAATTCTTTCCCCTGCGTATCCATTTTCACTGCAACACATGCAAGTCCTTGGGTAGAACAATTTTCTAAAAATTTAATCAGTTCAAAGATAATTAAAAAAAGAGAGAAGTTTTAAAAGTTATGTGATGTTATTAATTCCAGAAAAGGATGAGAGGTATACCTGATTCTAAAATTAATATAGGAGAGATACCTAAGGCAACGGTTCTTTGATATAAATCTAGAAAGAAATTTTTTGATTAATAAATTTTAGAGAAGTTTTAACCTAAGGTTGCATTTCCCCTGTATATCCACTTTCTCTGCAAAGCATACATGTTCTTGGATAGACAAAGTTTTCAAATTTAACCAGTTGAAATATATATATATATATATATAGTATGAAAGTGAAGGGGTGTTATTAATTCCAGGGAAGCCAAACCTAAAATTATGATGGTGGACTAAGGCAACCATTTACCAAGCATCTCAAAGCATTAATCTTTTTTTCCGTGTATACTTTAAACTGTGTTTAAACCTACCGATGCTTTCCCCTGTAAATCCACTTTCGCTGCAATACCACACAAGTTGTTGGATAGAGCAAAGTTTTTGAAATAGTTCGTGGAAAGAATTCTCAGAGACAAAAAAATAATCTAATACTTTAACTACACAAAAAAAAAGGGGGAATAAGGCTACATTATAGGGGTAATAAAACTTTATTTATATACGAAACCGCAAATAAAATTCCTCATCTGACACTGAGTAGTGACAAATGAACTAATAGCAGAAATGAAGAAAATATTTGAAATTCTTTTATGTGAAGATTAATGGAATTTTTCGAAATACTTTTTAGAAAAAATAAAAGAATAGAAAGTGTGGAATATCTGCAGGTAAAACAAACTTTGTAAATACGAAATATATAAAAAATATCATTAATGTTATATTTATTTCTTGCCACTCTTTTAGTGTTGGGAGACCTTTTTGTTGTTCCACGAGAAACACTTGATGATTCTATCGTTTTTAGAAGCTGAAAAAAATAGTAGAAAATTTAATGCATACCCTTAAAGATACCTCAGGAATATATTTTGTGCCTTCATGTTTTCTCTCTTCTTTATCTTTGCGTGGTTTCTTATTTATTTAATCTCTTTATTCTCCCTCGTGTAATTCATAACGGTATAACCTAATTCCAGTTTTCTTATTTCCACTAACTAGAAGCTAATTTTAATCTTACAATCCCACGCAATTTAACTCCATCACTACTTCTTTTTCTAAATTTTTCCTTCGTTCAACACATGTCTATTTAAATCGATCTTCCACCGTAGTTTTGTTGATCAATTACCGTTTTATTCTGGCTGTTCAACCAATCTTCTCTGACTCGGTTATCTTTGCATCGATCCCTTATTTTAACAGTAATCAAAGCGGAACTTTGTTTACCAATGATGGAGGGGGGGGGGAAGGCGAAATAATAACATTAATCCTTTATGCGTGTTTCTAAATGTTGTTGTGCATCAGAGTTTGGTATTCCCAAAAGTTTATCACCGTTTTTTTCTTTCTTTCTTATATTTCTAGAGAGAAAATTGTAAGATTGGTGACTCGCATTTGAAAGAAAAAACATTTCCTTGCGATCTCGTATTTGAATTAGTAATGAGGATAGAGTACGTACTCCCAGCGCATCTTAACACCACCAGAAGGGGACATAATTTTAGCCTTCTCTGCTCACTAAAGAAGAAATTATCCATCACACCCTCATGCGATATACTCTCTCCAACTAACTTTGCGTCTTATTTCTTCAAATGCAAACCTTTAAAGTGGGTTTCGCCAAGGGATACAACGTCTCAGAAAACTTGCAGACGATATAAAAAAACGACTTTTGCATTTTTGTTTATTTTAGCATCTCTTACGTGTAATTTTAGATGCTCCTCAGCATCCCACAGGTAATATATGCTAATGCAAAATCTACTTGGAAGTCTCCTACTCAAAATATTAACTGTATAATAGCAATATAGCTTAATCAGAATCACACTATAGTGAAGTAGATTTGTAAAACTTAAAATTAAGAATCAAATTATATTAATCCACATCAAATAGTAGAATCTATGTATATATACACTTTTTAATTCACATAATCTGTAATTAAATATGCACGATAGCAGTACATTAATCTGCCCAAATGATAGAATCTGCCTGGGGCAGATTCTATCATTTGGGCAGATTAATTCTCCCGCTGTCATTGTTAGTATACGAAATAGACACCTCTGGAGGATACGTCTGAGTTAGAAAGTAATATAGGTCACGTGCTAAAACAGAAATATATATATTCCAAAACGTATTTCGACATAGCATACATGTTACACTGATGGATTATTTTTTCCAGTTTTGTTACTAGCTCGTGAAAAAAAAAGAGTACACAAAGTTTTTTTTAAAGCCCATAGCCTCAGTAAGATCATAAAATATGCGTACTCTATCCGTAAGAAAATCAAAATGGAAAAACAATAAGTTAACTAATCGAAATTTATTGTGTGGTTCCATCTTATGCACTCTACTAAATGAAAGTTACAATCAGCCTACACTATCCTAAGATTATTCTGATTAACTGAATATTCAGCAAAATTAAAGTCAAGATCACGTGTTCTGTATGTCTTTTTCTTTGTCCTTTTTTTGCTTCGTATATTTTATCGTGTCATTACTATGACTGAGTCATTTTTTTTATATCGAAATCTTCCGCTTCCGTATGAGACCTAACCGACTTTCACATGGAAAACAACCCTTGTATAAGTTTTTTCTTGGATGCGAAGAAGCATCCTAGACATAGATTCGAACCTAGTCCTTTTCATGAAAATGACAAAACTTGACAGACAATATTGCATTAGAAAACAGCCTTCGCTCATCTTTGAAATAGAAGAAACGCTAACAAAACCATACACGAGTCACAAACTGCAATCACTACCGAATATTTCATGTTGAAAATATCAAGCCGTGCCAGTTCCCGATTTAGACGTGCATCATACTTGTCATCAAAAGATGTAAATTTAGAGAAAGGAATAATAAAAGAAACTCTGGAGTAATGGTTTGGAACAACTTTCATAATCATCAGATATCCAATCGATGCGACTTTTACTTATTCCCAAATATGAAGTTACGTTTGAAGGGTCGCCAAATTTTAACACTTTATTATCTGTCACTGTATTCATCTCTGTTTTAATGCTTCTTCTCTGCGTCATGATGTCCAAGAAAAAAAAAGAAAGAATAAATATTCCTATTTATCCACAACACTCTTCAGTTGCTCTGATGTGTCTTATATCTTAATTCCTTAATTTATTTTTATTTCTTCTCATCTCTTCTCTTTGTCCCATTGTTGCTAAGGCTCCTTACGTAACTATGCTGTGTGACCTTTGCCTTCCATATAACCAATCGGACCCATATTAACCTCTTTAATGTTTTACATTTTGCCCAAAAGTTAGAACACTCTCTTTGATAGCCTGGATTTTTTTCATCTGAAAATATTCTCTTTTGTTCAACGATATAATATTGAATGTTAAACTATTATTTCTTTCTTGTAAACGTGACCTACTTTGAACTTTAGTTATTCTTACCATTCCTGTACTATCAAGACTAAATATTTAAAATTCTCTCGTTTTGTTTCGTGCCTTATCTTCAAATTTTTTTTCTTGCATTATTTCTATTGCTACATATTTTATTTATTTATTTTTTCACAAATCATTTCGATCATAACATTTTTGACATTCTAATTTTAGCTTTATTCTCACATATTATAGAAAAAGTGTCTTTTTTTTTTCATTCTAATATGCAGAAAAATTAATTAAATTAAATCAAAACAAGTATTTATAATATCAATATAAATTGATATATCAATTGCTCAGACACAATTATAATGAGCACGCACCTTTTTTGTTTTTTTTTGTCAGTCCGTACGCATATGTTGGGATATTTACTATATTTTTTCAATCGGATGACATTAATTTAAATTTCTCTATTTTAAATGTACAGTACTTGACTCTAGATTCAGTTCTTGTGATGCTAAATGACGTCACCATACAAGAATGCACTTTGCCGATTTAGCAGAAGACAAAAATTGATTAAATCGCAATGACGCATTAAGAGACAAGTATAGAGCTTAGTGGAAGGTTTAGCACGATTTACACCCTTACTTAACTCTGATGAACAAGAACGATATGTTTAGCTCATGTTAATAATAAAACAATTGAGAGAATTTCTATCTAGAAAAGAAAATTTGAAATTAGAAAAATCATGACAGATCTGAGAATATATGCAATTTTTTAATATCTTAGAATCTAATTTAAATATGCATGGATGACTTGAAATCGACGAATAAATGAATAGGCCCCAACACTGTATAAAAATATCAGTGGCCCTAACAATGTATAAAAATATCAGTGCCTGAATACAATTTTCTTTCTATATTTTCATTGTTGGAAATGACATTCAACTGTTAACCAGGAAAAGGGAAATCGATTATTAATCAACAATAAAGCAGCCAGTTTTTTTTTTTTTTTTTTTTACAACAATAGAACAATTTAACAAAGGCTCTATTATTTTTATTCGAATTACTTTCAGTAATTAAAATCTGTTGCCCGAATTTTGTTAAAATTAACTTCAAACATTTTTTAATGTTTTTTAACTTCTTTGGAGCCGACATTAGAGGTCATTAAAAGTCAGCGACTGTCTATTTTTAAGTGAATATCAGCTCATCGTCCAATGAATTCTCTTTCGTCGTCACACCATCAGATATATGCGTCTGTTGGGCACTTACAAAAGGGGCTCAGTTGAACGAATCGAAAATTACATTTAAATCTTCACTAGCTGAAGAGTAACTATGAGAACCATCTCTTGTTCCATTGTTCAAACGATTATCCGGTCGGACAATTAAGTAAATTGAAATAATTTAATAATACAAAGTAAAAATTTTTTAATTACAGGAAGTGATTGAATAAGGGTAATTTAGGAAGGTACGCATTTGAATAGATAATGATTACCACTGATAAATTGTACTACGACCTCTTCACCAAATGACATTAGTCGAACTACCGTAAAACTAATTTGTTTAAACCATTTACATGTCTTAAATTGACGCCCTTTCAAACGACGTTAATAGGAGATTGGGATAGAGTAGAGAAGTACGCATGCGTAGATCGTCTCTAGGAAACGATCTAGAGAGCGCGAATAAGTTTGCTTTGTATTGTTGAAGTCGGTTTTTATAGTACAGACAGGAAATTGACAAATAAATAATGGGCCCCGAATGTGTATAAAAATGTCGGTAGCCTTGACAATAGTTTGTTTTGTATTGTTCATTTATGTCAATCTACAGACGAAATTGACAAATAAATGATAGCCTCGGACGCAGTATAAAAATGTCAATAATTTTGATAATTTCTCTTTGTCTGTTTGATTTCAAGTCTGTTGATATACAGACTTGAAATTAATTAATTTATTAGCAATAATAATAAATTAATATATATAATTGAAATTGAAAAAATTACATTTTTATACCGCGCGCCCTGCGCGGTATAAAAATGTAATTTTTACATTTTCATTTATAAATATTTGAATTTGTTTGTTAATTTGTTTGTTTGGCTGTCATTTGTTTGTTAATTTCGTCTGTAGATTGATACCGTCTAACAATACAAAGCAAACTATTGTCAAGGCTACTGACATTTTTATGCAGATTCGGGGCCCATATGTTAACAACTGTATATTAACAGACTTGAAATTGACAAATACATGACTTGGCCCCAACACGGTATAAAAATATCAGTGGCCCTGTTAATGATTATAAAATAGTCTGAGTAAATTATCAGTGAGTGAATCGGGTAGCAACAAGACATAGAAATCATACAACATATATCGTAAGACTTATTTTTAACCTCTAATAAAAATAATCAGTAAGTATTTTAAGATAGTTCAAATAGCATTTACTAAAGAAATAAACAAAGACGATGATCATGGGGAAAAATTGGAGCTTTAACAAGGTCAGGAAAAAACGGAAACTACTTGAATCATATTCAACTGGGATTGCAAAGTTCCTGTGACACGGCTTAGACTCTTGTGTCTCGAGTAATGGGAGTCCGTACTAAGTTATCCCATTAGATACGTCAAAAGGGAGGGAAGAACGGATGGGAGGGATGGAAAAGGAAACGCGAGCGATGTTTCTAACAGAATTGCATCCATGCGATACAATCCGATAGCTGATTTTTGCTTTTGGGGCTGCTAGAAGGATGTTTATCAGTGCGGTGCTGTTTTGTATGAAAAAGGGCACTTTTCAGTAAGACCGGAGCGAATTTTTGCAATATTAATATTTATGTATGCTAAGCTGTCTCGGATCTTTTTTATTTCTTCTTTCTCTTCTCTCTAACACTCGTGCCTGGGGTTCCTTTTGCCACATACAGACGAAGTTTCCTACTTAGGCTGACTTCCCCTCTCATTATTTAAATTTTCGTTGGTAATCTGGATCTCCCGGCTACAACCACGCCATCTGGCCTTTGGAGGAAAGTGTGGTATCGACTCCAGTTGTCTGTTTATAGAAGATCTTCTCTTAATTGCGCTTCTCGAGTCACAACACCGAAGCTATAAATATTAAACCGACTTTATTTTTTTTTTTTAATTTCGTATAAAAGTTTAACGGTGTAAGTAAGGAAAAAAAAAACGTAGGACACCGAGCACCATCTTAATTATACCCAGTTATCTTTGGTTTGCTTGAGGCGACTACAAGAAAGACTTGGGAATTATAAATATTGGTTACCTTGTATTTTCTTAAGTAAATTGTCTCAAGTTTAAATGTCATTGCACTGTGGAAAAGAAAATTATTTGAGATTTAATTATCCTTAGCTCCCGGGGAAGAAGCCTGTTTGCTGTGGAGGGAGGGTTAGTTAATTTAAAATTACATCCGGGTTTCTTTTTTTTCGGAGTTCCATTGTGTGTGGACGCAAATTGCTAATTTAGTGTGTACTGAAGCAAACTTAGTCTTTTATCAGATCTTAACAAGGGTGTAAACAATATTAGGGACCATCCAAAGGATGTGGATTGTTAAGTAATTATAATGGAATCATAATAAGCCAATAAACGTGTTTTTGTGTTGGAAAAAGTTTAGAAAAAGAGAATTAAATTGAGAAACTGGATTTTAAACAAACTATGGCAGTTCTTTCTTTTTGACTTTAATAAGTAAGAAATAATAAATCTTTGATTAGATTATATGTTGTCTAAGAAATCTGAAACATCATGACCTTTGACCCTCACGCTGTGCTTTCATACCTTTATTATTATAATTTTTTTTTTTTACATCACGAGTAGGCCAACATACCTGACCAAGTGGTTAGCGTATCCCCCTCAAGAGGCTACGGTTGGAATCCCGGCTTAGGTATTTATGGATGTTCTCATAGATCTGTGTGGAAAGAAGATCTGAGGCCCTACCACTTCTATTATAAGACTTTCCTGCCAGTAGCGTATGAGATTTTGGGATTATACAGTGTCCAAATGTGAATAAATATCTAAACTATGAGCATGCATTGTTAAGACCATGTTACTGTCTTTAACTAATTATTATTACTATTATAATAATTACTAATTATTATTACTATTATTATTACTAATTATTATTACTATTATTATTACTAATTATTATTACTATTATTATTATTACTATTATTATTATTACTATTATTATTATTACTAATTATTATTACTATTATTATTACTAATTATTATTACTATTATTAATTATTATTACTATTATTACTATTACTATTAGACCATGTTACTGTCTTTAACTAATTATTATTAGTATTATAATAATTACTAATTATTATTACTATTATTATTACTACTAATTATTATTACTATTATTATTACTAATTATTATTACTATTATAATAATTACTATGGATGTATTAATAATCATATTGATGTGATGTGGCATTCCCTGGACGGGAACCAAGGAAGTTGTTGATTCAGTAGAAAGATGTTTAGACCCGGTCTAAAACTCAGTCTGTAGATTTCAATCACATCGTCTGCATGAAGATGAGCTTCGGGATGTAAAATCCTTACGTCTATCTACGACATCGGCTAAAAGTCCCTATAAAGTCCGCGTTCATGAAATGCATCTGAGAGACATAAATTTTGGATCGATCCCTAGTCTATAAGAGGAATCAAAGGTGGGCGTGATGAGTACCAACTGCGTTAATTTGTACATCCGAGAGTTTCGCATATGGCTTGGGTATCTATTCGTTGCTATGGTAACCTGCCCTGATTAAGCGAACTCTTCTAAACGATGTCTGTATTTAGGACTGTTGAAACAAAGTGCCTTTTAGCAATTATAGATGCGAACGCAATATTTCACCGTTAGGACGGGCCTGTCATGTGACACCCAAAATAAAGCGCCTTCAAGTTAAACAATAACCACCTTTGTTATCTTAATTACGAGAAGAGGTTTCACACGGTAATTATCAGCGTTATGTAATTAGAAGGCATTTCTCATTCAGCCAGTCAACCAAGCGGACGGACACATGCAAACAACCGAAAGTATCCATGTTTACAACACTCGAAGCCACCAGTGGGAGAGAAAGAAGAAAGAAGCACACACACACACACACTCGATGCGTTGTCATTAATCATATTTCTGTCCAGAAGGACTGCGTTAAATACCGGGGGGGAAACTAGTGGGAGGGAAAAAGTAAGAGACGTTCATCATCGTGGTGGTTGGGGACTTCTTCAAGGGGAAACTGGATGGGGGATCGGAGGAAAAACCATTCCCCCCATCAAGTTTGTGCTCTGGTACACGAGGGGCGGTAATGAAAGAAAGAAAGAAAGAAAAAAAAAGAGAGAGAGAGAGAGAGAGAATGCACGAATGAATAAGTAAATGTGTTAGCGAGAGAGAGAGAGAGAGAGAGATTAAAAGGGAAAAGATAGATAGAAAATAAAGGGGAAAAGCGGAAAGAAGGAAGGATACAGAGAGAGAGAGAGAGAGAGAGAGAGAGAGAGAGAGAATGAAATAATTATTGTTTTCTTGTTCCTGTACTAAACGTATCAATGCTAGAGAAAGGACGTACAATATCATGCGCATGCGTGCTGGTTCTTATTTCCTCCTAATTACAGTATTTCGTGTCTTCCGTGTTGCTGAACGCTCTTAATTCCGAAAAATTGTGAAATCACCAAATATTATCGTGTGTCAGGATGGCTTCGCTCCATACACGCACCTCTGGGTGTGCAACACGTGATTTCGGATGACGACTTGCTGTCAGAATTCCTCCTCCAATGATTGAGCTTTCTTTCCATCATCGTTCGGAAGAGACTTGCGGATTTTGTGGTTTATAAACATGCGATTAGTGACAGCGGATCCGATGAATAACCCACAGATTGTGGGTTCAAACATCTCCAGAGTGAATGTTTGTGACGGAGTAAACACGATAAGCAATACGAACACTCTACTACTGGCGCAAACTGCATGTAAACAACAGTGGAACTGCGCGACGGACAGTGCCGCATTACGCTAATAGCTCGCATCTCACTATGACGTGCATATGCTTGCTCGCGTAGCGATGTGGCACTGTGGAAAACACAGTGCCGCTAGCATCCTTCGCCCTCCTAAGTGCTACAAGATGGATTTTTATTATTTTTTATATAAAATAAGAGAATTGTATAGGATTGTTGATGATAAAATGAAATATTACAAGCAAATATAAATAAAATAATAAATATATTTATGTATCGAGAAAAATTAGGGGGTGCTGTAGTTCCGCAGTGCCCATGCACGAGTCCCTTTGACTTTGAGTATTCACAGAAGGAAGCAATGTAGGAATTTCTTGATCCCAATCCTCACCTGAAAGGTAACGTACATTTTACAATGCGGGGGCCTTCGTAGACCAAAGGGCCAACGTATTCGTGTTGTTTTAGTATACGTCAAGGGTAAGCTGGTATTTTGAATTGCACGGTCGAATTATTGCTTTCTGATAACCAAAGTTCGACACTTCCTTTGGAGCGGGAGGATGTACGGATCCTTGGAGTTGTTCGAAGTCATGATAAGGAGTTGCATGCTGTCTAGAAGAAAGCGATTGATTCTGACTCTTAACACTGAGGTTACACAGATGTAAATCTGTAAGGGAAGGATTGGGGTATTCATGTTCGGAAAAGGAGACAACGAAACCCTGATGTTGACTCTTCGTACAGTTTTTGGAAACTTGGTTTTGAATTATGGCCGAAAACTAAGGCGTCCATATATTACTTGCGCGTGGTGTTTGATCCAGTTTTGTGGATTGAAAAGTGACGAAGAAACTCACCTGATTAAAAAATGAACATTTTATAAAAGTTTCTCTGATCCTGGACTGGATTCAAACTCGAGTTTACAAAAGCAAAGTTCAAAGTTGAATTCGACATTCTGAATTCAAAAGAACATCCTTGAAATGTACAATGCGGTCCATCCCGTGCGACTTCTTTCCGTTCCAACAATTGAAAGAACTACCGTAAGGAAACACACTTCCCACAATAGTAGGATTGTCTTGAGATAGTTTAAACACCTTCAGACAGGGCGAAGATAATTTCTTTGCTTGTGCCCGGAGCCAGAAAACGAGTTTATAATTCATGCCTAAACAGAAGACGAACATTGCTATTGAAGATCATTTTTCATTCGCCGTATTTAATTGGACAATCTTTTTAACTTAATTGTGACCACTTGTGAGTGTCGTTGCCATGACAACCGCCACCATTAACAATCCTTTTGGCAGCCGAATATTTTTTCGAGTATCGAGTGTACCGAATGCAAGTCTGGTAAATTACACAACAGTGTGTTGGGGGGGAAGGGGTTGGCATCCATGTCCCCTATCTACTTATAATCTAGCGTTTCAAAAAAATATATTTTAAGTGCTTTTCTTTCATTGACTTCCCCCCCCCCCCGCCTATTGTAGCATAATGATTACGTCTCGCGCTTGAGAAGAACCCTTTTTTTTCTTCCGCTGTTCGTTGGAGCAGCGCAGAGTTCTTCCAAACGAGGGTAATTCTCCCCCCCACTCGTTTTGTCCCCTCCCTCCCCCCGCAATCAAGTGTCAGCATTTTTGCTAACAGATTTCGTGGTCCCCGGACGAAGCAAGACACTCCCATCAGTGCGTTCATTATCTTCCCTGTTAGGGATCTCTCTAAGGGCCCAACAGCGTCTCTACGACGGGGTTTCCGACGAAGCCTTTCTTTGCGTTTTCTGTTGTTGTTCTTCCTCACGCATCGGCAACATAAAATGGCCATTAGGAGCAGCTACTTAAGAACAAGAGAGTGGCACGCGCCCGAAACGCCACTCACAGAATATCCGGACTCGTAGCAACATCCATCGGAACTGGACCCCAGCCAGGAAGAAATACCCGGATGTTTCGTGAGAAGCTTCCTGGTGCTCTCGAGTGAGACTCGGAGTTGTTGCATCGGCGATAACTGTCTGGCTGGCTAGGGGGCGCCACATTTATCATTCTTTCTCTCTCTCTCTCTCTCACACAAAAAACTGTTTACGTAATAAATATTTTTCGCTTAAATATTTTATTTGTTCCGTTTTTCATCATTGGAGACGTAATAACCAGACATCATTTCTCCTTTCTTCTCTCTCTCTCTCTTTCTCTATCTATCTATCTATCATCTCTCCTCTCTCTCTTTGTACTTCTCCTTGCACATTCACGTTCGTATATGTTTCACTGAGCCATGAACATCCTTCTAGTAATTAAAGTTAATTTATTGGAATGGATTGAAGGAAATACCGGAAACACATGATCAATTATCTACCAATTTGGAATTTGAATGTTCTTGCAGATATCGAGTACCTCCGTGGAGTTTTAAGCATCGTTATTCAAGCATGTACTTATATGATTGCCTGGATGAACGATAAACACGTTAAAGCCATAAGTTGTATAAACAAAGATAACAGTTTCTCGATACACACACACTTCAAGCAGAAATTATTGAGTGGAAAACTAATCGATGTAGCTTTCTCCTATCAGTGTATGCATTGTTACGTAAGCAACATGCAAATGTCAAGTGTAGAAATTAATGCTTGCACGCATTGTATTGTTGGCCATTTGTAGCAGCAGACAGGAGCTTACGCGAGCCTGATTGTTGCCGCCATGGTCTGGCAACAATGACTTCAGAAAGTGTACGTTTCAGGCAAGTACAATGAATTCATTATACTGTGAACGCAATTTCAAGAATTGTTTGTAATCAGACTGCCTAACTGTTAGAAAGTGTCCAGAAATTTGCAGTTAACTGTAATTAGAGAGAATGTTCTGGCAGTCAAAGTTTGACTACTTTGCTATACTTTTCTGATGCTGATAACATCGAACAAATTAACGCTGGATCTCGTTAACAGGTGATCTCTTCAACGGAGCAACTTCCTGACTTGTTTAACGAAAGATATTGGATGTCAAAGTCTGGAAAAAGTTCACAAATGAAGTTGCTTAGAAATAATAGTAAGATGAGTATAATAAAAGCGACAGATCATGTTGCATATACTACGTTTCAAAAGTAACGGTTGCATATACTCTATGTCTATTGCGTATATGCAATCCGTTACTTTTGAAACGTGATTTTTACCATCCGGTGTGACAACGGCATTTTTTTTTATTGATTTTTCACAACTTTTTAATTCGTTTTTATTAACTGAAGATGAGGTGGCACGGTTTTTATCTCGGAAACTCCAGGTTTCATTTCGAAAAACAGTCCAATCAGCCGACGAACACACCCGACATAAGTGACGGCAAGTTAACCGTTCTTATACGGAGTTGAAAAGGTTCCAAATCGGAGGGTTTTCTCAGATCATAGAACGAGAAATCTATCAATAAGAACACAAAATATAACGCTCTCTCTCTCTCTCTCTCTTTCTCTCTCTCAAAAATCCCGAGTTTTCCATCGTTCAAACAAGACGCACCGGTCAAAGGAATACCCGCATTTAACCCAAACTCGCTGGCCTCATGGCCTTAGCTGCTTCGGCCATGATACCAACCACGCTCAAAGCAAAGAAAGTTACAAACTCAACCCTCAGAGGAGAGTCAAAAGGAGGATGGGCATCAAAGGACAAGAAAGGGGGGGGGGAAGACGTCGCTCTAACTCATAACGACCAAAAGAAGAGTGATGCGACTTCATCCTTCCGTCGATAAGATTTCAGTTCTCAGCGAAGATTTATCTGTTTTTCTTGGTGGCTTTTTTCAGAATCGCATAACTCAAGTGCGTCCTAATGGAACGCAGAGCACCTCGCACGTCCCTATAAACTCGTCCTACAAAATAATTTGTCAAGAGAAGGTCACTTGTCACTCTGCCAGAAAGTGCCGGCGGAGATGCAACAACACAACCCTCTTTAAAACAACCGTCATACGTCAAACGCGTTCCATCGCAACAACGTAGAAATGTGCCGTTTATGCAGCGTTTTTCCAGCGATGAAGAAAAGACTTGGGGGATTGGGGGGGGGGAGTTGAGAATGAAACAGAACCCCGAAAATGAAAGTTAACGATATCACTGTGTACTAGAGGGGGAGGGGGGACTCCCGTTAAGAAAAATGACCTCAACTGACCTTTCTGAGACACGACTGTTCGTCGGGATTAGCGGCGGAGATAGTGGCACGGGATATCGCCTCTTTCTTGTTCTCCTTGTGCAGGCACGTAAATTGTCCGAGGTCTACCGATGTCACCAAACGAGGAAATATCGTTTGGCGTTCGGCTCCGAAGATAAAAGTTCGTTTGCAACGAAGCAAGTACCGCGGAGCAAATAAAAATAGATCGTTTCCAGGGAGAAGTATTGGATTTAAAGAAGGCCGCTTTTTTTTTTTTTAACTTGGGAGAAGTTCTTTCGTTAGAGAACAGTACGAGGACACAGTTAAGAGGATGGAGGGGAAAACGATTGGGAAATTCATTACGAGGGATGACAGAGGTTGGCGTTTGGTTCGTCAGCAAGAGATACACGTGTACAAACGTACTCAACGTAGAGCTCCTTGTAGATCACAGACACGTCAATCCATCATATCAGCCTAGATTTATTTGAAGCTCCATATTAACCATCATTTGTTCGTAGATCGCTAAATTAGCCTATACCTAATGGAGATCAATAATGTTGGTTTTCAGTTATGCCAGCTCCTTTACAGTCTATCTTAATTTAGACATTAAGTTAGCCTATAGTTAAGAGAGATAAATTATATTATCCTACAATTAATAGGATTTTCGATTTCCATTAGCCTACAGTTATTCCAGCTCTTATACAGCCTATCTTATTCGAGGCATATTAAATTAATGTAGAGTTAACATAGATTATATTAGTCTACACTTAACAGAGATCAGTTCATTAGCCTACAGTTATTCCAGATCCTTGTTAGCCTACGCTTATTTAAAACTCCTTCGTGATCCTGCACTGGTGCGAAACGTCTTAAGTCAATCTACATTTATCAGACTCATTAGTTTAGCCTATATTTATTCCAGTTCCTTTAAAGGCTATCTTAATCGAGACATATTAAGTTAGCCTATAGTTAAGAGAGGTGAATTATCTTTGTCTACAATTAATGGAGATCAGTTACATTAGCCTACAGTTATTCCAGATCCTTTGTTAGCCTACGCTTATTTGAAACTCCTTTGTGAGCCTGCACTGGCGCGAAACTTCTTAAGTCAATCTACATTTATCAGACTCATTAGTTTAGCCTACACTTATTCCACTTCCTTTAAAGGCTATATTAATCGAGTCATATTAAGTTAGCCTATAGTTAAGAGAGATGAATTATCTTTGCCTACGATTAATGGAGATCAGTTATATTAGCCTACAGTTATTCAGATCCTTTGTAAGCCTAATTAGAGATTCATAAGTTAGTCTCCAGTCATTGAAGGCTTATGGAGTTAGCCCACACGTGTACATTAAATAAAGGCTAATTAGAGTCTCGTTAAGTTACTCTGCACTCATTCAAACTCGTTGAGTTGGGCTACACTTATTACAGACAAACCCTCCGAATGATTTACGTTGATGTTAAGCTGCATATGCTTATTAAAAACAATCCCTATAGCAGAATCGTCTTCGCCCAAGACTAATGATAGAAACTGTGCAGTGCTTTTCCGTGGATGAGTGCAAAAAAAAGTCTCTATTGCCAAATAGAGACTTTTTTGCAAAAAGTCTGTGTTGGGATCCCGTGAAGAACAAAGCAATATTTATGATAACCTTTCATTTAATGAGAGATAGCTGATCTGCTGCAGAGGGCGCTTCCAACTTTTGAAACATGAAGTTCTAATTCAAGAATGCACCTTTTTATCCTTCGAAGAGGCGATGAAAGTTTTCAGCGGAGAGACGAAAGAAAAGTGAGAAAAAGAGCGTACGGACGGACTTTCTGCCAGTGTGCTTACACATTATTAGCCTTCAACACATATTCTCATCGATACAAAGCAACCAGATTAGATTTGGCTCTGCCATTATCAAGTTGATATCATCTCACTAGGGCAAAACGGATGTAGTGACGTCACGATGACGTCGTTTCCAAATGGGACACGCCAACCAGCGTGGGCTCTCTCCACTATCAAAGCTATTTAACTACAACGTACAGCCCCACCTCCCCTCCCCAAAAGTCCTCACTCTCGGGAACTGTTTCGTTCCTCTAATTAAGCACTCGAGAAAGCTCATCCGTACGACAGGTCAAAGGTCGGCGTCGCGAACGCCTAAGACGGCGACAGAGAGCGTGTCGACGGAACGGAGTAATTATGAGCTCGCGACATTCAATCACGGTTGGCGACGAAGTGACATCAATTCGCGGTTTGCACTCCGGAGAATTCGTCACCCAACCACCCTTCCGCTCTTCTACAACCCCTTCCCCCCCTCTCCGGAGAAAAGTTCCCGTCACGGTCTAAAGCAACGAGATTATTCACCTTCGTTACATTCATCATAAACTCTTCACTTTAGCACCCCCCCACCCTTTGTGTCCGCCCCCCCCGTTGTCTACGTGCTATTGTCTCGTCTTGGCGATGCTATTGTGACCCACTTTTCGCAGATCATTATCCTCTTTTGTATCACGCGCTTTGCCTTTCACTCCTTTCTCGTTTTCTTTCACTCAATTCCTTAGTCGAGACCCCGGTGATATGAGTAAGACATTAAGGGGGTGGAGTCCAAGGGGGGGGGGTGAGACAGTGCATCGTCTGTTTTCCCCGTTTTCTTTTCTGCTGAGGAAGTACTAAATATTTTTGTGTGTGTGTGCGCGCGCGCGCGCGCGTACGAGAGAGAGAACTCTATGTCATTACGGTATGCGACGCTAGCGTTCGATGCTGTTAACGAAAACTGAGAAGAAATGGGAAAGGGTGCGACGGTGTACAAAAGTCATTAACGAACCTTTTTTTTTTTTTTTTTTGTTTGGTGTGTGCTCCGAAATTGTGGAGTGATCATTATAAAGGCTGCTCTCGATGGTGCCATTTGAACTGAATAGATTTAAGACGATTTCGAAAAATTTTCCAGGCCAACACGAAATAGAACTCTACGAGTGATTGGATCACTAAAGGACATCATAATCATGGCTGGGCTCAGTCTTACATCGTGGTCATCAATGGACTCATTTATCCCGCGGAGTATTGAAATATTTAACGACTCACGACTGAGATGCGAACACAGTGGACTTCAATGGAAACGATGGCTTCAATTGCTTTTATTTCCTGGCCGGAAATACGTCACATTCACCTGCTTGATATAGTTTTGCAGATCCGATACGTTGCTAGGTGATTTTTTTTTTTTTTTTTACAGCGTTGCCTTGACAACGAACCATTTTTAGTAGCTTTCTCCACGTGATGTTTTTTTAATCAAAAAGATTCGTATTTTGTCATTTCTTGAATTCATCCGAGATGCTTGTAGATTTCATTCTTTCTTCCATTTTAATTGGCTATTATAAAAGAGGATTAACATTTAAATTGATACAACTGCTGAATTTATATTTTAAAGAGCTAACGCAATATAATATGGTTATTTCACTTAATTCAAAGCCACCAGAAAAGTTTCTTACTAATCCAGTAATTCTCTGCATCTGAAATTAATCTCTTTATGTTAGTGAATGACGTAATTAAAATTTTCTTTTAGAGGAATTGAGGGTGAGTTTAGTGCGTGCTTTTGGAAGGAGAATGCAGTTTTGTAATCTTCGTTTCAAAATTGGAATAATTTGCAAAAAAAATATTAATTTTTTTTCTTAAATTTATGGATGAGTTACAAAACATCAAGGGATTGTGGCAAGATGAATGTTTAAACCTCACCACAAACCTATTTCATCCGTAAAAAAAAGATGGGATAGTTAAAGAATAAAACTGCTGCCTTCTGCCTATTACACGTATCTTCATTTGACATTCATTACTTATTTGTTAGTATAAAATAGACAGAAAAATTATTTTCGTTCCATACAAAAAAATAAAATTTCGACCTGCGAGGGAACACTTGATTTGTGGAAATAAGTAAAAGTCGCATGAGGAGATACTAGTTCTTATCGCCTGCACGGAATCAACTTGTCATGCAATCATTAGTTTTAATGACTACAATAATAGTTTTCATATCGTTGGCAGTTTGTCGTAATGTAAATTGGATAATAGACTGAGTGAAGAAATTGTGCTTTACCTCGATAATAGACGGACCTGACAGCCTTTGTCACTCTTTATGTGTGCTTTGCATGTGTGAAGCAGTTCAGTGCAAACCAATGTGTTTAATAAACAATGACAACCCGAGGGCAAAGGAAAAAGATATATCAGCTGTATCATTGTTCATAAATTATTATGTATAGTTTTTAAGAAGAACTGCGTACCATCGAGATTTGTATAATGGAAATCTTAGTTAAAAGCTAATCTTTTGCTAATCATACCGAGAAGATACAGCAACCGTAGCTAAGAGCAATAGTCGCAATAAAAGCCCCCTCTTCCCTCCCCATATTCCTTTATTCAATTCTATACTGAGCAAGTATGATTTGTTTATCGTGCTGACATAACATTAGCTTGGGGAAGGGGGGATACATTGCGTCTCTGAGAAACACGAAAGAAGTGAACAATGGCCGACTAATTGGTTACTATGGCGACCAGTGAGCAGGAAATGGGACTGTGCAGTGTAATCCAGAAAATATGAAGAGGGTTACAGATTTATTACGAACATTACAGCTGTTTTGAACCAAGATTCCTCTGCCCGTCCATTTAATAATTAAACAAAGCAGTTTTCTAGGGGAACAATGCTCATTAATTAACCAGTCTCTGAGTAATTGAAGATTATGCACACATTTCCTGATAAAATATTTCCGGTTAATAAGGATAATAACAGTTCTTGTGCTCCTAGTAATGTGCTGTTAATGACGGCTTAGACAACTAAGATTGTTTCTGTTGCATTGAGAAGTGGAAATCAATCTGCAATTCATCTGCTCCCATCTCGCAGAACATTCGCCGCTTGTAAAAGGAAGAGAATCTAAATTTAGTACTGCGGTGTATCCTGCTGATGCAAACCATAAACACCACAAAATATCCTCTTCAAATGGAATAAAATTTATTGGGAATTTACATTTAAAACTTTTTTTTTCTAAGATGATTTCGTTTGTAATAAACTTTTCTTTTCTAAGATGACATCTCGCAGAACATTCGCCGCTTGTAAAAGGAAGAGAATCTAAATTTAGTACTGCGGTGTATCCTGCTGATACAAACCATAAACACCACAAAATATCCTCTTCAAATGGAATAAAATTTATTGGGAATTTACATTTAAAAGATGGCGCCCAAATCGAAATAGACTCATTTTCCAGATGATGAAATAAACATTTTTCTTCGATGACTAATTAGAATCTGTTTATAAGTGATTTTCCCATTAATAATTGACCTGTTTTTTCTAAGATGATTTCGTTTGTAATAAACTTTTTTTTTCTAAGATGATTTCGTTTGTAATAAACGTTTCTTTTCTAAGATGATTTCGTTTGTAATAAACTGTTTTTTTTCTAAGATGACTTCGTTTGTAATAAACTATTTTTTTTCTAAGATACGGTCCTCTTAAAAGAGAGAATTTTGTTTCGAAATCGGTCTTAGTAGTCTTTCCAATTCCGTTTTTCCTATTTTTTCTAATTGGTTTTCTAAAAGATATATCCTTTTTCTATGAAGGCTTTTTTTTCTAAGATTTTTTTGCGAGATGTTTACTTTTTCTATGCTGCATGTGCTTTATACTATTTACAAGCCAATAAGATGCATTTATTGCTTTTCATAACGGAGAATCAATTTTCAGAGCTGTTCTATTTAAGATTAAATTTCTTTTCTAAGGTATAATTTTTAAGAGGTGATCGGTTTTCTAAATTGGGTTCCTTTTTCTATTTTGTAGGTAACTTTGTTCCTTCAGCATGGTGAATGAAATTATCAGTAACTAATTTTGAGTATCAGTAATTTTAGATCATCCTTTATTTGATGTGTTTTTTTCAAAGGTGTGATCATTTTAATTAATGTATTATTGAGATAATACTTTAAGTGACAGTTTTTAATGGATGAGTATTTAATTGAAGGTTCTTTCTAAAAGATCATCATTCTTTAATTGTTATTTTTTTAATAGATTATCATTGTTCAATTGTTTTTTCTAAGAGATTATCAATCATTAAGTGGTGTTTTTCTAGCAAATTATTATTCTTTAACTGGAGTTTTTCTTAAATTAATCTTCTTTAATTTTTTTTAGAAATTATCAATTTTTAATTGGTGTTTTTTCTAAGACATTATCATTTTTAATTGTATTTTTTCTAATAGATTATCATTCTTTATTTGTTTCTAAGAGATCGTCATTCTTTAATTGTGTTTTATTTCTAACACATCACCATTCTTCAATTGTTTTTTCTAAAAGTTTATCAGTCATTTATTCTTGTTTTTTCTAAGAGCTTATCATTTTAACTCGTATATTTTCTAAGAGATTATCAATCGTTATATGGTGTTTTTTCTAAGAGATTATCATTCTTTAATTGGATTTTTTCTGAGATTAACCTTCGGTATCTGGAGTGTTTCTTACACTAACCTTCTTTAACTGTTTTTTTCTTAGAAACTATCTTTCTTTAATTGGTGATTTTCTCAGAAATTATGTTCCTTTAATTATTTTTCTAAGAGATGATCATTCCTTAATTGTATTTTTTCTAACATATTGCCATTCCTCAGTTGTTTTTTCTAAAAGGTTTATCAATCATAAAGTGATGTTTTCTAAGAGATTATCATTTTAATGTGTTTTTTCTGATATTAGCCTTCTTTAATTGCTATTTTTCTTAGAAACTGTCATTCTTTGAACGATGTTTTTGTAAAACATTATCATCTTTAATTATTGTTTTTTCCTAAGAGATTATCATCATATTTCTATGAGATTATCTTTATTTTTTCTAACAGATTATCACTTCTTACTTTCCAAGATAAAGTAAATTCTAAGATATTAGAAAGTGATTTCTAATGGATTATCCCTTAAGGGGTATTTTTCTAAGCGATTTTCATCCTTTAATAGTTGGTTATTTCTAAGATCCTTCCATTTTCTAAGAGATTAGTGATTAAGATAATCCATTTTATAGAATTTACTTTTTTATTATAAACGTTTATTTTTTTTTTTAGAAAAAAAGATGATCGTTTTAAGACATGTTCCTTCAGAGCTAGTGAATGTTGTTTGACTGTGAAGAAGGCAATTTAGTCCATCCAAAAGGCTTGGGGGTAGTTTAGTAAAGACTCCATTGCTTTGTACATTGATAAAAATCGTCTTTGCTTTACCCTAAGGGTGAAAAAAACCAAGGTTATTAACTTCCGTGGCAGTAGGACTTCTTTAGACTGTTGACAAATCTCTCGAATAAGTCTAAACACGAAGGAAAAAAACCGTATCTTGAGTACAGGGATTGAGTTTGTCTATCACTTCCAAAGCTGCTGTTTCATTGTTCTCTTTCATTCTTTTTATTATTCGTTTTAGCATTCGTGTTACTTTCACACTTGCTATTGATTCCTTGTTTCTTCCTGTTTACTTCGCGACTTTTATCAGCTACTATTCCCAGATGACTCGCTACCGCTGCTTATGGGCTCGCTTTACGTAGCGTTTTTCTTTGCCGAGTCGCTAACGTTCTTCTCCATCTGTCTCTCTGTAAGGATAGACGCGAGATTTTATTTCCACAATTATTGTTTAAGAGTATTTGTATGTAACCATAAAACTGACGACAATACTTGAGAACCAACTGATCATCATTATGTACGAGTTGAACCTACCAAAACGAAAGAAGATCAAGACTGGTTTGAGTACAACAGAGTGACGGGTAGTGCAGATGACAAGAGTTCTTCCATCGAACTATTTTGGGTTTGTATGGACGGTGAAATTTCAATATAATGCTCTGCAATCGCAACAGTAACCATCTGGAGAATAGTCATTTCCATGGCAACAGTTTATTATAAGCTTAATGCTAAGCATATCGGAATTTGCAAGGACAAGCCACGCTAACTTAATACAAAAAAGGAACAACCATAAGATCATTTTAATAAGGACTATTTCGTCTTAGAGGAATCCTTTTTTTCGTTGGATAATTCTGCCGCAACTTGCGATGAGTTTTTATGGAAAATTTATCACAGTAAGGCACTAATGATGGCCAAAACAACTAAGAATATAAAACCGATGTATTAGGTGTCTTAATGGTGGGTGTGTGTTCTTGGGCTGGTTGGACTGTTTTCATGATGAAAAAAACTCCGAAATTTCCTAGAGAGAGAGAGAGAAAGAGAAATCTTGGAAATAGAGAAGAAGACAAGCGGGCAGACCGGAAATGAAACTTGACAGAAGTGATACGAACTCCGATCTACGTCATCTCAGAACTCAAAGACCAAAGGATGGTGTAAGAATGATCACCGTTTTTCAATTCTACGAAAAACCAAACCATCCATTTGAGAATCCTTTAGCTCCAGATAATGTGTCCGTAGGAGGTGTCCACCAATTGCATTTCTTAGATCGCTTTACACAAGCAAATATCTTAGCTCGGTAGGCAATTTTTGAAAGTTGGTTTCCAGAAGCTTGCTGTAAAATTTCTCCTACCTAGCGATTTTGCGAATGAAGTTTAGCGTCTTCTCCCCCCCACGTCCCTCCCTCCTCTTCATATTCGACACGGGGATGTTATCAAACTCCTCCATCCTACCAGATTAATGTTGGTCCTTTCTCTCCGTTCTTTTTTTTAACTTCCTTAAGGAAGTTTTCGTCTGGAACTTGAGAAGTGAATGAGTTCTACACTAAGGAGACTTTAATCTCTCGCGAGCTCACAAACGCGTAAACTTACACAACTTATAAGTGCTTATTTTAAATTCGCCGAAGCGGAAAAGGACGAAGGAGGAGAGAGCGAGAGAGGACGTCGAAATCGAGAAAAGTTGCCGACGCTATTATCGTAATTGTGCTGTATCGATCTTATCTGATTAAAATACTTTTCTCTGGGACTTCTTTTGCTACGCGAGAATTTTTATAATTGCTTCTCTTCATCATTCAATTTGCTATTTTTTTTTTTCTTTCGTCTTTTCAAATTACCATTTAATGGAGAAAAAGAAGTGTTTAAGAACACCGAGGAATGTTTGGACTTCCTCACGGTCTCGCATTTAATTTTCGGTTGCTTACCGAAGGGTGAAAAAAAAAAAAAAAAAAAAAACAGACTGCGTGACATCACGGAATATGAATTACAACACCCCCTTTTTTTTATCCCTGCTTCCATCGAAACGTTTGTTAACTGTTTAAAAATAAAAATAAAAGTTTGTAATGGACAAAAATGTGATTATCGAAACAAGGGAATAACAGAAAATTGGAATGATAGAATGATAGAAAGAGCGGTGGTTACTTTATCACCCTTTTCCCCTCCGCAACATTTGTTAATTTCAACACAATATAGAGAGAGGGAAGGACCCCACCAAAAAAAGGAACAAGAAAAAAACATTAGAAAATACGAGGTAGGGCTCGGGCGGACCGAGCGCTACTTCGTTTGCCCATGCCATGGGTCGTATGCGATGCGTAGTGTGTATTCTCAATATTTCCGAAGATAGATAGAAAAAATGAATAGTAGACGGAAAATTATCGTTTAGGATATTATAATGTCTTTATACTTCTATTCCATCGATATTAGAAGCAGAAAGTAACATGATACAAAATTCAAAGGAAAAACATGGAAAAAGAAAGCAATAAAAATAGAATGATAGAGCGATAGAAAAACGGAGTATTTTTTTTTTTTATCTTCCTTCACTCTTTCACTATCGTCGCCTTCAACCCAATATTTGTTAAAGTTTCAAAGAAACAGAAGTTCATAATAGACAAAAAAAAGAAAAGAAAAATAGAATGATGGAGCGATAGAAAGAGCGTCCTCTACCTTGGGGTGTCTCTGTTCAGCAGATTCCTTTCTGGAGGCTTCGATCTTCACGGAAAATTACGAGACCCGAAGGTAACTCTTTGCTTCTGTCATCTTGCCAAAAACTTCCTTGGCTGAATTTTGTCCAACTGATTTTCTAAACTGCCTTTTTCTTTCTTTCTTTTTTTTTTTTTCTGTTTCGTTCTCAATTTTTCTGATTTACAAACTGCACGTGTCCAATAGTTGAAGATGTGTTTTGTTTTTAAGGTTCCTTCTTTAGAGTCGATGCCATCCAGAAATGCGACCTGTGATTTGTCATTTGCTATTTCCAATGCACAGTTCCAATTCCTGCATCTACGACCGTGTGCGTGTGTGTGTGTGTGTGTGTGTGTGTGTGTGTGTGTGTGTGTGTGTGTGTGTGTGTGTGTGTGTGTGTGTGTGTGTGTGTGTGACAGTCAGTAGACAAGTGAATTAAACACAGATGTATTTCCTTCTTCTGCAACTTGTTGTTATTTTTTTAAGAACTTCCAAACATTTGTTCTTTTTTTTCTTAGTTGTTTTCTTTAGTCAAAGCTGAAATTACCAGTGGAACGAAAATACTTAACTCTTCTTTCTCTCTCTCTCTGTGTCTCTTTTTCTCCCGGGTTCAAAAAGCGTGAGAAATGGATTCTCTGCGTTTGTGTGCGTGTATTCTTTCAATAGCGGAAATAGCTGCTTTACCATTTATCACAATTTCTTCTATCAGTTTAGTTTTTTTCCCCTTGTGTGTGTGTGTGTGTGTGTGTGTGTGCCCTTTTTTTTTTTTTGCTTGTGGTTTCTTCTCATTTCTTTCTCAAGACAAATATCGTTCCTTCCAATGGTCGGATCTTTGAAGATAGAACGCTAGAAAAAAAAAACGTTCTTTTATTTTCTCTGAATCATTTTGTATAAAATCAATTTTACACTCCGTTATCTGAGGTCAAAGAAATCAAAGGAAAGGGGTCACAGTGATGAAATCTTGCCTGTTGAATAATACAGTTGGACAATACAGCATACAATGTGGCTCGATATTGATTACTAATGATTTGCTGTTTGCTTTGACGATACATATAAGATATATGAAGCAACAAACCTTTCGTCAAAATAGAATGAATTGAAAATTCATGCCAAAACAATAGAATCTTAAATGAATAAAGAGATCTGACTACACTTGAATAGAGCACGCAATCCACTGCCTAAACAATAGAAACAATAGAATCTTACATATGCTTGAATAGACCTCGCCAAACCAACCAACAGAATCTTAAATGGATAAAGAGATCTAACATATACTTCAAATGAACTCGCAATTTACTGCCAAACCTTTCGGTGAGATGTCTTTCTTTGTTCTACGTATCCCCTGAAGGCCAAGTAGCTGCCAATATCTCCCAGATTGAGATGCAGACGTAATATTCACCAACAGAATCTTAAATGGATAAAGGGATCTAACATATACTTCAATAGAACTGGCGATCTACTGCCAAACCAACCAACAGAATCTTAAATGGATAAAGAGATCTAACATATACTTCAATAGAGCACACATTCTACTGCCAAAACAATAGAATCTTAAACGAATAAAGAGATCTAACATACACTTGAATAGAGCTCGCAATCCACTGTCAAAACAATAGAATCCGAAATGAATAAAGAGACATAACATATCTTATTCTTCATATTCCCTTTGTTAAGCTACATGGCCAAGTAAGTTGGCAACATAGAAACAAACCTGATACTGTTAATGATACAGCGGTTTATTCTATGGGCATTGTCTGTAAAATATGTGTTCATCTGGTCAGTAATAAATCACAATTTAAATCACCAGATGTAGAAGCCATTTTGTTTCAAAAGAGAAATGTTCTCAGTCAGATTAATAAAGCTGGGTTGTGTCCTCTCGGTGATTCTGGTCTTCATCGAATCCATTTAGCCCGTGTGATATATTGATGGCTTTCAGAGCACATATGGCAGCTGCAAAAATCCTTGCATCAGGAGACAAGAAATGAGACACATTCATGTCACACAAGGCCTATTAAACCCAAGGTCGGCGAGATTTCTTTCTTTGTTCTACGTATCCCCCGAAGGCCAAGTAGCTGCCAATATCTCCCAGATTGAGATGCAGACGTAATATTCGCCTGTCAGCAAGCAACTCTGATTACATACTCGGGAAACAAAAGAAAAATACAATAATAACTATCCAGCTTCGTTCGCTATACGCTGTTCTGACAGGGTAAATATTTATACTGGGTATCAAATATATCATGAAATATTATATGATATAAAAGAGTAAAAAAAAAAAGATGTTAGTTTCTTATTCGGATTTATAAATTTGTCAGTTAGCGCCATCTAGGAGTGAAAAAATCAATTACGAATAATATTTTGAATGTAAGGTGTGTCTTTGGATGATATCGATTGAGTTTCAAGAATGGGAAATGTATCCCGTAAATTTTTGCGATTTTGAAGTGCTGTGTAAAGCGAACGAGACAGAGAGTTGTAAATTATACAGGTTTATGTAAAAGCCTTATTCACTGGATTAACAAATCATTTCGAGTCAAGTAATCTACGAGACTTCCACTGGTAATCCACTCTCGTATAGCACAAATCCAAAGAGGGCTATTTGGATGCAAATCACCTACACCATGCAATCACGGATTTTGGAAACCGTATTGCAGTACGCAGACGATTTTCGATGCTTAGACACCAATCTGGTTTGTGCAATGTCAAATGCTATCGGTTGTTTTGATTTCTTCCACGCCATCCCTTAACACACTTTAAGCCGTGTACCTCCTGGGTATCCACCGATGTTGTGTTTGTTTGTTTCTGCATAGGGTAACAAAGGATAACGTTTGCTAGTCAACCGAGCTAGCCCATGGAGATTTAATTCGCTTTCGAACATCAAATGAACTCGAAACGAATTGATAAAATCCATCGGACAAAAGAAATTCGAATTCACAACAAGCAAGATTAGATTCGACTGATTGTAGTAGAGCAGCGCTGAGATGAATTCGATTTATCTCAGCACTACTGTTCCAAGTACTTCGCCTTTCATAGGCACGATCGCTTTGAAAATAATAAAATGCACCAATAGGATACATTAAATAAAACACACAACATATACATAAAATAACAGAACCTATTGCCTAAATTAAAGAAGTAAAACATTAAGGCTATACAAAAGCTATAGGATATTAAAGTCTACAGGATAAAAACAAAACAGTATCCATAAGGCAGGCCAAAATGATATAACTCAAATGGAACCTGGAACTTCAATTCAGAAATGATGATGATGCCTTTATCTAAACCATAGGTTCCCAAAGTGGGCGGTACCGCCCCCTAGTGGGCGCTGAAGTCTTCTGGGGGGTGTACTATAGTGGGATCAGAAACATTTGGGGGCGTTTAGGCGGTCTAGGGGTCGGTGGTTCTTTATACAAGAAATTAATAATATATATTTAAAAATTAATTATTTTCGTGATTTTGCGATTAGATAATTTAAATTTAAAACAAAATTTTAGATAATCATTTAAAATTTAAATATTGCATTTTAATTCATCTTATGCCCGTCTTACACGATCAATTTTTTTTTTATCAATTTTCTATTTCAATTATTTAATCATTTGAAAAATGACCATGTCAGATAGAAATAGATGTCAATTTTCTATGAAAAAATAGAGCATGTATATATGTGTGTATAATAGGGGGGGCGTTACAAAATTTATGTCTTGCCAAGTGGGCGGTGGCCCGAAAAAGTTTGGGAACCTATGATCTAAACGCATCTTATTGTGTGATTTATGCAAATTGCCTAAAATACTCCTAAGATGCAAGAAACGTAAAACAATACTAACAATAGAAAACAAAATAGTACATATTAAATATATCATTTAGAAGACACTTAAAACAATAGACCCAATATAAAACATCGTAAATGACAAAGGCAATACGACGTGTATATTTTCCTACAATTTAATAATGCAAAAAAAGTTTAAATAAAATCAAAACCTTATTTTGTAACCCGCCATTATTGTTTACAATCTTGTTCTTGTTATCTGCACCTGTACGTACACACACACACACACACAGTCATATTGGATATGAATGGAATTCATTCTTGCGGTAAGCAAACTAGGATATTAAAAATTGATCCCATACGCGTCAATATTCCCCTATTGCTTGTTACAATATTAAATGGAGTGAGGGTCATTAAGTTCCGAACCAAGGATGACCTGATTGATTTCGTGTGCTAACTCGCTTGTTCGGACTTTAAAAGCCATTACGGTTCGCCATTTGTTTCTTATTGATCTGAGGGTGGAGAGGTCTTTGGACTTGACATCAGGGTCCAGATGTGGCGACACACGTGCTTCAATAGGCAGAACGCATTTATATTGCATTTCGACATCACTGGCCACAGGAAAGTGAAATAAAATTAACGATTGAAATTAGGTTTCAGTGGACATTCGAAGCAAAGGGAGTGCATTTGGAAATGTGTTATTTGAATTCAATGAAATTTTGAGAAAAGCACAGAATGATACATTCGGGTCTTTATCATAGCGTCTTAAACAAGGTACATCAAAACATTGTGTATTAGGAACAAAAGAACACAAAGAACATACAAAACTCTGCTAATCATTGCTATTTCGCAAAGGCAGGGAGCCATAGCAATAAAACTGATGCATAGCAGTAGGTTGCGTTAAATAAAATATCATAGAAAAGATAGAGGGAAGAGCAGGTCATGGCGGTGCATCACAGTGGATATTTGAAACAATATAATCGATGTTAAACAATACCATAGGATTCAATAAAACTAAAGTGTAGAGCACACTGAATGGTAAGGCACGCGGAAGAAAAATCACCCATAAAGACAGACGACAATCGGATTAACTTAGAACAATAGAATACCTTGCTGAAGATTATTAACCATATGCCAAGCGAGAGTTGTTTATTTATGCCAATGGAGAAATGACATGAAGCGGCTTCAATGGCATATCATGCATCGGTGATTATCCTTGCATTTATCTGTTAGCGTGTTTAGTTTCTGATATGGTTATTCACACCTAGCGTTTTCTAGATAGAAAAGAAAGCACTGTTTTAGACGTTTTCGGGAGTAATGTGGTGTACTCTTACTATTTTCTTATCTCCCTTTATCAGGGAAACATTCCTTTCAACAAACTAAATATTAGATCGGAATAAATATATTTCTTTTTACATTTGTAAATTGTATATAAATTATGGAACAACAGAACCGAGAAGATATTAGCATACACTCATTAAAAAATCCCACAGGAGTTGCGTGGATACGAAGCTAACATGAAACCAATAAAGCATTTCAAATAAAAACTTACACCAAAAAGGTAAACAGAACAATGAGTTATGCTGAAGGGAACTACACGCATAAGATGTCGTGAAAAAAAAAGAATTTCATGCTGTATATAGTAGCACGCATACATTAAATTTAACTCATACGTCAGGTACATTGAACATAAGTGTGACGTCAAACAGTACAATAGGTTTAGGGGCTGTTAACATTATTGAGACCGTTTGCTCTCTTTATTTCAAGAGTTATACGATGGCCAGCTGGATTTTCTAATAGCTCACTTCTTGCTAACAGAATTTTTCTCCCCTATTGCATCCCCGTAATTATAAAACTTACACTGGGTTTAGAACCTGTCGTTGATTGGGTAAATATACGCCTAATATCACCTTGAGTACGTATTAGATTATATGAAGGCTAAATAAAAAAATAACTGATAAAGGCTAACAAAAGATAAATAGGTGTAGGATAAACACTAATAAAGGATAAATAGTAAAACATAAATATAATCTTGAGTACTTTAAGTAATAAATTATATGAAGGCTAAATAAAGATAACCAATAAAGGCTAACAAAGAATAAATAGATATAGGATAAAGACTAATAAAGGATAGATAGATATAGGATAAAGACTAATAAAGGATAGATAGATATAGGATAAAGACTAATAAAGGATAGATAGATATAGGATAAAGACTAATAAAGGATAAATAGTAAAAAATAAATATCATCTTGAGTACGTTAAGTATCAAATTATATGAAAGCTAAATAAAATACAACTGATAAAGGCTAACAAAGAATAAAAAATAAATAATATAGGATAAAGGATAAAGGGTAAAAATAAATAATTTATATAGGATAAAGGATAAAGGGTAAAAATAAATAATTTATATAGGATAAAGGATAATGAATGATAAAAACAAATTAAAAAGATAAACGATAATGGCTAACAAAGAAGTAAGAATGTTGAATGAAAATAAAGGCATAGGTCAAATAAAGGATAAATGATAAAGGCTAAGAAAGGGAAAATATTAAATAAAGATTAATGGACAAAAATGAAAACTAAAATATATGGTAAACGATATAAAGAATAAATGTTAAATTTAGGATTAGAAATAAAGGATAAAAATAAAAATATAATGGCAAAATAAAGGATCACGAATAGTACAAGAATAAAGCAAAACAAAGGCTAAAAAGAAAGGACAAAGTCTGAATCATTACTGAAAGGCTGCCCGGAGTTACTTAGCTTGCTGTCATCATAATTTTTGTCATTCCGACCTACGAAAGGTTGTAAACATTTAATGTTTATGTCCTTTTATAATTGCAAACCTAATCTGAATAGCGTGAGTACACAAATGTTTACACTTAGTTATTTCTTTAACACAAGAAACAGGGTGAATCAAACCTACATAACGTTACCGTAAAAACTCCAACGAATGGTGTTTATCTTTTAAGATGAAGAGATCGTGGACAGTTTCCTTGCTGATACTTTTAAAATAATTTTCTTCTTTTATCAGTAACGAGGACTCAGACAACAGGATATAGCAGACGTGGTTGCTGATTCGGAGTTTTTAAAATGCGAGTTAAATGGAGACCAGTAATACAACTAAAGAAGAGGTAGCGATTTTTCATAACTTTTGGGATTACATTTTGACGGCATTTTCAAATTTTACATTTTGTTCAGAATAAGGAAAGAATAATCCTGGGTTGATCACGTGACCCGGATTCTAGCTATCCCTTGAAACACTAAAGTGGTTACACACCCTTCGTAAGTAAGAAGATGGGCGTATTAGTTGCGCGTTTTATTTTTCAGTAACACTTTCGAACAGTTCGCCGAGCGAGTGTGGCTTGCATTCCGCCAAAAATACTCGAGAATATCCGCATTATTATTCAGAGACATAAGGACGTGTTCGTGGTGCACAATCTTAACGTGATGTTCGCGATCGTCGGGTTTCCTAGACATTTTTTTTTTATTGCTACAAGTTACCGCTTCTGCGTGAATAGGCGCCTGTGAGGTCATCGCAAGACATCGATGAGCAGTATTCGTTCGCGACTAGAAATGGTACAGTGTTCGGTTAGAGAAAAGAAAGTGACAAATGAAGAAACGAAGAAATAATGAATAAACAAGTAAAGGAAATAGAAAGAAAGGAGAAAGCGATGGTTAAGGCAGTCTTCTTAGATAGAACGAAACAAAAAAAACGGAAAGAAGGATTAAAATCATTTAGGAAGACACACAAAGGAAAGTGGGAGAAAATAAAAGTGTTGAAGGAGCGAGAGAAAGGCAGAGAAATAAAGAGAAAGTGAAAGAGAAATAGAAAAATGAGAGAGAGGGAGAAAGATGATGAGTGGAACTTAACAGAGAAATAATGTGATGGAATGTCTTCTTCATTTGAAGACATGTTCGTATACCTGAAGAAAGAAACTTCACTTAGATGGATTATTAAAACTCGTCTTTCACCAAAATCATTCTTAGTGGTCGTAAGACTTTCGTCGACATCGCTAGCCAGGTGAAAAATTCAAGCAAACATAGACTGGAAGAAACATATATTTTCTGCAAGCTGTCAATGGGAATGTTTCCTGTACTCATCGCGCCTAAGATGCAAAATTATCCACCATCATTGCACGTCATACGGACGTGTCTTTTCAAGACACTTCGGGTCTCCAGTAAGCAGCGGCATCAGTCGCACACCAGCGACGAGATCATGCCGATTCAACAAAGATGAATCTTCATCTATCACTCTACTATTAATTACCCAGAAGGATTGTTTTTCGATAGTTTGATCTAACTCCATCTCTTGGATGGATCGTCTGTTTGAATTTGATGGATGAATCAAGCTGAGAATTAAAAGTTATTTCAATGTAATGTTCGGTATCTTACAAAAGTCGGTTGATATTTTGTTCTGCGATAAGATTGTGTCTTGACTCAAACAGGTAAGAGGGGACAGAGTAAAGTCACCAATATTTAACTTTTGCCTTCTTTTCAGACTTCACAACATGATGGAGCAACTTATTAAAGTTGAACAGTTGCTTGTCCAGATGAAAGCCTTTGAACAATGACATTTGCTATCATCTTCCACAAGCGAAGGTACGGATTTGGGGATTAGTTAAGGAGGTACAGGTTTGGGGACGTCAACCATAAGAGGAATTCATGTCAGATGGAATTAATGTATGCAGAATGGATGAGTCTAAAGCTGCAAATGGGAGAGTCCAGAGAAAGAGAAATACGATTGCAAAAATGGGATGTTCGTGTGCGTTTCTTGAGAATACTTAATCCATTGCAAAGCGACGAAGGATTAGCAATTAATCTTGGTAAGTCCTGTGATCCAGTAAGGTGTGTTCTGGCAATCGTCCGCTGTGAGTGTGTGTGCAAACCTCTGTCGGGGTTTGCCGTAGCAAATATCATTCAAGCAGAAACAATTGCGTCTCGCAACAGTTAGCCGCCTGCTGGCGACGGCAGGGTCATGACAAGCATCCGTTCGTAGATTTCCGTCTAGTTTCCCATGTGATGCTCTTCCTTCCTTACTCGACTACATTTGAAGCCTGCCGAGTGTGAAGGTGCAGACGGTATGGGCCGAGTGCTGTGCGGAGGGGGGGGGGAGTCAGGAGGGGGAAGAAGGAAGGAAGAAGCAAGCAGAGGATGAAAGCTTAACAACTAAATGATTATAAGCTAGATACACAGAGAGAGAGAGAGAGAGAGAGAGAGAGAGATCGTAAGTATATGTACATGTTCTATAGTTCTGATAGCTGGAGCACTCAGTGAATTAAGAAAGATAGAAACTTTTGATAAATAATCTAAATGCATAGGCGGGCAAAAATAGGGAAAAAGAAAAAAAAGAAGAAAAACGAAATATATAAAGAAAAAACGATGGGGAAATAGTAACTTATAGAACGAGAAGAAGAAACTTAACAGGCAGAACAGTATCGATTGACACATTCCTGGAAAGAGTGAACTTCTTTGAATGATAATGACAGATAAAGATAATAGATAGAAAAACTCCGAGAGGAGAGAGAGACAGAGAGAGAGAGAGAAAGTTATCATGAAAAAGAGATGAAATGAAATAACGATGCAGATTAGCATGATCGTAAAGACAAATAGAAGAGACCGATTTAAGAGAATATAGAAAAAAATTGATAGAAAGAGTGTATTAATGGATGGAAGTAGGCAGGATAGTAAGACTGTCGCAGACTAACGTGTAGAAAGAGAAAGGTCAAGTACATGAAGCATTCTACAGAGTGAAAAGAATAAAAGAAAGATAGTAATTGATCATGGAATATATTAACAGACAGAACAAAAGAAAGACTGAAACAAAAAGGAATAACAGAAAGAACGAAAATAAAAATTGCTGGAAAAGGTTGCGAGAATTGGTGATTTGAAAGACATAATGGATTATACTGATAACGAGGAGAGAAAGAGAGATGTAGACAGAGACCAAAAAAAAATGTGAATAATAGTGTGAAAGAAAAAAGAACAAAAACACACAACAAAAAATGATCAAAAGATTTTTGTGAACTTATGAGTACTTAGGAGACAACCCTCAGAATGTTTACACTCTAGTAGAGAAGCACAATATCTTCTCTGTATTGACAATTAGCCTAATCGATGAGGGGCAAATATTCAGATGCTTCGAACAGAGATTGAAGGTTGATATGCAGTCTATCTTCGAGGTTCTGAAGCTTCAGCTAAGTGATGATCTGCAGCCACTTAGGACAACCACTTAGGACTTAGGACAACTTAGGACCTACAGACATCCATGGCATCTTTCCGATTCAGGCTAAATTATGAGTTGCAAATATTCAGGATATCTTCGGTGTCTTGCCGCTTCAGGCTAAAGTACAATCTTCGGACAAGCACGATATCAAGGATTTGAATCATAGGCTAAAGGATGGTCCTGACATTCAATTCATTATCCTGGTCGAAGGATTGCCCAGGAAGAATCTATCAAGCACAGATCATCAGGAAACACTGCTATCAGGATACCAAAGGTATCCTGAAGGATCATTGCTATCTGGAAAATGTCTTGCAGAATGCAATACAGAAAATAGCTCTTTCGCAACTGAGGATACTTCAAACCGGGCCAATCTATTCAAGGGTCTTAAATTAATCTGACAAGGCCCTTTACAGAGAAGGACGATGGTTGTAGTCTCCGATAACAGCCATGACTTGTATAACGAATGAGTCGTCCCGTTACTATTTCCACTAAGAGATATCATGGCACGAAACTCCAGGATGAATGATTGTTCTTTGTAACCCATTTATCGTCCGGTAACTTTCTGACACTCCGTCCATAAAACTGCAAATCAGAACCGATCGATAGATCCCTCCTTTCGAGCCTGCATGTCTACTGAAGAAACAGACACTGGACCATCTTTCAGACGATGTCAAATCGACTTTGCTCATCACATTTCAGTTGTTTAATCCAAGTTTTCGTACTGAAACGAACTCCCTCGGCAGTGTTCTTAACACAACTTAAGTGTGATAAGCACAAACGCTAATCAATTTAAAAGACCTTAAACGTTTTAACAGATTTGTGCTGACTTCTGAGCCCACAAGGGGCGGACATTAATGGCTTTCTCATTCAATGAAGGAGCTACACTTGATTGGTCGCTTTCTTAATGATTTTAGAAACTCGGCTTCATTTACAATAGGAAAACGTCCATTTTCGTATGGAAAATGACAACGCTGATTAATGGGTAAGGATCGTATTTCCTGACAAACCAACCTAATTTTAAGAAAAGTACTATTTTTTTTTTCAATAGGTGAACTAACGTTGTTTATTATGCTTAGTTTATTTCTAAACAAGCACTTTTTTGATTCATTCAAAGCAACTGTTTGCATTGATAATTAATAACGTAGCCTGATGAATAATATTATAAGGTATAAGAATACTATTCTGATTTTTTTAAAATATTCTGAAGTAACGATGAAAATTAGTAAAACATTTTAAGCTAATTAAAAATAACATATTATTTTATAGATTATAGTTTCATATTTTAAATAAAAATATGAATTTGTACATAAGGTATTTTTAATTAAATAATTTCAATTGATATACTTCATGTGAAAAAAAATGTTTAAAGTATGAAAAGAAGTTTATGTAAAATAATAGTAGTAGGGTATAAACCTCTAAAATTTATAAAATAGTATGTTAAATTTAATTATCTTAAATATTTCTTAATTTCACTTAATTTTATTGAGAATATTTTAAGAAAATCAGAATTTTATTTTACACCTTATAGTAGTATTCATCAAATTATAATACTAAAGGATGTTGGAGATAAATTTACATATACACATACATCTGAATCAAACTTCTCATACTCATACATATACAAACTGATGGTTCGTCCAATACCCATCTATCTACGCTTCACCAGCCTGCAGTCATACTTCTAGCCCACTCAGGGCGAGCAATTAGCTCATAAAATTTTCTCCACTCACAGTTTCTCTCAAGATAGCCGGGAATATGAAAAGCTTTTGCTTTACCCCTTATGTCAGTAAAGTTGATAAACTACACTAGCATGAAGGCATGAGGAATAACTTCTTATACTAGCATGGTATAAAAAAGCAGGAGGAATAACGTCATATGGGAAAATATATTCAGTTTTCTTGTATTGTGGATCTCCTAAGCACATATAAAGAATGTTGCGTGGAATTAGAGAATTGCTAACTAGAATGTTAAAGGAGAAAGGTCAAAATAAAAAGAACAATTATTTTGTATGAAAAATACGAGAGCACCGAAACATTAGCCATTCAGCAAGAGAAAGGACATTGGAAGTTAATGGCAAAAGGCACACGAGGAACCATAACGATGATAGTTATGCAACTCATGAGATCTGTACTTCAGACAGTTCTTTTTGAATTCATCGCAAGCCTTTTTTCCTTACTTATACGAAGATACAATGCCTAACCGGAATGCATGTAATCCGAAAGCCGATTCGTTCGTCTTAGAAAATAGAGGTCCCCAGGGCGTAAGTATGTACACCTGTAGGATGAAGATCGCAGCCAACAGAAGCGCTAGGTATGCAATTTCTTGTTCGTCACATCTGAAACCGTCATACATTTAGGCTGTCTCTACCTACATACCGGAAAATACAGTCTAGTTCCAGTACAATCCTTGGACTGTCTTTCTGGAAAATTTATTACACCCACAACACTTCAGTAGTCAACACAGTAACGTTGTATTGTATTCTTCTCCTTTAAAAAAGTCAATATATTTCTTCGTTTTCTGTATAGCATCTCGTAATGAACTTAAAGGTCGATCTGAGTTTAGTTCTTGCATACTTTTTTTAGCATAAATTGTGTACTTTTAAAGTATTCATTATTTACTTGGATCACTTGTAAAATGACGTTTGTTTATATACTCTTTACTAAAGATGAAATTGGTTTTCTTGATGTACTCGTTAAGTTAACGAAGAATTTCGGGATTCTACAAAAGACAGCTGTAATAGAAATGTAGTTAAGGGTATGACAACGAACAAAGATTGGCGATATCCATGCAGTTGTTGAAAGAAACGCCTTAAAAAGGAGTAGCTGCTTAAAGTGAATGAGTAATTTCTAGTTGGGTTTATTTTAATGAATTCGTGCACTTCAAAGCGTTTGCAGATGGTTTAATTAGAATAGATATGTCCTTTAGTTGGAGGCAGTTGATTAGAATCATTCCCATAAACAAAAGGTAATGTTGAAATATTTTCGTAGTAAAGGTAAGTCAAGAATTGAAGTCTAGAATCTCTCTCTTTCACACACACACACACACACACACACACACACACACACACACACACACACACACACACACACACACACACACACACACACACACACACACACACACACTAGAATAAAATAGTTAGGAAAGAATGACACCGGATCATAAAGATAATACAATGTAGATTATGGCAGCTTGTTTATTATGTGCTGATCCTGAGTTGGATACTGTAATAGTTACAATAGTTAATATAAAAAGAAAAAAAATTATAAAGTCTTATGTGGTTGTTGTCGTATGGGAATCCCCCAATATTCCTTATCCATAGGACTGGTTGGGTCCTCCAATTAGGATATTTTAAGTATGCATTGTTGACTGTAAATTCGTGTATGTTCATCGGCTGGTTTGTCTTGGTAGCTGGTAAGTTAGCCGGTCTCATACCTCCTTGAGATCGGCTAACTCACCTTTAGTAGAAAGAGACCAGGTAAAGGTTTCACTTCTTGGACGGGTATCGAACCCAGCTAGTTCCGAAAAGGGGTTTAGTCTATACTGACTGAGTTACGGAGGATCTATAAAATCTTAAGATTGTAGGCTAACAATTTTAGTAGCTTGTGAACCTACTGGCTTAGAGTGTATTCTAAATGCAGTAAAATCAAATGGATCTTTTCGGAATTTTTTTAACACTGTTTCTGATTTTTTGTTTTAATATTGAGAGTTTATTCACATTTTTGAGCAGATACTCGTCTTATTTGCATTTTTATTGCGGTGTTCGTATAGATTCATCCATGAAAAAAAACATAGGCAAACCTTAAGAATGGCATGATCTGTGGTGACAGTAGAACAACATCAATAATTGAAAAAAATCAAGCGAAAAAGAGGATTGCCAAATAAAATAAAAAAGGAGGTATTTAGGAGTGATAGATTGTCGAAACTGTGAAGTTCCAAGAGACATCGTTAGCGGAAAATATCGCAGAGGAGATTTCGTTACTTTTATCACTTTCAAATGGGGATTGTAGTTTGGGGGTGTGCCAGATGCTGTTCATATCCCATTGGATCCGAAAAATGAACAGGGAGAGTCGAAATAGAAAAAAATATATTCGTCAATATATCGCTAATAACCCCCCGTCTAGTGCTTAATGCTCAATATTGTTACTTAGATCTTTTCTCGCTCCCTTTCTTGATTTCACTGCCAACCGAGAATACTGCGGTTGTCATGGAAACCAGAGGCGATATCAATAGTAACGAGAGCAAGATGATAACCCAATCATTTTGGGTGGAATTAGGGCCAAAATCGGAGTTTGTTAAATGGAGCATCCTTGAAGAGATTGCGAACTAGAGTATCAATGAGGGGATGGGGGTGGGGTGGGGGAGGATGCGGGAGAGAGTTCAATGTTTACCAATAACCTCACAGTGATGCACTGAGCATCCGTATTAATCTTACAGCCTCTTTCGAAAACGAGATTTGAAACGTCGTTTAATCTGGAGCTACAACTGTGCGTTCTTATTTCCGATCATGCGTATCCCATCAGCCAACGGGATACATCTTCAGAACACCCTACTGGGACAATGAACAATTTAAAAATCCATCCAATTCTTAATTTAAAACGTTTAAAAATACACGCAACTATTCGCGGGAGGGATAAATATTCGAGTGACTGCAGAACAAGAAATCGCCAACCTGGAAAATGAGTGTGACGTCATCAGTCAGCGTCACACCACGTAGGAACCAATGATCGTGGGAATTGGAATAGTAATAAATGTATGGAATTCCTAGGGATGAACGGAAACTCAAGTATGCACGGGTCTAGGAACTTGGATATTAACAGATAGATGATTTATCCTCTAAGGCTACTCAAACATATTTTAAAACGATATCGTGCGGGGTTGGATAAGGGTGGCTACAACTAGTGTTTCTACCAGGAAACTGTCACCTCTGAGCGTACATAGACGACGGTACCTTCCGAGAAAAAAAAGACCCATTCAGTTTCTCCAACCCTTTATCATATTAGAGACAAGTCAAACTCAGCCTTAAATCAATTCGTATGGGGTGGCTTCCAAAATAGATTATACGAGAGTAAGATTGTATGCAATCTCTTTATTTAGTGTCAAACACCTGCGAGTGTGAATCAATGATATTCTCTTTAAGAGCATGCGCACACCATCGTTTCACAACGAGCTGTTTATTCTAAATATATTAAACCGAGTTTGTCGTTCTTGCTGGAGATAATACATTTATGGGGTCTGCCTAAGGAACAAATCAATAGTTGAGTAGGCATATTTAACATCCTCTTAGTTGTTAAACAGATTATGATTATGATCGTCTCTTCATTTTTAGACTTAAAATTTTAGCGGTCATTTTTATTGTTCCTAAGCCTATTGGATTAGGGCTAATTGAAAAGGCAGTGATTTTGTAATCATCAATAATGCCTAATTATAATAGGAAGGCAGGATTTTATCATATTAAAAAGTTTATCGATAATTTTTTTTGAATGTTAATTTTCATCAGTCATTTTCGTCGTGTCAATCTCTATCTCCCAATTTTCATTAGTTTTTTTTTAGCAGTCATTTTATCATCTCTAAATCCTTTGAAATAAAACAGTGATCACAAAAAAGGCAGTCTTTTTTTTATTGCCCTTCACGTCATCTGAACAACATAATCATTCAGAAGGCAGTAGTTTTTACTGACCCACAAGATTGTCATTTCTATAAATGAAAAATATATATTTACAGCCATTTTTATTGTCCTATCGACAATAAAAGATTGTGTTTATGTGATAAACATAAACACAATCTGATAATCTTTCTTATTTCGAAATTTCATTACATGACCGAAGTCCATTATCATACTCAACTTTGTTAATTTTCTACACTTTAATATGTGTGCGATTCTTATGATAATTGGCCTTAAAATTCAGCTCACGTTCAATCTATTCTTTTAATTCTCTCTCTCTCTAGCATTAGTACGTAACTTTGTTATCTGAGGGGCGTTCATCTTGAAGTTCTTATTATCTCCTTAAGATAATATCTTCCTTTTGTGTTTCTCAAAAGACAAAAACATGGTTCGGGAACGCCAACTTAGTCTTTTACAGTATTTAATGAAATCACAGTTTTCTCTTATTTCTCTTTAGTTTTCAAATCCAATCATTTATCCCGATTACAAAAGTTTTCGAAGTTTCTTGAGCCCTCTAAAGATAAGGAGTAACGAGTTAAAATCAGACGGGGACGCTCCCTCACTGAAACCCAATTCTTCGATGAGTATTTTGCACTTTAAAAAATTCTTGACGATAAAAGGAATACGTCTCCAGAATATTCACATCCAGGAGAGCTCCACACATGGCTTCGATCTATTGAAAGAATGCACCGATGGTAGGAGTACTTTAATTGCCAATTTGGCGATTAAAGGAGGCATGTATGACTGAAGAAAGGAGAACGACAGAAAAGTGTAATTACGCTAAAGATCACCATATGCAGTGACAATAAAACCTGCCTGGTCTCTTGGGGGAAAAGAAGATCGATGAGGACCATTTAGGTAGAAAAGACAATCACCTTGGGAACTACCGTGAATATTGCTTCATCGTACGTATGGGGGGGGGATTAATGCCTCCCCCCGATGTTTTAATTCTTGCTAATTCATCAACAGTTCATCCAAATCTTCCGCTTAATCTCAATTCAAATCTCAACTAACATTACCAATAAATAAACTTTTAAAAAAAAAAAAAGGGTCAATCTCCCCCTGCGGAAAAAAAAAAAATTGGAAAGGTCAGACTCACCTTGGCTGAGCATCACCAGCAGAGCCTGTAGGAAGGTTAACATTACGAAGTATCCCATTTGAACCCGCAGTACACTACGGCCGTACCAGGAGGCACACCAAACTGAAATAAGGTTTCGTTAGCGGTGCGTTTCTGTCCGGTAGCGACGGCAGCGCCACTCAAAAGTCGGTGTCAGTTCTTGTGCGCGCAAGTCGATTATTTTTCCCATACTCCTCCGTGGGTCTGTATGTGTGTGTGTGTGTGTGTGTGTGTGTGTGTGTGTGTGTGTGTGTGTGTGTGTGTGTGCGGAGAACAGTTCGCGTGCAACTGTGATTGCCCAGCAACTAACAAAAATTGTATATCTGAGCCAGCGTGATAGATCGCTGTTGGCGAGGACATAAAATACCCCTGCCCTAATTAGCTTTAATTTATCTTACATTTTTAGACGTCAGGAAGTTTTGTAAGTTGGATTCAGAATAGAGTTGGGCTCCGTGCGTTGCAAGAAGTAGTAATATTGTGTTTGCTGCCGCCTTCTCGATGCATTTAATACTCCCATCAATTTTCACTTCTGTGCATCGGAAAGATCTGTGTGTGTGTATATATGTAGATAAAAAACCTTGTCTCGGGATTGTAGGTAATCGCTAATCTCCTAATCCCAAGTAAGGATTAAAAAGCGTCCTAGTAGTGGTTCTCAACAAATAAGAAAAAAGTATAAATCGCATCATCCGAAGTTTCCGAAAATACTTCGGTTTTTTATAGTTAACTCCACTTCGTTTTAGTTACAGTAGCTGATTCGACTTTCTATGACGTCATGGCGATGACGTAGGCGGAGACAGGCTCTGATTGGTTAATTAAGAAATTAATGGAAATGTGGTTAACAAGCTACATGCTAATGGATTAACATTTCGATTCTCTGTACTAGTCTTGTTCAACTTAAGTAAAATACGAAACAAAGAAATAAATCAAACCGCATTGACTTCAAGGTTCCACAGGGGTGGGGATATTAACATCTACAGAGAGACGTAATTCATTGATTGACGCTACGCAATCAGCAAAAGTGCGCTTCACACTGACTATCCGTTTAATGAATCTCAAAGTACTTACCGATTGCGTTCTTTAATTGAGTGCCTCTTGGATGCGTTGTCATGGCAACCACATTTCACAGATGCCACTTTTTTTTTTTTTTTTTTTTTTTTTTTTTTTTTTTTTTGTAGGATAATGCACTTGACGAAAGAAAAAGCGAAACTCCGACTACACTGTTGAGTTCCCGGGATTGTGGTTTATGGCCATAAGAGAAGTTCGCTCCCATAGGTTTTCAACGCATGCGCTCTCTTCAACTCCCACTCAAATCAGGTAAAATCAGATACCATCTCCTTTATGGGGTATAAAACTTTTAAGCCGCTTCCTCTTGATATCCCCTTCAGGCAACGAGCACAGAAGAACGCTTTCTTAGCCATAAATCCGTGCTCCATCTTGGCAACTTGAGTTCGCTTTTCTAACATGTCTGTTCATCAGCTATCCAGGGCAAGTTAGAATGGTAAACTACACATCCCTATCATTTACGCTGTTATGAATCATAGGAACCTTTCTTTTTAAACTATTATTCCGCGACAGATATCACGTGGTATGTCGTTATGACAACGAACAGTATACTTGTGGTTATGGCACAGAATACTACGCAAAATGAATGATGGCCTATCGCTGTGACAACTGAACAATACATAAAACAAAAAACATGCTTTATCATCAGAGAAAAACAATACACGTTATGGAGTATAATATAGAGAATTAATAATAAACTGTTTGCATGTCAAGAATAGTCTTAATGATGGATTGATAGGATATTGAAACAATGTAAAGATTCTATGAATAATGCATTTATGTGATAGGTCAATACATTGTGTGAACGATCTATTGTTGTATAAGGGAACCAGGCTTACAATGGGAATTCTGAACCAGAACAATGGGGAAGGCAAAAATCGTGATTTTATAGAAAACAGTGCTGATAAAGGCCTAACCACAAATATTTGTATTTCTCTAGCTTCTTTGCGAATGGAGAATGATTAATCCTCCATTTAGTAGGGTCCAGTACTAAGTTTTATTCCAAGTGATTTCACATTAGCGAATTACATTCTTTATCCAAATGCTGCCATGTCCTAAAGGTAAGAATATTGAGCATGTAAGAATATGATTTCTTTGCTATAATGTAAGTTCTATTGAGGATAAATGCAAAGTTTTGAACGAAGTATTTTTAGAATACTTATATTGAAATCAAATATTTTATACATCTCTTAAATAAATATATTCATTTAAGGATGCAATTAATAGGTGGCGCTACGTGCTTTGCATAGACGTATGAAGATCATCCAGAGTTGTTTTACCCATCCCATTAACGAATGATCGAACATGGAAGTCTCCTTCCAGCCTCCTCCCCCTGCTATAGTTAAACCATATAAAACTGAGATAAATCTTCAAGATTTGCCATAAACAAAGCAACAAAAAAAAAAAAAAAAAAAAAACGACAAGCGATGTCCACATCACAGCCAAGCAGGTTTTTATTTGAACTCCTCCTCTATGTTTTTATCCCTCAAATTCTTTTTTGGAAGCTCCTCGTTTATCATAAGAGCCAGGATTATATTTCACAAACCAACTTCTCCTTTTATTTGTAGAAAAATGTTACGAAAAAAAGTCTTTCTTGTATGAACGGGTAGTTTTTTTCATGCCAATGTTACCTTACATAATAAATGAGTCAAACATTTCCAAAAAAAAACAAAACAAAGACACCCTATCGAGTCTGAGTGGGCGGGAATGCCAAAAAACAACCCAAGAAAAAAACGTAAAGGGTAGGGAGGATATAAAACACAACGAGTTTTATATTATTATCCTTTCTACGCTATAATAAAGATGAGTACCATTTTACCAAGGTAATAGGACCTTTACTAGCATCGACATATTGCGTTTATTTTGTTCTTTCGATAGCGCAGACCAAGCCAGAAAGGGCCATTGCAAACTTTCCGGTATGTTAGATATTTTGATGGGTTTGGCAGTGAGCCGGGCAAAAGACTTCGATCATTAGTTGGACACGCGGCCATTTATATCAAAGGATCCCAATTGTTGCGTATTGGAGCATTTTCAGAACATAAATACAAGTCTGTTTTTTAGATTCTGTGGCTACATTTAACTCGCTTGTTTTCTTGAGCAATTCAACCATTTTTTACTCCAGTGTGTGACTTTTATAGGACTAAAAATGACTGGCATTAATCTATGTGCCTTCATAATAGATAATCACGAAAAACAACCATAACCAACGATGTTAGAATCGAACTGTTGCATTCTTAAAACCCCCTCAATTAAAAATGTTTATGAATTAATTATCCATTATATCACAAGAGTAATTGGATTAATTAATTCTTAAATAGATGGATAGAGGAATCAGATGCGATACTTTGTGATGAGACTGTTTATTCTTTGCCAATATTAATCTAAGAAGTTCAACGAAGTTTTTAATCAAGCGAACGTAAATATAGAAACAAAAAAAGCCACTTGTAATGTTTGAAAAACAACCTATGCTTTACAATCTGTTGTAAAACGTGTTTTTAGGTGCAAAACAAGTATTTAATCATTGGGTTAAGTGAAGATAAAAGTTGCAAGTAATTAAGGCAAGCACTTTCTAATTGTGAACAACGCGATGCAATTAGAGACGCCATCTGGATGCAGTTCGTTTTTCTTTGTAATCTTCTGCCAACCCGCTGCTGTTAATTGTGTAGAAAAAATCCCGGTGGCGTTTGACTTCGTGGGGGTTGAGTCGATGTAACATTACCACACACGCCGTGCAACTTGGCACATTAACTATTCCATTTATTATTATTACTCAGACAGACCCAATGCTTCCTTGTTTATTCCGCTTGGATACACAGAAAACAACACGATCTTCTATCTCTCTACTGAGCTACACAAGCACACAGAATAAATAAATGATTAAAAGTAACTCTAGTTGCTATTCTAGTTTTAAAATCATGTTGAGGCAACTAAGGACATGAGGTAAGTCTATTAGATGTGTCAATACTTGCATGTTGTAGTTTGTCTATGTTTTGAGGTAAGAAATATCCGTAGGTTCCACTAGAGAAGCTTTTCATCTCCTTACTATTATTATTATTATTATTATTATTGCGTTACACCTCCAGGGAGCCCAAGGACTCATCTTGGGAGGGCACACTACTCTACTTCGCTAAATACATCTCATTCTCTCCACTACCATTTAATTCTCCAACTACGACACTACTGCCATCTATCGTCCATCATCACCAACTATAGTATTTTTTGTCTGTAAATTGCGTGTGTTCTAAACGCCGATTTGAGACCAAATAATACACGTACAGATGAAAAATCCCTCTTGAATCCCTTCAAATAACGAGCACCTTTTGCTTAGTCTTTTAGTCTCACGTTATATTAATTCTCTAATAAAGCTGAACACAATTTTTAGGAAGTGTGTACCATCTGCTTTCTGATAGCCTCATTATCCACGTGTTTCGAACTGTTCAGATCTCATCATGGTCCAGAATATAAAGGTACTCTATACTAAATGTCGCCTCATTGAATTTTCAGCAAAAATACACTTCACCGGGTAGAGCCTTTATGAAACGTGTCCAATACTTTTCTGGGTCAATGCCTATCCGCTTGGTTCTCCTAGACTTTGCCAACTCCTTGGCATTCCATCGACATCATGGAACCTAGATTCGAATTCTTTCCAGGTTGTAAGAAATGTTTTTCCAGACTTTTTCCACCTCGAGTGGTTTAACCATCAACCAGTCTAAGATGGAAGCGGCTGGATTTTTTTCTCCTAGACTTTGACAACTCCTTGGCATTCCATCGACATCATGGAACCTAGATTCGAATTCTTTCCAGGTTGTAAGAAATGTTTTTCCAGACTTTTTCCACCTCGAGTGGTTTCACCATCAACCAGTCTAAGATGGAAGCCGCTGGATTTTTTTCCTTCCAAAAATAAAAAATAAAAAAATCCATTCGCTTCCATCTTAGACTTAAAACCCTCCGAATTTTTCGATATCTGTGACTCATTTGTATGCAGACGTAATTTCCAATATTTTCCCGATACATCAGCATAACCAATGAGATAAGAGAACAATGTGGGAAAGTATATGGACCCTTGTTATCACGTGATGGGTGATAATACCATTTCTTTAATGACACATTTCGATATAGGAAATGAAGAGAATTATACGAAATATCTTCTTACTTACAGGGAGAGAGATTTGTTCAAAGATGCATCAGTAAAAATGGGACTATTATAAATGTGTAACAAAACTGTATGTTCTTTTAGAATTACGATGTAGTTCGAAACATATAATGCAGTAAATGCTAATAGCTTCAGCAAATGTACTTACTTTAAAATACACAAAATACATGACGACACTTTGAGTAACGAAACTCACAAGACCATTGAAAGCGTCTGAGTTGATCCATTGGTCTCTCCAAATACAGCGTGCTCGTTCGCAATAAAACTGTGGGTTTAGTCTGTTCGAAGGAACCCAAATGCATTGCCAAAAACAAAGGATACAGCTTAATATTTAAATCATAAGAAAAAGAAAGGAAGATAGATCACGTGAGATTCATTTCTTGGGAAAATTAATCTATTATTATTAAGTCAACGAACCTCCAGAGACATGGAGGTTTCTTTATTTTTTCTAAATGGGATATCGCAAGGAGGATTCAAAGAATTTATTTCCAAACGCATTTTTGTACGATTTACGTACTTTAAATTTTTCTATTGCGAATTTCACATCACTGAGGGTGTGCGCACACACACAGACACACACATACAGAGTAATTTTTCATGTTGATTACCTAGAAGCTCGCAGGTGCAAGTGACCTTTAGGTCAGCAACGAAACGAGACGGGCAAAATATCGTCGATGGATTTCATTGATGCCGTGACCTTTGAGCTGCCACCATCTTCCAAACCTTATTTGTTTCTGCAAAAGTGGACACCCTACTCTCTAAACAATCACGTTCTCTCTCTCTCTCTCTTTCTTTCTTTCTTACCGCAAAACACCTGCGTTTTCCCGCCACCTTGTGCGTCACCGCTCTCCTCCGTACAACTCCCGTCCTCCCAATTACCTAACTATGGATATCACGCGCTGCCAGAACTTAATCTTTCTTCATAAAGCTTCTCTTATTTTTCCGCTCCCATGAAACACTGCGAAGCCTTTTAGCACACTTTGATCGTTAGTGGGAATGCCGACCCCCCCCCCCCTTTTTTTGTGTTCATGTGGGCGAACAACAAGAAGATCGAAACGTTGAAATTCAATCCGCTGCGAACCTCACAAGATGGAAGCTCTTCTTCCTCTTTCACCCCATTATCTTTCTCTTCTTTATCTTTCTGTCTATTATTCCATGCTCGTAAATCCTATTCGAAGCTCGCTTTATAAGTACTTTGTATTTTTCCCCTCTCTCTCTCTCTCTCTCTGTCTCTCCTGTTCACTCTTTCTGTTTCTCCCTATATCATTTTCTAGCATCTTTTCCTCTGCCATTTCTCGATAAGCTCATTCTATACTAGATGACGTCACATCCCATTTCCCCTCCTTCGTTAATTACTGATGACACCAACGACTGATTTCAGATATCTGAGTGTTTAAAATCGAATATTATCTTCCTGTTCTGCTTGCAGCTTAACCCAGGAACTTTAATTATATCCCCCCTGTCCATAGATCAAATTGTGATAAAAAAAAATATACCCGTCGATTTTTATGCAATTGCGACAATCCCCTAATCAAACCCTCTTTAGTTTCATATCCGTTCAAAGAAAGAAGTGCAGCGAAAGATTCTCTTTGGCTTAATTCTTTACATTCCCGTAAGGTGGCGCTACCAGAAAACAGCATATAGTTGACACATTTTAAGTTGACACAATTTATGAATGTTTCTCTATTTATAATAATATACATATTATTTATTATTAAAAGCTTTTGAGATTTCCCGTAAGGTGGCGCTACCAGAAAACAGCATATAGTTGCACATTTTTTGATCGTTAATATTATTATAAAAGTATTTATAATAATATACATATTATTTATTATTAAAAGCTTTTGAGATTTCCCGTAAGGTGGCGCTACCAGAAAACAGCATATAGTTGACACATTTTGAGTTGACACAATTTATGAATGTTTCTCCCAGTATTTATAATAATATACATATTATTTATTATTAAAAGCTTTTGAGATTTCCCGTAAGGTGGCGCTACCAGAAAACAGCATATAGTTGACACGTTTTGAGTTGACACAATTTATGAATGTTTCTCCCAGTATTTATAATAATATATTATTTATTATTAAAAGCTTTTGAGATTTCGTTCAGGACATAAATGTCCACTAGATGGAGCCGTGTTCGAGTTCCCACATTTCAACTGAGTGGAGTCATAACATTATTTGAAAGGACAATTTACTAACTCAAGTTTCCACCATCATCTTGAATGAATGCATGTATAACGCGATGTGTTTCTAGATCAACCATCACTATTGCCTCACACGTTAAAATTTTGCAAATTTCTCTTACTCCTTAACTTCCTCGAAAAATATTGCAAGCTTACGCAGACCCTCCTGCATACGAAGATAAGACTGCTGCTGGTTGATCTCAGTTTTGCGTGTTCAAACACAATTGTTCGCCACAAAACACAATGTCCTTCCTCATCCAAGATGACATTCCCAAGCAAATACCTCATGTGAATCTTTTTGCAAGCCAGCTTATACATAAAAAAACAACAGAAACGAGAGAACCATTAAAATAGTTAGAAAAACAGACAAAAAGTAGTTCTCAATTATTTTACTTTTTCTGATAAATGTTTTCCTCTTCTATGAGAATTGTTATAGACGAGACTTATGCGCACAACTCTCTGTATAATTCTGTTTATCTCGCTGAAACCAAAACATATTTTCGGGACATTTTACAAGGGTTTATGAATAAAATAGTGGGTCTTCTTTTCACGCTAGGGTGAACATACCAAATAACCTGATGTCGACTGTTTGGATGAAAGAATTATAATCAGGTTACAGCGTGTAGATATTCTGTTTATTTGCGTCGCGTTTGACACTAAGAATGACTTCATGCACAGTAGATTTTTATTACGTTTTTCCATTTTAGGCTTAATAAAAAACCATCCGACACTTCTTCCATAAAGTAACTTCGTATGATGCAATATAAACGAAATCTTTTTTTTTTTTTTTTTATTCCGTCTGTTTAAAAGAAGACTTTTTATTCCATTTAGGGATGGCTGGTGTATAGTTTTAAGTATGACAAAGAAATATTCTATGTAGGCCTGTGCAGCTTGTAGAAATGTCGATTACATTCATAGCGCTAGTCAACACGAAGAAAGTGTTCTGAGTTCGATTCTAGTCGCCGACTACAGGAACGTTGATATTCTTCGACCGGTTTCCAAGTTTAGTCAATCTTTAGCACGTGCAACGAGATTTTATCCTTACCGTCAACTCAGGTTTATAATCCCGCAATTCACAAAAACAAAACAAAACGAACACATTATTTAAGACAATAATATATAGTATTGTACGCCCACACTTAGAACCAAGCTTGGCAATGTGCCAAGAATAGTCAATTCCTGCTGAAGGGGAGAAAAAAATAAAGGATGTACGAATTGGTCACCAACACGCGAAATCACCTGCTTTATACGTAAATTTTTCCAACTGTTGTACAAGCAAAATAGTTACCACTTTAAGAACTAGAATTTTCATAAAATGAAAGCTAATTTTCCGACTTACAATAAACACTCATCCAACAAAACGCATTGGTTACCCTAATATCGGAATGGATACTCCTTCTTACATGCGCAGAAGTGCCGAAGGGTCTCGCATCTGTCGACGTACAGTATTAGGTTAGGGACCGCGAGATGGCGGCAGTTGACTGTTATACTCTCCTCCCCGAATGCTATTAAATCACTGATAGCCTTGTGCCAGCTATCTATGATTAGTTAAGGGTGGAGGTAGGCTGCCTACCAGTCTTCAAAAATGAGGATTAATGGCCTTGCCTAGAGAGAGAGAGTAATCAATCGTTTGCGTTTCTCATTCTGTCTCTTACGGGATTTAAAGTTGACGATTTTCAGATTGAACGATAGGGATAATTTGATCCGAGAGAATTAATTTCGTTTGAAAATCAAGAAATATGGATTTCTTGATTTTCAAACGAATTTTACATCCATGATTGAATCAACAGCAACAAAATCACGTTCGTGATTGTTTCTCTCAGAAGACTTCAAATAATTAACAAACAGAAACAATCCAATTGCAGATTTTTAAAAAAAGCGTTAGCTCTTCAGTCGTTTTTTAAAGCGATAAAAAAGGCCTTAATTCCATTATCAAATAGAGCAATCAATCACGCCCTAATTATGTGAACCCTATTCTAGAGGGAGTCTAAACGAAATAACACAAAGAGGGTTTTTTTAGAACACCGACCGTAGAGCTTCTTGACACCCACTGTTTTTATGAATGTTTCTGGCACTGCCTTCACAGTATGGAATCCCATTCTGAAACCAAATATATGGGGATGTGCTGAAAGGAATGCCTCGTTTTTTATGGCCGTAATGGGAGTAGATATTTCACTGAAACAAGAAAGGTAACTTCCTTAAAGTCACGGCTGCAATTTTACTCAAGGTTTTTTTTTTTTTTTTTTTTTTTTTTTTTTTTTCGTGAACATAATCAACTGTTCACCTGCCTTCACTCGAATTCATGGCCTCTAAAATCATCGTTCAGTTTTAAGCTACCAAAAACAAAGCACTGTTTCTTATAGGATGTTTGAAAACTGAATAATTGTAGTTCAAATTCTGCAGAAAAATACATTGGAAGTCTAAGGTATTCTGTCCATCTTTAATTACATTAATAACGGTGCGAATATGTCCTACTCGTGTAGATCTTCAGTCTGTGTCTTCTACTAATTCTCAATAATGAAGGGTGACTTTAAAGGTCGGCAATTTTCGTGACTCAACCACCTCGAAACAGTCAAACTGTTTCCAGGTGGTTGATACTATTCAGCTTGTTGTTATGTCTGTTTATAGCTTGTCTGGGTGGCCAAGATTTCAATTTTAGGAAAGATCTAGGAAACGCTATGTTAAAGTCATTCGACACTGTCCTATTTACCAAGTTTAGGAAGGGGTGAATGAAATCAAGCTGTTTGTGTCTGATTCCCAAGCACGACTTTAAATAGGACAACGCTTTTGTGTATTCCCTGAAGTCAGAAACAGATCGATGACCAACATTTTTCAATGAAGCGAAGGTAAAAGAACACATTTGCAAATATTGCAGTTTGTTTGCTGCTTTTTTTTCCCATTTTCTTTCTCTCTATCACTGCGACAATTCAGAATTTCACTTTCAATCTTTCTGTATGACTCATTTCATTAAGTCGTTCTTTCACACTCTTTTTACCATCTTTCTATTTTCTCTCTTTCTTTCTATTTATATGTGCATGGGTGGATCTGACCACGTGGGTGTCACCTTGGGTATTTTCTTTAATATATCTTTCTTTACCTTTCTTTATCTCTCTGTCAAACGTGTTCAAAAATGGACAGCAAGGTGACATCACAAAACTATGAAAGGAAAAGTAAATGTTTAAAGAATCTTCAAAATAATGAGGCCTTACCAACGTTAGGCCTACCCATATATAAGGCAACCATCTGTGACATTTCTTTAGCGAGTTATTATCTTATTATTTCATTTATTTTGCTGTGATTGTTTTCAATAGTTAGTTATTCAACTTATGTAGCATTCGCCATTTATTTTGCGATTTATTCTGAATTAGCTTGAAGGATAATTTGGAGAAACAAAATACCGCGTATTATTATTCACGAACAGAATCAGTCAACACTTTTTAGTCTTGTTCTTAAACGTCAGCGTTAAACTTTTATCGGAGGAAATATGACCCGAGTTAAATACAAGAGCGATGATTTCAACTCTTTATGTGCACCAGCATCCTGCAAATGGCGCTCAGCTAAAGAGCTGTTGTTAGTTGAGCAGTTAAAAACCACCGGAAGTATGCACAAAAAGCACGTGACAAATGAGACTCTCTCACACACACACACACACAGTCTCACTCTTTTTCTTTCTGTCTATTTCTTCCTCCTGATATTCCATTTTTTTATGTTCTTTCTTTCCCAACTCCCCATTTTTTCGTTCTTTCTTCGTTCATGTTTCTTTACTTCTCTCGCTTCCTCTTTCTTCCCTTCGCTTATCCTTCTCTTTTCTTTCTTTCTTTATTTCCATCTCCTCAATCTCATTTTCTTTCGTTCTTTCTCTCTTTGTCGTTCTTCATTTATTTTGTTTTTTTCTCTTCTTTCTTTCCATGTTTCCTTCTTCCTGTTTTTCTTCTTCTCTTTCTTCTTTAGTCTCTATCCTCTTCTCTCTTTTTCCTATCTTGCTACGTCTTTCTCTCTCACACTCTGTCTCTAGTTACCTTCTCTCCATCCCTCTGTCTCTTGTTACCTTCTCTCCATTCCTCTGTCTCTAGTTACCTTCTCTCCATCCCTCTGTCTCTTGTTACCTTCTCTCCATTCCTCTGTCTCTAGTTATCCTTCTCTCCATTCCTCTGTCTCTTGTTATCCTTCTCTCCATCCCTCTGTCTCTTGTTACCTTCTCTCCATTCCTCTGTCTCTAGTTACCTTCTCTCCATCCCTCTGTCTCTTGTTACCTTCTCTCCATCCCTCTGTCTCTTGTTACCTTCTCTCCATTCCTCTGTCTCTAGTTATCCTTCTCTCCATTCCTCTGTCTCTTGTTACCTTCTCTCCATCCCTCTGTCTCTTGTTACCTTCTCTCCATTCCTCTGTCTCTAGTTACCTTCTCTCCATCCCTCTGTCTCTTGTTACCTTCTCTCCATTCCTCTGTCTCTAGTTATCCTTCTCTCCATTCCTCTGTCTCTTGTTATCCTTCTCTCCATCCCTCTGTCTCTTGTTACCTTCTCTCCATTCCTCTGTCTCTAGTTACCTTCTCTCCATCCCTCTGTCTCTTGTTACCTTCTCTCCATCCCTCTGTCTCTTGTTACCTTCTCTCCATTCCTCTGTCTCTTGTTATCCTTCTCTCCATTCCTCTGTCTCTTGTTATCCTTCTCTCCATCCCTCTGTCTCTTGTTACCTTCTCTCCATTCCTCTGTCTCTAGTTACCTTCTCTCCATCCCTCTGTCTCTAGTTACCTTCTCTCCATCCCTCTGTCTCTTGTTACCTTCTCTCCATCCCTCTGTCTCTTGTTACCTTCTCTCCATTCCTCTGTCTCTTGTTATCCTTCTCTCCATTCCTCTGTCTCTTGTTATCCTTCTCTCCATCCCTCTGTCTCTTGTTACCTTCTCTCCATTCCTCTGTCTCTAGTTACCTTCTCTCCATCCCTCTGTCTCTAGTTACCTTCTCTCCATCCCTCTGTCTCTTGTTACCTTCTCTCCATCCCTCTGTCTCTTGTTACCTTCTCTCCATTCCTCTGTCTCTTGTTATCCTTCTCTCCATTCCTCTGTCTCTTGTTATCCTTCTCTCCATCCCTCTGTCTCTTGTTACCTTCTCGCCATCCCTCTGTCTCTTTCTCTCTCTCTTATTCTCCTCTTTTTTTCTATTTATTTTACTATCTCTCGCTGTGCTTCTCTTCACTTAACCCTCTCTTAATCCTCTGCACATGCCTTTTGTTTGTTTATTTTTGGACCATTTTCGTAGCTAAGAAAGACATTTGGTTTGTCGTGGAGGGAATCCTGCTTAGGATATTAGAAACATTAAAAAGAGATTTTAAATGACTTTAACTATGCGAATCCACCAACGAATGTCAAAGGATTTTTACTCCCGAAAGTTCTACTACAAAACAGACAAACCTGCCGAAGAACACACATAAATACTGTAATACACATTGTACATTAGACTTATCCTACCTTATTCTTTCTTTTTTGTGTCTTTATTTCTCACTGGAGCCTCCGAAGCTCAGTCAGTATAGACAAAGCCCTTTGTTGGGAAAGACCTGGGTTCGACCCCAGTCCATGACGTGAGGAACCTTCATCTGGTCTCTTTCAAATAAAGGTGAGTTAGCCGGTCTCATACTGTGGTAGAGAGGTTTTTTCTCCGGGTTTCGCGTTCCTCAGAACAGACAAACCGGCCCTTGAACACACGCTGCTACAGTCAAAAAATAAACTCTCATTAGAAGAAGCTCTTTGTTCAACTTTCCATCTTTCGTTTTGATTTTCTTTTCCACATCGCATCAAGTTCCACACTAGGTACGTAGATGCTGCTGCTGCCCTCTATAGTGAAATTACCCAAACAATGGTAACGCTAAATTATACAGCGTTTAAATGGACTGCAATTGCACCCAAGAAAGGCAAAACTGTTTTAATCGACATTACAAAGTTGCAAGCCATAGTACGTGTTTGTGAGCAAGTTTCGCAACCTGGCATGCTGCCAAATCTCTCGTTACAGGAAACTGCTGTATTTTGTTTATAGGAAGGGCGGGGTGTATGCAAGACTGCATAATTTTTTTTTTCCTGTTCGTTTTCTTCTTGAGTAGGCAACTAAATCTGATACAGCATTACACCGGACTATGATTATTTTATTATCATTGTAAACGCTCTCTGGAGATTCATCACCAGGGCAACTGCAGGCTCGATTGTTGTTGGCTGCGCATTCATTTGACATACAACACACGCGTGGCGCGTTACCTCCTGGTAATAGTTGCGTCATTGATTACTCCATGCCAGTTTCCTTCCGGTTGTTGCAATGAAATGTCTCTGATTACTGTCACTGTTGCAGATGGACTTATTTCTGTTCGATGGCTTGCGTTTTAGTGCGCGTTTATGGCGACGAATTAGTCCCGTTTTATTGGGACGCCAAAAAAAGGTCTCATTAACATTGAAAGACGAGCTGTTTCCATTCTCGAACTCGCTCTTTCCAAACCCATTTAAAAACATTCGATAAAGTTATTCAATTATTAACAGCTACAAGAGCTAAACGATTGCGTTCCCATGAGAAAAAGAAGGAGGAAAATAAATAAAGAGGACCACAAAATCAGAAAGTGATAAATACAGCGAAAGAGAAGAGAGAATCTCGACAGGGACCGGGAGAGAAAGATGGAGACAAACATGTCTTAAAGTAGGAGAAAATGAAAAGAAAGAAGACGAAACATCCGGAAGGAAGAAAGAGGAAAAAGAGAGACAGAATGTGTGATAGAAAAGAAGACAATGGAAACAACAGAGGAAGAGAAAGAAAAGGTGAGAGAGAGAGAGAGAGATGAAATCGAAATAAAAGAAAAATGGAGATCAGTATTGAAAGAAAGAAAGATAAACAAACATTCAGATTGAAAAATTAAGAAACAAACATACGCACATCGACAGACAGAGAGAGAGAGAAGAAAGAAAGAAAATATGAAAAATAAAGAGGGATAGGGTAGAATTACTCATGGATAATTTAGACACACTAAAACATATTTAAACATGTTTAAACATGTTCAAACATGTTTAAACATGCATTATACCAGTTAAGTTTTTTTTTTTGAATGACACGCAAGAAATGCTGCTAACTTTAGCTCATTAGGCTTACTGCGCATGGACTAACGGTTAGCTCATCAGAAAACCCAATCAGATAAGACCAATCACACGACTTCGGGCCACTTGAAGTCTTCAAAAAGCAAGATGAGGGTCTCAGATCGAGTGAAATTCTTCCATCACCTAACTGTACGTGTTCTCTGGTCGATTTGTCAGTTATGTCAGGAGGGAAGAATGTCAGTCTTGTGGAATGAGATCACCTTACCAAACTCAAGTACAGGTGACTTGATAAATGGTCGCTTACTGGACTGGATTCGAACCGAGGATATTTCGCAGAAAAAATCACGGAGCATCGACTCTTGTACGACAAATGGGAATGACACACGTCAAGCAACACTTTTTTTAACAATACGGAACACGCAATATTTACCGGTGGCGGAGACAAAGACATCGGCAAAAAGTATTTATTTAAGTACTTATCTTATCCAGGAGCCTGCGTAACTCAGTCAGTATAGACGAAGTTCTTTGATCGGAAATACCTGGGTTCGATTCCCGTGAGTGGCTTGAGGAACCTATAGCTGGTCTCTTTCGACAAAAGGTGAGTTAGCCGGTCTCCTCCGGAGGTAGGAGATTTTTTTCTCCTTGAAAGTCGTGGTTTTCGTCCCCCAGAACAGCCAAACCGGCCCGTGAACGCACATGAATTACAAGCATGAATATGTCCCAGCCATATGCCGGTCCCGATCCCGGATAATTTTTTTTTTGGGGGGGGGGACAACGATGAATTACCCTGTAAAAACCTCACCAGGAACACTTTGCAGGCAATGCCTGTAAAGGTAACCTCCGCTCGAATGAATAAAATCATCAATCATTTTATTCAGTATTTTCCTCAAACGTCTTTTTGAGCAAAGTAGTCTTTTATTGAATCTTCCATTCTCAAGAAACGGAAATGATGAAATCGATTTGTGAACGTAAGAAAAAAAAAATACAGTTCCGAAATCCATATTTTCAAAACCCATTTTGAATCTTTGTGAACACAGAATATAAACACTGCCTGGAAGGATATTTATGTCATAATTATGAAGAACGGACTTTATTTTTTATTTTTTTTAGTCATAACAGTGAAGCCACTATGACAACTTGTTAAATACCATATGCTGGAAGAGGATTCCTTCTTACCAATGTAATACTTCAACCAAAAAAAAAAAAAAACACACCCCAGAAGAATACCTAAAAAAAAGTAAGAAATTTTAACCGCATAGTGTATTCATGTAGCCGAAAACCTATGACTTCCGGTCGGCATGAAAAAAAAGGTCTCGACGTTGAAAATTATTCAACCTGAGTCTCTTTGAAAAGACTTATTTGTTCATACTTTCAATAACAGAAAATATTTTTTTCAATATAAAACCATTTCGATTTTATCACGAGAAAGTTATGAATATTTAAAAAAACGAACCGTTTTTTTTTTTTTAAAACACTGCTATCTTAATTTCCTTCAGTGTTACGTGTGCGTGTGCGCGCGATTTTGAAGTGCACCATAGCTCGATAACAGACACACCCATTAATAGAAAAGTTCTGGAAGCTTGGTCGGATCTGTAACCATTTCCAGGACTCTTCTAATCTTTGTGCTAAGTCGTGAGATCAATAAAATGACTTCCGGTTGAGTTGTGATCAATGATGAACTATAAACAATCGTTGACACTACCATACAAGTCTCAACACCATTGACAGCGTGATAAATTGTTTAATACAAGACCGGAAGTGCTAAAAATTAAAGAAACTAAAGCACAAAGAATTTCCAGAATGCAGAATTCGTTTACTTTTTTTTTTTGAATTAAGTTACATTTCAGTGAGGTAAAAGAAAGAAAAATAAGCACTTGACGGGTATTAATAACTAAGCCTAGTTCTGTCCAATGCCTGGAGTTTCCAAAAAAGAATGGGAATCGATTGGAGTGACTTTATCAAAACCTATTAAGCAGTGAGAGAAATAAATGCGAATCGTTTTCCCTGGAAAACAGAGAATTACGTGCCCTCTTTATGGGTTCTGTCTTGAAATGCGTGCCTCAAAATTTCACTTTAGATTAAAGAGACTTTTTTTTTTTGCGATGTATTTATAGCAGCGCTTGGTCCCTAAGTGAAGGTCAAGATAGGGTTAGAGGACGGATATTAATACAATGTCTGAATCGGATAGCGTGTGTGTGTGCTTTCGCTTTAGGAGCTTCTCTACAATTAGATGGCTCGAAAAATAATCATTTGTCGATGTATCCAGCAATTTACGATAGAGGATTGTTGTCGGATGGGCTTAACAGATTGCATCCTTCGACGAATGACCCCTCTGGGTGTCGTTTGAAACAAAAAAATGATGTTGTATTGGGAGTGGAGTGGGGGTGGTCGGAGCGGAATTCTAACGTAAGATATCACGATCTGCTGTAGTTATTTTTTTTCTCGTGTTTCCCTTTCTCTCTGTCACACACACACACACACACACACACTCTCTCTCTCTTTCAACCTGATTCTTATAGGTTTTTCTTTTTCCATTTTTTTCTTGTTCATCGTCTATCTATCTCACAATTAATCCATCGCTGTTTTTATTTCTTCGTTCTATCAGATCCAAACTCTTTCTCTCTTTCACCACGTAGCCATTATTTTTTTTGCCTCTTTCTATCATTTCTCTCGTCAATCTTTCTATTGTCAAAAATATTATATTTTTCTTCTGTTTCATTCTATCAATCAATATTACTTTTCAGTTATTCCTTCCTCTCTCTCTCTCTCTCTCTCTCTCTCCTGTATTGTCGTATTCACGGGGCCATGAAAGAGGGGAAAGACGATGTAGTTGTGCCCTTCGATTGTAGACCCGGGTTCGAGTGCCGCTATTCATAACGTCATTTCCACTGATTTCGAGAGTCTCCTATGAAACCGGAAAGATTTTTTTTATTCTATAAATTCAGGCTTATCAGTCGACAAAACAGTCAAACCAGCCAAAGTACACATCGTTTGTCGTAATACTGACCCGGAGTATCGATGAACTGCAAGTGTTGTTTCCATTCTTCCTTCTGCAGACTGAGTTCTCGCAGCGACTGGCTACCCCCCCCCCCCGTATGACTTAAGAGTTGTAGCTACCGAAGCGTTTTTTTTTTTTGCATGGGAAGAACATTAGCACGCGTAGGTCAGCTGTGATTACAAGTTGTGTATTGGTAAAGCAATTCCCAACTCCCGTTCGACTTCGAGACTAATCTCTTGGAATTTTAAATCTACTTTTAAGACCGTATTAAGGTCTCCATTATTTCCTTTCCTTTGCATAGTGGGTTAATGTTAGCATTTGTCTTTGGTGTCTTCGCTTTTTCTGTTTCTTCGGAAGCGATTAACATTTTATTTTCAGGTTTTCTCTCTGTTCGGCTTATTTTATAGTAAATCAACGGACATCGTTTAGTGTTTTTATTATCAACCACTCCAATTATGCTAATTGGAAGAGGAAAATGCAAGTCCTAATCAAAACCGGCGTTAATTTACACCAGTTGTATGAATTACGACTTCAATTAAAACCACCTTGCCACACCACACAATACATGCATCTCTCTCTCTCTCTCTCTCTCTATATATATATATATATATATATATATATTTTTTTTTTTTTTTTTTTTTTTTTTCTATTAACACTCCTCCTCCTCCGGATGTAAATTGTCCGTGATATTTTCTCTATCTATCCTTGTATTTTATTGTTCTTTCTATTTTTATTCTTCCAATATAATTTAGGCAAATATCGATTTCTATCCCTCCTTCTCTTCTCTCTCTCTCTCTCCTCTTTTCTCTCTCTTTCATATATATATTATTTAACTTGATAAAATATACACTAGAACAGCGCTTCCCAAACTGTGGGCCGTAGGTTTGTTGAGGGGAGGGGCCGTGAAATAATGAACACAAATTTAAAATGTTTTAAGACTAAGTAGATTTTTTTTATTTTAAAAGAAACGTATTTAACTTTTATTATTTATTATTTCTTTTTTGTTATTTTTTATATTTTAATGGAAAAATTCACACATTGGTGTTGGTTCACAAACTTTGCTTCCTGCGTATTTCGGCGCTTAACGAATATTAGTAAATATTGCTTATTCATATGTTCATTTCAAGGCAGTGGTTAATTGTATTTACTTCGAATGCTCTCCAGGGAAGCTCCAAACCTTCCTGTCCCTTTCATCACGCGTTCGTAATCAGGGACTGTTGATATTGACTTTATATACATATCAAAACTCGTTTTATATTATCACTGTCATCCGAGCTAGTTTTCTGTTACCAACAAAAGTTTCGCATATACTTCACACATGAAAAAAAAGCTTAAACAAGTTCATGTGGGGAGATAGTAACTCACTTGCAGTGGAAAACAACACGCCCTCCCTAACAGCCACTATACTGCAGAGGCAATAAAAACAAGTACTTTTATTATACCAGTGAATAAGGTAAGACGAGTCTGTGTAATATATTTCTCAAGAAATAGTGCAATTAGAGACAACTGGGATAAAAACACACTAATTAACGAATCACATGTCTCCTCATGCAGAAACTATGCTGTATAGACTGAAACAAAACCATATGTTGCATGGGCAAACACAGTATCTAACTAAAAACTATTGTTATTAATTAGATGTATGTGAGTTCGATTTCCCAAGGCAGCAATAAAATTCAACCGAACGTGTTAAAATTCGTAAAAGTGTTAAAGCTAAGTAATATATATATATATATATATATATATATATATATATATATATATATATATACTGCACCAATCATATGCACGTTTTAATAACCTGCCTTTGCTGTCTGTTTCGCGTTAGGCTTAATTACCGTAAAGGGAGAAAAGTCACAAAAGAGAAAAATGTTCCTGGTCCGGGGATTCCCATATTCAGGTAATATTCACTAATTTCCTGTTATCAGTCTGTGATGTGCCAGTATCGGTAAGTGGTGATATTATTTGATCTATTCTACATTAAAAAATTTAACCCTGAGATGGATAAGTGACTGATAAAAAATAAAAACAAAATCCCGCGAACAATCAGAAGAAGCAGAAGCATACTCAAAAAAAAAAAAAAAAAAAAAAAAAAAAAAAAAAAAAAAAGGACAGTATTTCATATTTTACCAGAACAGTCCGCATCGTCTTCAGAACCAAACGGTAAGAGGCAAACAATGTAATATATGCATTTGATTTTTGCAATATTCGCTGTGTATGTTTTGTATTGAATATAAATACAATAAATATTATAATAATATATCTCTCTATTACGATTTTTTTTCGAGGGGGGGCCGTGAAATATTTTAATTTTTGCAAAGGGGGCCATGACATCCAGAAGTTTGGGAAGCACTGCACTAGAAGATAGGTAACAAAAAGACTATTTGCATATTATAAGTATATAAGTATATATATTACAGAGAAAGAAATATTTTCCTTTCGGGTATACAATAGAGAATGCAATAAATGAACTCAAAATTTACAGTTCAGTTTCAGTCTGAGTTATCTTTCAGATGAAGCGCATTGTCGTCGTTAATCCAGAACAGGGTGCCAGTTGGGTTCCACTCCTCTATGAATTTCGCGACAGTTTCTGTTTCTTTGAAGTACTCAAGTTCCAGTGAAAGCCTGCTTTTTAGTTTCCGACGGAGGATATACATGAGGGTTTGTGCAGTTTCAGTGATGGATGGGTGCTGGTTATTTCTTGTGTGTTTTAGGTAGAAGCTGTAGATGACGGCCTTAGCGCAGACGAAGAGGAAGTAGTCTTCTTGGGTGTGTGTGTGTGTGTGTGTGTGTGTGTGTGTGTGTGTGTGTAGTTACAGATGTTAGAGGCAGTATTCAGGACATAGGTGATCATCGCTTTGTTTACGGGGCAGGTTAGATATGTGTGGTCCAAGGTACCTGAAACTTCGCAGGATAGACACTGATCCGTTTCAGAGAAACGGATCAGTGTCTATTCTGTGGAGCTTAGTAGGAGTTGGCAAGATGTTATGCCAGAGTCTCCACTGTATGTCCGAATCTGATTTCACACACTTCGATTTATATGGCAGATCCCACTGAATACTGAGTGGCATATGCAGCCTTGTAGATGAGAGGGTTAAGGATGAATATAAGAAGGGAGAGGATGGAGACACTGACATGAGGAAGTGGTATATTTTCTTGTAGTTGGAGGGAAGAATTGGAAGTGAGGCTTCCGATTGTACAAGATGAAATATCGACCCCGAGCAGTTTCTAGAAGGAATACGGATTTCCTGAGGTGTAGCGATATTTGGATAGGCTTTTATAATAGCAGCTTGCATCTGTTGATATTGCTTTTCAGTTGAAGGCATATGAATGTTTTCCACTTTAGGGTCTGGGTCAGGAGGTCCCCTGTGATTCTTATTCCTGTACAGTTCCATGTAGGGGAAAACTCTTAGTTATATAGATAGATAGATATATATATATATAGAGAGAGAGAGAGAGAGAGAGAGGAATAAAGAGATAGAATAGGAGACAGAGAGAAAAAATGTATCATGAGCAGGTGGATAGAATGAAGAGTAACAAAAAGACAGAATAAGAGAGGGAGAGAGAGAGAGAGAGATAATTACATATGTTCTCTCTTTCTCTCTGGTTTTCTTTTCATCTTCCTTCTTTCTTTATTTAAGACTACACACATACACAGCTCCGTATTCTTTCTTTCGAAATCTGATGATTGAATTACGTCAGGCCACCTAAACGAAGGTTATCCGTAGTGCTTTGTCTTTTAGTGTTTGGTAATTTAAACGCCTATTGCAGTTTCTTGTTCCGATCGTTTCAAGTACGTTTTGCTATTAGTAATACATTAACAGTATTGCTCTTAATTATTATTAGTCTTACTAATTATTAGTGGACGACATAATTTTATTTTCATATGAAAACATTAGATAGACAGGGCATTGTTATCAATCAAACCTAAAACTCTTTGATCGGATATATCCTCACTCCTTCCCCTAAAAACTAGCTGCAACAGAGTGTTGATAAGGAACATGGCTTGGTATTTAAAAAAATGAAATAAAACTATATTCTTATATATAATATATTGTTCAGACATATTTAGTAGATAGATACATCGCCATTTCCCTTTTTTTATTTTTTAATAGATAATAAATACGGAAGAAAGAAAACACCATAAAAATAATCTCATCTATTAAATATTTAATGACAACTATATAATTTATTTATTTATTTTTTTTTTAGAGTGAGTGACTGAAGTAAGATGGCGGTTGTTTCGTGTCGTGTATTTTTGATGGTGAATTGTGAATTTGACTGATATGTTTTTAGAGATTTATGTTTATTCATTAATAACATCAGTTAATTACTTGCTGCCATAAACAGGCACTTTATTTTCTATACTGGTTTATCCAGGTAAGTCTATTGAATTTACAAGGGCGATACGCTAGGCCTACTGCCGCTAGTATCGCCATTGTTGTATTTTATATCGCCACATCTTATTGCTGGTAGACACCTTAGCGTGTCTACGGGATTTGCTAGTGGACCCTCAAAAGTCCACAGGATTATCTTTACCTGCTCGGAACACTTGAGCAATCTCTACTCTTTCTCCATCCGTGACTTATTTCCGAATATTATCATGGCAAAACTTCTAAATGAGGCCAAATTCGAGGAAGTTTACTTTTTGGAATTCCTCAGACTGGGAAAGCTGCTGAGTGATAATTGGCCAGGGAAAAGTCAAGCTCTTTGACACATTTCCTCCCACAGCAGTCACAGAGGATAATATGGTTGACATGAGTGAAGAGCCCATAACTCAGACGCAATCAGATTTAGCACACTCCCCAAGTATGGAAGATGCTACATCCCAAGACAGCAGACATCATACCTTGGAAACTGATACAGAGTTCCAATTGGTGAAAAAGAAGAGGAAAATCTCCACCAATGTGGAAGAACCCAAAACATCAGGGATAGAAGCACACAATGGTCCTAAAGAAAAGATACCACCAGTCATATTAAGGGATAAAGAAAAATGGATCCCTATCTCATCAGCCCTAAGAGAGCAAAACATCTCATTCTCATGGGCTAAAAACACAGATGAGGGAGTTAAAATACAACCCTCTACTGTCTCGGATTACAGACAGATGACCAGATTTCTGGACAAAGCTAGCGTCCCATACCATACCTTCACTTTACCTAGTGAAAAGAACCTGAAAGTTGTTCTACGTGGGATAGCTGAAGGTATCACTCCTGAAGATGTGTCCACTGATCTCTCCAGACAGGGCCTGTCCCCAGTTAAAGTGAGCAGAATGCTCAGAGCAGATAAAAGGCCAATGCATTTGGTGCTGGTGGAAATAAACAACACACAAAAGCAGATCTATGAACTGACTGTAGTATGCGGTCTCAAAATTACAACTGAGCCTCTAAGGAAAAGAGCATCTGCAGGTCAGTGTCATAGATGCCAAAGATTTTGACATGCCCAAAAATTATGTAAGGCAGCCTACAGGTGCTTGAAGTGCGGCGAGGGACACCAGACCATCTCTTGCACCAAACCTCGCACAACTCCAGCATGCTGTGCAAACTGCAGAGGACCTCAACCCGCCAACTACAAGGGATGCCTTTCCAATCCAAAAAACCGAGGACCAACAAAAGTCAATCTTGTTCCGCCACGTAAAGACGTGTTAAGCAACCAAACAAATCGTCTTCCAGTCCGAAACACCTTGCCTTCTTCCTCACAAGAAGGAACAACCATGACCAAAACATATGCTGAGGCTGCAAGAACTAAGCCTCCTACATCTCTCGAGCTAGAAAGCTCCAACATAACATCCGTTTTAACACCCTCACTTGCCACTATGCTGCAAGAATTCAGCAAGATATGCCCCTCAACATCTTCCAGAAAGAGATTCCTGCAAAGCACTCAAAACATTATAAAAGCCATCTGTCATGCATAATAAATTCAAACCAAAAGCTCTTAAGATAATAGCATGGAATGCAAATGGATTGATGAACAAGATTTTGGAACTACAAGAAATTTTAACTCGTCTCAGTGCTGATATCATCTTGATTGGTGAAACACACCTAAGACCAGCTAATAACCCAAAAATCCGCGGATACGCTATGTACAGAAACGAGAGAATTGGCACAAGAGGTGGAGGCACAGCCATATATATAAAGAGTTATTTGAATCATAACACAATAGATAAGCCCAAAACAGTAAACCTGGAGGTGCCTGGTGTGGAGGTACATACCTTCAATGCTGGGAGTCTCAAGATCTATGCTGCATATAACCCTCCAAGCATTCCTCTGCTGACAACAGATCTAGACTCCGTACTTGGTCCAAATGACTCCATAATAATAGCAGGAGACTTCAACTCAAAACACACATCTTGGTACAGCTCATCTACTAACACCAAAGGCCACACACTTTTCAACTATGCAGTGCTCAACTCTGTTGTAGTCGCCGGCCCTACTGAGCCCACCCATTTCAGCCCTGCGGGTGGCTCGGATGTGCTGGACATTGTCATTTTTAAAAATTTAAGATACCAATTCAAATTGGAATCAGTCAACGAATTATCTTCTGATCACAGTCCCATAGTGCTCAATCTAGGTTCATCAGATCAATTCTCTCCTCTGCACACATTCATACCATGGGACAAGTTAGCCAAGGTTCTTCCCGCTCAATTGGTCCAGTACCCAATATCAGTAAAAAGGAAGAGATTGACACAGCAATAAATAACTTAACCATACAAATTCAGAAAGCAATTGAATCAGTCAGACAATCAACTGTCCTCAACCCAACAAACCGTATCCCTGAAGAAATCATGGATCTAATCAGAGCAAAAAATAGAGCCAGGAAGAGATACCACAATACCAGAGCCCCACAAGATAAAAAAAGTATTGAACAATCTAAACAGGCAGGTCCGAGAAGCTCTTCAAAAACACAGAAACCATCAATGGGAAACCAAATTGGCTAACATCAATACTGAAGATCATTCTGTATGGAAATTCTTAAGAGCAATCCGCACTAAAAAGCAACTCATACCCCCTATCCAAACCAAGAAAGGGCCAGTTCACAAAGATGAAGAGAAAGCCGAAGCACTAGTAGATAACCTAGAATCTAAGTGCAACCCATCGTATACTAATTTAAATATCAACCTTATGTACAAGATTCATCGTCATGTTAGGTCAACCTTAAGACAGAACATTGTCAACTCAGAACATATCACTCCTACAAATCCAACAGAAATGATAAATATCATCTCCCATCTAAACAATAGAAAAGCTCCAGGACCGGATGGCATAACTAACAGAATAGTAAAACTACTTCCAAGAAAGGCCATAGTCCATCTCGTCAACATTACAAATGCTATCTTTAGATTCCAGCATTTCCCTTCTACATGGAAAACAGCCACAATCATACCACTGAAGAAGCCAGGATAAAATGCTCACCTTCCTGAAAGCTACAGACCCATAAGCCTATTATCCAGCCTCGGAAAGGTAACAGACAAAGTGATCCTCTCAAGATTCCAAGCAGAAACAGATAAGTTAGGAATTTTGCCTAACGAACAGATCGGCTTCCGTAGGGCCCATAGTACAGCCCAACAAGTGCACCGGCTGGTAGAAATCATTACTAAAGGTTTCAACTGGAAACTCAATACAGCTGCCATCTTCATCGACGCAGAGAAGGCTGGCGTTTGATAAAGTATGGCATCAAGGTCTTCTCTACAAACTGATAAAATTTAATTTTCCAGTCAGGCTAATAAAGGTAATACATTCTTCCCTGAAAGACAGATACATGCAGGTCAGGGTAGGCGAAACGGTTTCGACCAGACGCAGGATCTCGGCAGGCGTACCTCAGGGATCTCTTCTGGCACCTCTACTGTTTTTAATCTATGTAGCAGACATCCCTCTGGACCCAAGAACAAAATTCACTGCATTATATGCAGATGATACTGCTCTGATGGCAAGATCACTGAGCCCAAAACTGGCAACTATAAGACTACAAAATAGCATACACACTTTAGAAAAGTGGATGGCAGACTGGAGGATCCAAGTTAACCCCCAGAAAAGCTCAGCCATACTGTTTACTAGAAAGAAAATCCATACCATGGAGGATATTTATTTATTGGGAGTAAAGATTCCATGGCAGACTGAAGTTAAATATCTTGGAGTGATTCTTGATAGTAAACTCCTATTCAGCAAACATATTAGTTACATTTCCTCAAAGACATCCAACGTCTTAGCACAGCTCTACCCTATGATCAACAGACAAAGTAAACTGGACATGCAAACAAAATTAACAATTTACAAGATGGTAATTAGACCGGTTATCACTTACGCATCCCCAGCTTGGAGCCACACCGCAAATTCAAACATTCTAAAACTTCAGAGATTACAGAATAAGTGCCTGAGGATGATTCTGGATACCCCCTGGTTCATAAGAAACATCCAGATCCATAGAAAAGTTGATATCGCTTATATCTCTTCCTTTCTCATAAATCTAGCTGAGAAGTTATTTACCAAGACAAGTAATCATCCAAATCCGTTAATCAAGGAAGCCTCGGAATATAATGAAGAAGAAATCTACAAATTTAAAAGACCAAAATCTATCTTAAGTTCAGCTGAACGCAACTAACTTCACTGCCCTCAATGGGCGAGCATATAGCTCACAAACACTCCATTCAAAGTTCTTTCATTACAAGACAAAGGGGAATATGAAAAGCAATTTTGCTTCACCCATCTAGCCAGAAATGTTAATGTTATTTTTTTATCTTCTTATAAACTAAACGAAAGTTATTTTAATATAAAAGATTACTGTTTGAAATTTCTAGCGATTAGATTACAGATACATACAATAATCAACACAAATTAAACAAACAAAAAAACTAAGATATATTTATCATTATTAATTACGAACGTGTTTTCGTAAATACTTAATGCAAATATTATGAAATGCATGGGTTGTGTTTAATTATTCATTTTAAAATCAGCACAACACCGACTGATTACGAACTGCAAAACTAGTCTTATGTGATCATAAATAAATTAATTATTTGTAATTAATAACTGAGGGGAAAATGCATAAAATCAGTTTTCTATTAATGTAACTGGTTAACGCTAAGAAATTAATTAAAAATAACCATAAACAGAACAATGGGGTGAGTTCGACAAAGGGGTGAATATCAGAGCCAACATTACACAAATTAAATCATTGAAAGAGAAGAGTGGGATTGTATTTCTGTGTTAATGCAGATTTTTGTTTCAAAGTCCAAGTGAAAATGACTACAAGATGGTTTCAAATTTCTATGTTAGTTTATTATGGCTAATACTTAGTTCTTGCAGTTGCTGTCTATTTAGATTAAATATACTGTGGTGGCTGTCACGTGTTTTAGGCAACTATTTAAGATCACAGTGGGAAAAACAAAAGGATCTTTTGAAGTTCGACAAAGGGGTTATTATAATGTCCATTCTGGCTGCAGCTACGATTTTGAAAACCTGACTGGTTTCTCAAAAGGTGAGATATCCTGGGTGTTTAATCAGTGGAAAAATAACCCACATTGCTGATCTAAGAGGCGTAACTATAGTCCTAACACAGTCTGTCAAGAACGAGATCGCTCGTCTGCGGACAAGTCTCAATCGTTGCACACAGAACTTCCTCTGTGCAGCAAGTGATTGAAGCATTTAATGAAGTCTGTTTCCTGCTTATGCGCAGGGAATATTGCGCTACTGTAAATGCGTCTGGTTTCTACAAATGCTTCTCGAATTAGTTTCACAGAAACCTCGATGGCACGTTCTGAATCTTTAGATTGACATCGGTATCTTATTAAACAATATAAACAAAATATTGAAAATATAATTTAAGGTTGATACATTTGTTATTTCAGAAGATTTGGTTTATGTAATGCAGTAAAATGAAACAGAGCAAGTGGAGTGTACAGACATCAACAAATCCGAGTTACATGTTGTTGGTATACAACAAGAGAGATAGAAAGAGAGAGTAGATAGAACTTTGTCAAACAACAGGATGAGTTGTAAAATTTGAAGACGAAGAGTCATCCATCTATTCCTCCACCAACACACTTGATGCCTTTTCCGACATAAATAAAGGTGGCAACTGCAGCATTTAAAAGATGCATAGAATTATACATGTCAGCAAGGAGATGTGCTTTGCATTATGGGAGATACCAAGGCAAGTGATGAGAACTCATACCACCTTTACCACGAGTTGCCTCAGTCCTGAAAATACTTCAGACACAAACTTTGTTTGCTTACACTTGGAGAAAGGAGTAAACCAAGTATATAATTTATTGGTATCTTTAATTTAGATGATGGGAGTTTATTTAAGAGGCCTTTTTGCCAAAAGCAATTCTGCAAACGTTTTCATGACGTGTTCAAAGATGATTGACATAAGCAAGAACATTCGCTGTGGACCAACAGCGGTAGAATCTGACTGGTGAGCATTCGAGAGGTTTCTAGATGGCTTAGAAGTTGTACAGTTGTTTTCTGAATGGGTGAAATATGAATTAATATCCAGGCAGAAGCTGGAACAGGAGGGAATAAAAAAATGCGACAAAGAATAGGTGTCAACTCTAGAGTTTGACTCATTTGAACCAGAAGCTTTTTTGTAATCCAATTAGTTCTAAATTCTTCTCTCTTTCTGTCGAAAAACTAGAAAGACACCATTGAAAAAAATTGGCCCTATTCCGTTTCTTTCTTTTATCCCTTTCAAAATCACTCTGCGATCTTTCGATGACTTGCTTACAACTACTGGCATTGGTAGAAACAAATACACACTAAACGCATTACTTCTCTTGTACAGTCTCAACACATCATCACTTAGAGAATCCAGGATTAGATACGGGATGATCATTAATTAAAATTGGAAGGAGAAGTAAATCTTTCTATATCAATTAGAATATAGAAAGCATAATAAACGCTGAATTACCTCTAGGCAAATCATTAACTTATATGAAATACATGGCGTACGTCACGTGTTTCAGACGTGTGACGTCACCAGAGAAACAACTATAACTGGACACAACATACGATGTCATCAGTGCTTTCACAAATAGTAAAGATTTAAAAAAAAAAGTTGCACAAAGTGTTTCTCATTGAAATTATACAAAACAGTACCAAGAAATGCAATTACATTAAAGTGCATTTAAACAGTGGAACAAATAAGTCCATGACAACATTATCTTCGTCTTATTAAACATTGCACAACAGTCGGGTCGATATTATACATCAAGAATAATTAATTTTTTTAAATGCTATTTAGAAAACATAACGGAAAGTCATGAATAATTTTGCTATAAGATTCATGTCAATATTCTCTTGGGAGTTTCTTCAGAATTCTACCAAAAATCGTCCATAGCTGCAATGTCTCCAACAAGAAAGACCTAATTGGATGCTATTAAAACTTCCGAATTAAAGAATGAAGGGGGGGGGGGACCTTGCTTCTAATATATTTTCTACAAATTCGCAGAGGATAATTGGAAACGTAACTTAAAGGAGCACATAAATGAAAAGAACTCGAACATTTTCTTTCTTTTGGTAGAGCTTTACCCAGTCTACAGTTTGCGAAATGTTTGGAAGATCCCAAACATGCTCTGTTCATTCCAATATTACAACATAATTCAGAAAAGTTTTAAAAATGATTGGTTTATACTCCCATACACTTTCCGAGAAAACCTCCTAAGGAATCCAACAAATCATAGACGAATCAATCAACGCATCCACCCTCCCTCCCCCCCAAAGAAAAATTAAATGATACCCAGGCACATCTACGACATCTTTCTTTACTTTGTGAACTGCATTTGCCACTTACCATCGAGGGTATTCAGGGGATAAAGGACACTCCAGAACTCGAGATATAGCACTACATCTGGGTGTGCAATATCTTTTTCTCCTTCTTACTATTATCGTTCATAGTACAAGACGCTATCCCGCCATCTCACCTTAGTTCTTTCTCTGTTTCTGGTTCCATTTGATATCCAGCTTTTTGCTTTTTTGCAGGAGGGTGTAATAATTTTCTCTGCTTTGTGTGTTCCCAGTTTTGTTGCGACTTCAATTTCTTAACGTTTCCATCTCAATGATTTCATTCATTTGCGTAATTTTTGTCGCTTGTGCCCATTTCTTCTGCAAATTTTAGTACACCCTCTGTCCAAAAAGAAACCGAACGTTTCGAAAATAGAAAACACTAGTGGTGCCACCTGTCGTATCTTTTTTGTTGTCGAAAGCAGCAACCTTCATTAGTGTTGTGTCAACTGTTTATGACATTTGTTTTATTAGAAGCCGAGTTACAGTGCTAAGAGTGACTGTGTGTTTTGACTAATCGTCGGTCGTCACGATATTCATGCCATACGCGACGAATTCTCGCTATTAGTCGTTTCAAAACTTCGAGATAAAACTCACCATTGACCGTTTGGCCAGGCGGAACGATTTTTTTGTGGATATTGGCCTTGGAATCGTAGAAACAAATCAGCATTGTCTTTACTTTTGACTTCTCCAAGCGACTTTTTTTCGGATGCCCCTCTTCTGGTGGTCTCCACTCAGTATTCTGTACTCACCACTTTGTTTCGGGCTCATACTCAAAACACCACGTTTCATCATCAGTAACGATCGTTTCAAGGAAGTTGGAGTCCTTACGAGCGGTTTTAATGAGGTCCTTGCAGTGTTCAATTCGATACATTTTTTTGATCATCGATCAAACTTGGGAACAAATCGCGAATTCAATTTACGAAGGCCCAAACTCTCGTTCAAAATGTTGTGCAGAGTTGATTTTGGAATCCCCAATTAATCTTCAATCAATCTCACGGACGATTTCGGGTTTTCGTTGATGAAATCACGCACTTTTTGGATGTTAACTCCGCTCAGTCCAGTTTTTGGACGGCCAGGCTTTTCGTCGTCCTCAAGCGTCTCACGACCACTTTGAAATCGCTTAAACCACTCGTAAACTTAAGTACGGAATAAGTATTCATCGTCGTATGCTTTGAGACATTTAATGCGTTTCGGTAAAACTTTTACCAAGTTTAACACAAAAGTCAATCGCAGCTGTCTGTTTGAAACTCATTTTCCGACCGTTCGTCAAAACACACTGTCACTCTTGGCACTATAACTCGGCTTCTAATGAAACAAATGTCATAAACAGTTGACACAACACTATGAAGAGAATAAATAATTCATAACAATAAAATTAACTAAAATTACCAGGCGTTATTGTTAGCGGTTATCCGAACATTGGTTAAAATTTAAATAAATAAAAAAAACTCATACGACAAGGTGCCAAGAGAGAAGCTATTCAATACGCTACAGTTATATGGTGTCAATGGGGCATTATATCAAGCAATACATAGTCTCTGTTTGAGTCGTAAGTTAGCAGTTAGAACTGAAGGAAGTACAGGAAGATGGTTTAGTGTTAAATCTGATGTGAGACGAGGATGTGCATTATCCTTACGATTCCAGTACTGGACAGAACCTTAATCTGTTAGCTTATGCCTTATTGAGTCAAGTGGACTGTTATTAGTATTTAGTATTGGCGAAAAACTGAAGTTCTCGCATGATTTCTTCAACACGTGTGTGTGTGTGCGTGTGTGTTTTTAATGGATTAAATAATCTATAAATAGTTGCCAGTCATAACTTTGATGTTCAGGGTTTTCTGATCTTGTGCTAAGCCAAGCAGTCAACGCTTAAGGCTGTCACTGCACGGTACCAACCAGCACCGAGATAATTATGATGGAAGACAGAATTACTGAGGAGAGTGTACAAAGACGTAAAATATTAAAAACTGCCATAATTAACAGATTGGGCTGAGTTGACTCAGACCATTTAGTCCAAACTGCAAATCTCGATGCTATCTTTGATTGAAACTAAAAGTAATTAAGTATTTAATAATTCCAGCCGTAATTGCACGTGTGAAGTGACAAAATTAATGGTTCACCTGGTCTCTAGTCTCCACCAACTACCATCGCAACCTCAGTAGCGGCTTAGAAATTCATTTAAATTGTCTTCAGGGAGGGCAATCGCCAACCTCTTGTGCACGTGTGTATTGCGATCCAAGTCTCTGGAGGTATCTACGTCATAAACATGGGATTAGAGAGATGGCAGACTGTGTGTGTGTGTGTGTGTGTGTGTGTGTGTGTGTGTGTGTGTGTGTGTGTGTGTGTGTGTGTGTGTGTGTGTGTGTGTGTGTGTGTGACCGATTCCGCATTATATTTCAGCTATCATTCAGGTTTACGGAATCCTGTTTTGTTACATGTGTTTAAGTCTATTATTTTGTTGTCAATGTTTTCAATCCCTTTACCCCCCCTTTTCTAAGGGGACCGTATAAAGTCTTCGATGGTTAAAGATCTGTCATACACACACACACACACACAAGCTTTAATACACTATTAACACAATAGTTAGTCCTGTGAGTCACAAGTATGATTGATGAACGTACCTTCGAAACATACCGGTTCGTCAGCTTTGCGTGAGGGGGGTTTGCTACTCCCTGTAGACGAATTTTCTTGGTCCCTAAGGGTAGATATCATTGTTGTTCCAATTCGGTGTGCGTCACACTGGCGCCTCTCACTCTGTCGCGAGTTGGTCTTTTCTAAATAAGGAAACCTGAGCCGACAAACGAAGCAAGTGTGTCAATAGAATCAACGGTATATTAAACGTATACGTAAAGATCTCGTGACTTTTGAATACCTGCAGATATTTTTAACATTATTCATTCTCTTAACATCATCTCTTTCGCTCCTCTCAAACAGATCCATAGTCTGAGGTTACTTTTTTTAAACCCGGTACTCCGAAACCTTATATTCAAAGATATATAAATTGCTTGTAACAATGGCCTTCCATTTGCTCTTTTAAACCACTAATAGATATTCTTTTCAATTTCTTCTATAGCCTCCTATAGTTGGCAAACGTACGTACCAACATTTTGCATTGTGAATCCCAACAAAGGCCAATATAATACAATTCAATTAATGACCAATTGTTATTGCATATCAGGATTATTTATGAAGCTCTGAAAATGATATTTCATGTTTTTCTCCACAATTCCCATATTTGGTTTGACCGATAATCTATCTTCATTTTTCTGTCTACAACGAACTCTCCCAGGAGTTTCTTTGCCTAATGGATGTAAGGCAAATGACATTTTTGTAGCAGAGCGCAATTGTGAAACATAAATCCTCACTTTGTTAAAATATATACTCATCTTTAAATGATATCGTTTGAAAAAAAGCGTCGTTGGGAATTATTTCTATCCCTTGACAAACTGGGTTTGATTTTAGTACGGCGTGTATTCGCTACCGATGAGAATACGTGATTGCAAAGGTGACAATCGATTGGTTGACGAAATTCTCTACCTCATAGTAACAGACCTTTGACGCAAATATCTTGTGTACATGGCAGGATTAATCATTTTTAGAGACACTTCATGAAGCCGAAGTCATTATTCATATATGTATTCTGCTTGTATGAACAGAGGAGAGAAATAATGTTTTGTAAAATGTATAAAAAAAAATTAAAAGAAATATTTTATTTGAACAGGGATCGATTGAAGAAAACACATGTGCAGAGGAATAAACTTGATTCTGTACGTACTAATATTTTTTTCATTAAAATTAGAAATAGTTTTGAAAACAATTAATAAAATATTTTATCATAAGAATTACACAAGAAATATATTTCATTTATGATTCTTACAAGAAAAGAAGTTCGCTAAGGATTAGGAGATTTTTTTGCAATAGACTGAGCTAAGGAGGTTTCATACGATTTAGGAGAAATTAAGATCAGATTTTGGGAATAACCTGAATAAGATTTAGGATAAAACTGGATAACATTTAAAACGAAAACTTGAGTGTAAATAATTTCGTTATGAATAGCACGTTGTGGATTCAATAGGCCTCCAGAGATAAGTCTATTGACTCTGCGGAAATTACTGCAATAATAATGATAAATTTTATTATTAATCATAAAATTAATAATTTATTAATAATATAATGAGATTTAGGAAAACCTGGATAAGATTGAAGAAAAAACTACTGCTTTTTAGGATACTATTTAGGAGGAAATTTGAGATCATAGTTGGAAAACTGGATAAGATTTAAGAGAAAAACTGGATAGCATTTAAGAGAAAAACGGGATAAGATTTAAGAGATTTAAGAAAAAAACTGGATAGGATTTAATAGAAAATCTGGATAGGATTTAAAAGAAAAACTGGATAGGAATTAAGAGAAAAACGGGATAAGATTTAAGAGATTTCAGAGAAAAACTGGATAAGATTTAAGAGATTTCAGAGAAAAACTGGATAAGATTTAAGAGATTTCAGAGAAAAACTGGATAAGATTTAAGAGAAAAACTGGATAGGATTTAAGAGAAAAACTGGATAGGATTTAAGAGAAAAACGGGATAGGATTTAAGAGAAAAACGGGATAAGATTTAAGAGATTTAAGAGAAAAACTGGATAGGATTTAAGAAAAAAACTGGATAGGATTTAAGAGAAAATCTGGATAGGATTTAAGAGAAAAACTGGATAGGATTTAAAAGAAAAACTGGATAGGAATTAAGAGAAAAACGGGATAAGATTTAAGAGATTTCAGAGAAAAACTGGATAAGATTTAAGAGAAAAACTGGATAGGATTTAAGAGAAAAACTGGATAAGATTTAAGAGAAAAATTGGATAGGATTTAAGAGAAAAACTCGATAGGATTTAAGAGAAAAACGGGATAAGATTTAAGAGATTTAAGAGAAAAACTGGATAGGATTTAAGAAAAAAACTGGATAAGATTTAAGAGAAAAACGGGATAAGATTTAAGAGAAAAACTGGATAAGATTTAAGAGAAAAACTGGATAAGATTTAAGAGAAAAACTGGATAAGATTTAAGAGAAAAACTGGATAGGATTTAAGAGAAAAACTGGATAGGATTTAAGAGAAAAACTGGATAGGATTTAAGAGAAAAACTGGATAAGATTTAAGAGAAAATCTGGATAAGATTTAAGAGAAAATCTGGATAAGATTTAAGAGAAAAACGGGATAAGATTTAAGAGAAAAACTGGATAGGATTTAAGAGAAAAACTGGATAAGATTTAAGAGAAAAACTGGATAAGATTTAAGAGAAAATCTACTGCTTTTTAAGATACTATTTAGGATGAAATTTGAGATCAGATTAGTTGGAAGACTGGATAAGATTTAGGAGAAAATTTGAATATAGTTTAAGACTAAAAGTACAGTAGATAAGATTTGAGAAATAAAATTAAGATCACATTTCTGGGAAAACCTGGATAAGATTTAAGAGAAAAACTAGATATGATCTAAGAAAACATCTGGATATGATTTAGGAGTTGATAAGAATTGGAAAAACTGGATGAATTTAAGAGGAAACAAACAAGTTTTAGAAGAAAATTTTCAAGTAAATTTTAGAACTTCAGGCTATGCTTTGAGGTTTAATAAATTTTATCATTATTTTTCAACTTTCAGAAAATTCTAATAAAGATTTTAAGTAAAAATGTTTCATACGGAGAAAAGTTTATGAAATCCAAGAAAAACATTTCCTAAAAATTAGGAAGTTTTAGTAATTTTTTTGGAAACACTTATAAGACGTTTCTTATCTATGAAGGAAAAGTTTAAGTAGGAAGTGAACACGCGTGCAGCTACATCCGACATGAGAACACATATGAATGACTGTCCCGTCACTTTCGGAACCAGTAAGGTAAATCTCAGTAAGACTTCTGCTGTATCGTTTCAATTCCATTCATACATCACTGGACAAACACCTGCTGACATCCTAAAAAGTGGCCCAGTGACGTCATCTCAGTGTACTTTCTACTTCGGAGATGTACGCGGTTCCCCTTAGTTTAGACGTCAAGGAACGGGAGTAAGTGATAATTTGTCTCTTCCCAACAGTGCACTAGTCGACAAGTTCCCATCTCATCTTCTTTCGGTAGAGATTAGGTGAAAGAAAGCATTTTAGAAGGCTCGTAAGAAAAAAGAAAATTTAGCTTGGACAGAGATTGAAGTCGAACTGGAGGTAGAGTGTTCTACCAGCTCTACAATCCACAGATATTTATCTTATCCTTTTAGTAAGGTTCGACAAAAAGTACTTCTACTCTTTCCTATCGATAAGGAATAGAAGTCCAATAAAAGTTGAAGTTCCCATCACGTAAGCAGAGAAGCCAATTTTGTCCTTTTTTCTTTCAGCAAATGAGGGAATCAAATCCTAAGAAATAACCATCGTTCTGATTGGAAAAAAAAGGAGCTTTGGATACGAAAATGAATGCTACCACCAGTATATTATTGAGTTTATTAGCCTATTGCGAGATTAGTGCAATTTGTTTCCTGTATTTTCATATATCCTCCCCATATGGAAGCAAAAAGAAATCCGAATTGGTATCCACTATTCTGACACCAAATACTAAGACACGGGTTCGAATCTCATCTATGACACAAGCACGATTATCAGGGTGTTTTATAGATGGGATTCGAATTCATGTCTTTCGAACCCATGTCGTTCGAATCTAGTTTCGGGTAGAGAAAGCTCTCCACCCCTTATGTATTTGTCTCAAAAAAGCAACTCGCCCTTTGATTATGCATTTACAGACGTAAATAATGACTGTTGAGCAGGAAGATAACGGGAACCCGCCTTGGTCTATAATTAGTATTCCTTAGTCAAGTAGGTTTGCTACTCCAACCAACCATTAGGACTGACGAACCCAAAATGAAGAAAGAAAAATAACCACGTTAGCATCATTGCACACGAAGACCTGCTAGTTTCTGTCCGCCAACAGGAAACTTCATTTGAAAAGGATTATTATTATTTCAACTTTTTTTTTTGCTTATCTATTACTGGATTTCTTAATTCTTCACTTGGACTGATTTTATCTAATCGAATATTGAATAGTTCAATTGAACTATGTTAAATACAAAATTAATTTTGAGTATCCATTGAATTTTTAATTTATCCAACTACTAATTCTGTAAAAAGAGAATGATCAATTCTGATCATTCTCTTTTTGTTCCCAACTACAAATGACTCATGATCGATAGCGCAAGATATCATTTATAGAACGCGGAAGAGAAACTATATATAGGAGTGATCACTGGCCATATTTCCTGCATTTGAAACTATAGTTTTTATGCCATACATTTAATTCTTCCCTCCCCTTCCAGATTTCCATATACATCGGTTGCATATGAGAACGGTTGCTATAGTGATTCCACTTTTGAGTATCTTCAAGGATCGGAATCCTCACCAGATTTGTAGATTTTTCCGAAAAAAAGGTGTAGAAATATTAAGCAAAACGGTTGCCATGGTGATATAGTTTTTAAAGTGTGTCTGTCGATTTCCGTTACGCATCGAATTCGTAGATATTCAGATCCGCATTTGAAAGAGTGTTAAAACGGTTACTATGGTGATGGAGTGGAGAACAGATGTGTAGATTTCCAATAGTGTGCGCGCCTAGATTTGTAGACATCTATCAGCTAGCGCGAGGAAAATGGGGAAAAAAAAAAAAAAACACGGTTGCTATGGCAACACGAAACTATCAGCTAAATTCCGGTGTTATCCCTACCATTTATGAATGTTTATGGCGCATACACAAAATATAACATTTCTGACACACACACACACTGGCGAAATAAAAACCTGAATAAACAGACATCGCACTGAGGCTCGCATCCATCTACAAGCACAAGTCGCTTCTCTTTCTCACCACTGCTGTGCTCGAGCGATTACTGCGTACTAAATAAACGAAGTACTCAGAAAAATCCTTTCTCGTCGAATTTATTTCCCATCAGCGAGTGTGGAAGGGGGGGGGAAGGCACGTGACTTCGCTTGAATCTCTTGCATGGCATCCTCTCAATGTAAAATTCATCGCAAACTTCGAAGCTCCCGGTGATGTCACGCCTGCCGACATAACGAACGGCGGGGGCGGGAGGGGGGGGAGCGAACTGTGTTTTCCGTCCCTTTTTTTTTCTTTCTTTTTTTTTTTCGGTGTCGAGCAGGAAAACACGTTCGTATCTGGCTCGGCTCAAACCCGGGCCCAACCAGGCGTGATCAACGCACATCTGTAAACGCAAGTCCGTGATCCACTGAGACGTAAGAACTCTTGTTAAAATTCCGGGCAACGCGAGCGAAATTAACGCCCAAATGACTACCGCAGACGACAGTGTTAAAGTAGAAAACGCTGTTTCTAACCCTGGCTATAAAACTCGGCCTTCGTTCAGTGCGAACTTCCCAGCTGTTTTCATTGCTAATTCATGCAAGGACTCGTCAGGTGGAAATGGTTGTTCCTGCACTTTGCAATTGAATAGACTTTCGAAGCGGGGGGGGGGGGAGGATGAAGGGTGGGCATCTGTACTAATCTCCAAGACGTTCTACTGTCTGTTTCTCTTCTCTCCCCCCCACCTCCCAAGATGGGGGCTGGGGGATCGTACACATGTAAGACTGATAAGTGTCGGTGTAGGTATTCTATTAAATATTCGGACGTTTTTATGCTTCTTAGAGTACACAAGTGAAAGGCAATCAGCTGACTAACTACTTCCGCAATTGTGAGAAATCAGTTATAGATGGTAGTGACACCTAGCGGAGAAAGATGATGTGTGAAAAGACGCGGAATGCAGTCGTCCCTGAAGTTCTTCGACAGTCTTTTCTTTCTCATTTTTTCTCCACTATTTCCTTTACTTTGATTTTTATTTTTCTATCTATTCTTCTTCCATTTATATTTCTCCATCTATTTAATTTCCTCTTCTATCGTATAAAGTTTACATTACCACTGTTTTTCTCTTAATACTTCCAAGAATGTTAACAGAAAATCTAATAAAAAAACAAGCGCTCTGTTTGTAATAGCAAATATAAATTTCTTTTGCTATTTGCTAGTCCACTTTCTTCTGTTATTCATCCCAAATGACAGCAGATAAATTAGCCAACTCACGCAATTTACAGGCATAATATAGTGGATTCAAAGCCTTTGTTACTTTGGCCGTTATTAGTGCCTAGATGTGTTTGTAGGTGATGATGAAGTTCATCACCCCAGATGAGGCCACATCCCTTCTTTTTGGAGGCATGAAGTGGCTTGAAAGAAAGCTGCATGTCTTGAGAACCCAGAACAAGATTTCCAATGGCATAATCTTTATCCCGCTCACGGTGCTGATGTGCAATATGCTCACAACCTTTGATCAGAGGATTTCATAAAAAATCGTAGAAAGTACGCTACTGTATTAACCAAGATCAAGAAACTTTTTAGGTCTCGTGTATACCCCAATGCACTTCTCATTTTTAGATTTGATGCACTTTAGGGCGAAGGTGGGACGAGGTTTCGCATGACTATGGATATTTCTATTCTCTACTTTTTTTTTTTTTAGGGATTTCTCGTTGGTTTCACATCCATGTTTTAGATCGCCAGTCTAAGAGACGTCACTCCTGTCTGCAAGGCAGATCAGTATCGCCTTGCTAAGCATTCTCACATCAGGTAGGAACACGAAAAGCAAAACAGAAGATTGAAGACCACACTAGAAACCTGCCATCAATCAAGTATACCAAAAAAAGGGGGGGGATCAGACAAAACAGCTGTTGAAAATTCACTGGATAACCGAAGTACTTAACTTGACATCATAGGAAACCCCACGAGAATCCAATGAAAAAAAAAAGCAGTTTTGACTTTAAAAGTCAGATACCAGACACGTATTCTTTTAGTGATTTCAGCATCTGTAAGAAAACGAAATACACCCTTAGACATATCCAAGTACCGCCCTGAGCATTTGAAAAATATCATGTAATTGAATATAGTTCTGATAACTTGTGCGACTCTCTGTCCAAACTCAAACTTGTAGTATACACAGAAATACAACAAACAAAGTCGGTGATAAAAACACTTTCCATTAGAATCACGAACCCTAGACACCCCCCCTCCTCCTACTACCATCACGAATGGGCTATGGAAAAAAAATTCTACAATTTAAACTTTAGTTTTAAAAACCTCAACACTTGCTATCAATGCGATATCTCGATTTATAAGTATCTCGGATGACTGAGAGGTTCACTCAAAGATAAATTCCATTGCCACGAGGCACATCAGACATTCATTCAGCATCCCTGATATTGATTTCCTGTACTGCGAATTTGAGTTCTGTTTCTGCGAGTTTTAAAATCCGATACAAACTTTCAAATACACTGCACAAGAAGGAAATAAATAAGCAACATAGCTTGTTTAAATTCGTGAGGAGTTTGCTTTTCTATCAAAAAAAAATTTTTAAGCACAAGTGCCATTTGTTTCCCGAAATCCAACGCAGTAGTATCGTAATGGAGAATCAACCATAGACCGGATTGAATTGAAGAGAGAGAGAGCAAATGATTGATCACACGTACCCAACTTTCCCTAATAAGAAGTCTTGTAGAAGGTTTCAGAGTGCAAACCAATATGAAATCTGCTCAGTGACAAATGATAAGAGAAAGAAAAATGCAAAGAAACATGGAGAAATGTTAAACTGCCAAAGACTCGAGAAAGAAAAAGGAAATAGTAGAGAGAGAGAAAGAGAGAGAGAGAGAGAGAGAGAGAGAGAGAGAGACAAAGGACGTGTTCCTCATTGACCTAAATTGTGGGATTCTGTAATTGATTACTTCAACACATATAATGCTCAAGTTAATGGTTTCTAGGCAACAACGAACGAATGATGTCTACCGATCTACGTACCTAACAAAACACACAGTAAGGATAAGTTGGCAAAAATTAAATTTCAATAAAAATGATTAACTTGAAATTAACATACTGATGACATCATAATTTTATATTTATATGAAGCAGAAGTTTAAAAACGAATCAGAAAGCCGAAGACCAGTAAAATAATAGAAGCAGAGATTCAAAAATGAGAGGATTGGATAGCAGAAGACAAGCAAAATAATAATAAAAAAAAATGAAACCGAAAGACAACAAAAAATCGGAAAGCAGACGACAATTAAAATAAAAAAAAATCAGAGATTTGAACCTAGGGCTTTCCAACCGAAGGGTTTCGTTTATATAAACTGAGCTGGGAAAGCCCATATTTAGATGGTTTACACGTATAATGTGGACATTCCGAGGAATTTATTATTCTAAGGGTATATCCATGGACATCAAAAGCTCCTCGCGAAAGACTTTTGTCTCGTGCTGATATCTTAAACATTTATCTATAGACTCACTCTTATTTTGTTCGTTAAGAAGTTACGAGCCCAGTTGGCATCCCTTTTTTTTCCTGATTCCTCTTTATGTTTTCTTCTCTGTAACTTGGATTAGCACGACATTCATACACATCCATTCTTGAGACAAGATTCGAAACCGTAACCTGTTGATGGGACGGCAGACATGCTGTCCACTTCGTCAAACACGCAGGTTTTTGCTATGGAAACGCAAGTAAAAGAAATAACAGAATCGTAATTTTCCCAAATATTTTCCAGGTACAGAGGCAATATTTTTGATGCTGTCTATATTATTCTGAGTAGGAATAGTAGAAATTGGGACAAAAAATTAATAAATAACATATCAATAAGTTATGCAAAATATTGATAAACAATATGAGAAGTGAGATCATATTGAAAAAACATGGAGGTGAAACAAATTATTTCAAAATAACATGAAAAAATAATACGAAATACAGCATATCATAGTAACATGTGTGACAATATTCCAAAGTAACATGAAAATGAGACAAAATATTTCAAAGTAATGTGTCAGACAAAATATTGCACTGTAATGTGAGACAAAGCATTGGAAAGAGTGGTACAATATTAAGTGAGACAAAATAGTTCACGTGTTCTGAAAAATATTGAATTTTAACATGTAAGACAGAGCATTGGAAGGCATGGCATAATATTAAGGAGTGAGACAAAATAAAATAATGTGAGACAAAATATTTCAAAGTAATGTGTCAGACAAATTATTTTATTGTAGCGTGTGGGACAAAGAACTGGAAACAGTGGCACAATATTAAGGAATGAGACAAAATATTTCCTTGTAACATGAAAATGAGACAAAATATTTCATTATAATGTGTGTGACAAAGCACTGGAAAGAAGGGCACAATATTAAGGAGTGAGACAAATTAAAGAAAGTGAAACAAAAAAAAAGAAAGTAAAACAAAATATTTCATTTTAACATGAAAATGAGACAAAATATTTCAAGGTAACATGTCAGACAAAATATTGCATTGTAACATGTGAGACAACGCATTGGAATGAGTGGAACAATAATAAGGAGTGAGACAAAATAAAAGAAACTGAGACAAAATATTTCAAAGTAATGTGTCAGACAAAATATTTTATTCTAACATGTGGGAGAAAGCACTGGAAAGAGTGGCACAATATTAAGGAGTGAGACAAAATATTTCCTTGTAACATGAAAATGAGACAAAATATTTCATTATAATGTGTGTGACAAAGCACTGGAAAGAAGGGCACAATATTAAGGAGTGAGACAAATTAAAGAAAGTGAAACAAAATAAAAGAAAGTAAAACAAAATATTTCATTTTAACATGAAAATGAGACAAAATATTTCAAGGTAACATGTCAGACAAAATATTGCATTGTAACATGTGAGACAACGCATTGGAATGAGTGGAACAATAATAAGGAGTGAGACAAAATAAAAGAAACTGAGACAAAATATTTCAAAGTAATGTGTCAGACAAAATATTTTATTCTAACATGTGGGAGAAAGCACTGGAAAGAGTGGCACAATATTAAGGAGTGAGACAAAATATTTCATTTTAACATGAAAATGAGTCAAAATATTTCATTGTAATGTGTGTGACAAAGCACTAGAAAGAGCAGCACAATATTACGGAGCAAGACAAATTAAAGAAAGTGATACAAAATAAAAGAAAGCGAGACAAAATAAAAGAAAGTAAAACAAAATATTTCATTTTAACATGAAAATGAGACAAAATATTACAAAGTAACATGCCAGACAAAATATTCATTGTAACATGTGAGACAACGCATTGGAATGAGTGGAACAATAATAAGGAGTGAGACAAAATAAAAGAAACTGAGACAAAATAAAAGAAACTGAGACAAAATATTTCAAAGTAATGTGTCAGACAAAATATTTTATTCTAACATGTGGGACAAAGCACTGGAAAGAGTGGCACAATATTAAGGAGTGAGACAAAATATTTCATTTTAACATGAAAATGAGTCAAAATATTTCATTGTAATGTGTGCGACAAAGCACTAGAAAGAGCGGCACAATATTACGGAGCAAGACAAATTAAAGAAAGTGATACAAAATAAAAGAAAGCGAGACAAAATAAAAGAAAGTAAAACAAAATATTTCATTTTAACATGAAAATGAGACAAAATATTACAAAGTAACATGCCAGACAAAATATTGCATTGTAACATGTGAGACAACGCATTGGAATGAGTGGAACAATAATAAGGAGTGAGACAAAATAAAAGAAACTGAGACAAAATAAAAGAAACTGAGACAAAATATTTCAAAGTAATATGTCAGACAAAATATTTTATTCTAACATGTGGGACAAAGCACTGGAAAGAGTGGCACAATATTAAGGAGTGAGACAAAATATTTCATTTTAACATGAAAATGAGTCAAAATATTTCATTGTAATGTGTGTGACAAAGCACTAGAAAGAGCGGCACAATATTACGGAGCGAGACAAATTAAAGAAAGTGATACAAAATAAAAGAAAGCGAGACAAAATAAAAGAAAGTAAAACAAAATATTTCATTTTAACATGAAAATGAGACAAAATATTACAAAGTAACATGCCAGACAAAATATTGCATTGTAACATGTGAGACAACGCATTGGAATGAGTGGAACAATAATAAGGAGTGAGACAAAATAAAGAAACTGAGACAAAATATTTCAAAGTAATGTGTCAGACAAATTATTTTATTCTAACATGTGGGACAAAGCACTGGAAAGAGTGGCACAATATTAAGGAGTGAGACAAAATATTTCATTTTAACATGAAAATGAGTCAAAATATTTCATTGTAATGTGTGTGACAAAGCACTAGAAAGAGCGGCACAATATTACGGAGCGAGACAAATTAAAGAAAGTGAAACAAAATAAAAGAAAGCGAGACAAAATAAAAGAAAGTAAAACAAAATATTTCATTTTAACATGGAAATGAGACAAAATATTACAAAGTAACATGCCAGACAAAATATTGCATTGTAACATGTGAGACAACGCATTGGAATGAGTGGAACAATAATAAGGAGTGAGACAAAATAAAAGAAACTGAGACAAAATATTTCAAAGTAATGTGTCAGACAAAATATTTTATTGTAACATGTGGGACAAAGCACTGGAAAGAGTGGCACAATATTAAGGAGTCAGACAAAATATTTCATTTTAACATGAAAATGAGTCAAAATATTTCATTGTAATGTGTGTGACAAAGCACTAGAAAGAGCGGCACAATATTACGGAGCGAGACAAATTAAAGAAAGTGAAACAAAATAAAAGAAAGCGAGACAAAATAAAAGAAAGTAAAACAAAATAAAAGAAAGTAAAACAAAATATTTCATTTTAACATGAAAATGAAACAAAATATTACAAAGTAACATGCCAGACAAAATATTGCATTGTAACATCTAAGACAACGTATTGGAATGAGTGGAACAATAATAAGGAGTGAGACAAAATAAAAGAATCTGAGACAAAATATTTCAAAGTAATGTGTCAGACAAAATATTTTATTCTAACATGTGGGACAAAGCACTGGAAAGAGTGGCACAATATTAAGGACTGAGACAAAATATTTCATTTTAACATGAAAATGAGTCAAAATATTTCATTGTAATGTGTGTGACAAAGCACTAGAAAGAGCGGCACAATATTACGGAGCGAGACAAAATGAAAGAAAGTAAAACAAAATATTTCATTTTAACATGAAAATGAGACAAAATATTACAAAGTAACATGCCAGACAAAATATTGCATTGTAACATGTGAGACAACGCATTGGAATGAGTGGAACAATAATAAGGAGTGAGACAAAATAAAGAAACTGAGACAAAATATTTCAAAGTAATGTGTCAGACAAATTATTTTATTCTAACATGTGGGACAAAGCACTGGAAAGAGTGGCACAATATTAAGGAGTGAGACAAAATATTTCATTTTAACATGAAAATGAGTCAAAATATTTCATTGTAATGTGTGTGACAAAGCACTAGAAAGAGCGGCACAATATTACGGAGCGAGACAAATTAAAGAAAGTGATACAAAATAAAAGAAAGCGAGACAAAATAAAAGAAAGCGAGACAAAATAAAAGAAAGTAAAACAAAATATTTCATTTTAACATGAAAATGAGACAAAATATTACAAAGTAACATGCCAGACAAAATATTCATTGTAACATGTGAGACAACGCATTGGAATGAGTGGAACAATAATAAGGAGTGAGACAAAATAAAAGAAACTGAGACAAAATAAAAGAAACTGAGACAAAATATTTCAAAGTAATGTGTCAGACAAAATATTTTATTCTAACATGTGGGACAAAGCACTGGAAAGAGTGGCACAATATTAAGGAGTGAGACAAAATATTTCATTTTAACATGAAAATGAGTCAAAATATTTCATTGTAATGTGTGTGACAAAGCACTAGAAAGAGCGGCACAATATTACGGAGCAAGACAAATTAAAGAAAGTGATACAAAATAAAAGAAAGCGAGACAAAATAAAAGAAAGTAAAACAAAATATTTCATTTTAACATGAAAATGAGACAAAATATTACAAAGTAACATGCCAGACAAAATATTGCATTGTAACATGTGAGACAACGCATTGGAATGAGTGGAACAATAATAAGGAGTGAGACAAAATAAAAGAAACTGAGACAAAATATTTCAAAGTAATGTGTCAGACAAAATATTTTATTCTAACATGTGGGACAAAGCACTGGAAAGAGTGGCACAATATTAAGGAGTGAGACAAAATATTTCATTTTAACATGAAAATGAGTCAAAATATTTCATTGTAATGTGTGTGACAAAGCACTAGAAAGAGCGGCACAATATTACGGAGCGAGACAAATTAAAGAAAGTGATACAAAATAAAAGAAAGCGAGACAAAATAAAAGAAAGTAAAACAAAATATTTCATTTTAACATGAAAATGAGACAAAATATTACAAAGTAACATGCCAGACAAAATATTGCATTGTAACATGTGAGACAACGCATTGGAATGAGTGGAACAATAATAAGGAGTGAGACAAAATAAAGAAACTGAGACAAAATATTTCAAAATAATGTGTCAGACAAATTATTTTATTCTAACATGTGGGACAAAGCACTGGAAAGAGTGGCACAATATTAAGGAGTGAGACAAAATATTTCATTTTAACATGAAAATGAGTCAAAATATTTCATTGTAATGTGTGTGACAAAGCACTAGAAAGAGCAGCACAATATTACGGAGCGAGACAAATTAAAGAAAGTGAAACAAAATAAAAGAAAGCGAGACAAAATAAAAGAAAGTAAAACAAAATAAAAGAAAGTAAAACAAAATAAAAGAAAGTAAAACAAAATATTTCATTTTAACATGGAAATGAGACAAAATATTACAAAGTAACATGCCAGACAAAATATTGCATTGTAACATGTGAGACAACGCATTGGAATGAGTGGAACAATAATAAGGAGTGAGACAAAATAAAAGAAACTGAGACAAAATATTTCAAAGTAATGTGTCAGACAAAATATTTTATTGTAACATGTGGGACAAAGCACTGGAAAGAGTGGCACAATATTAAGGAGTCAGACAAAATATTTCATTTTAACATGAAAATGAGTCAAAATATTTCATTGTAATGTGTGTGACAAAGCACTAGAAAGAGCGGCACAATATATTACGGAGCGAGACAAATTAAAGAAAGTGAAACAAAATAAAAGAAAGCGAGACAAAATAAAAGAAAGTAAAACAAAATAAAAGAAAGTAAAACAAAATATTTCATTTTAACATGAAAATGAGACAAAATATTACAAAGTAACATGCCAGACAAAATATTGCATTGTAACATCTGAGACAACGTATTGGAATGAGTGGAACAATAATAAGGAGTGAGACAAAATAAAAGAATCTGAGACAAAATATTTCAAAGTAATGTGTCAGACAAAATATTTTATTCTAACATGTGGGACAAAGCACTGGAAAGAGCGGCACAATATTAAGGAGTGAGACAAAATATTTCATTTTAACATGAAAATGAGTCAAAATATTTCATTGTAATGTGTGTGACAAAGCACTAGAAAGAGCGGCACAATATTACGGAGCGAGACAAAATGAAAGAAAGTAAAACAAAATATTTCATTTTAACATGAAAATGAGACAAAATATTACAAAGTAACATGCCAGACAAAATATTGCATTGTAACATGTGAGACAACGCATTGGAATGAGTGGAACAATAATAAGGAGTGAGACAAAATATTTCAAAGTGACATGAAAGGCAAGACAAAACATTTCATATTAACATGTGAGACAAAATATTCGAGAGAGTAATCGTATATTGAGAATTCCGACAAAATATGACAAAGTGAGACAAAACAGGAGAAATCTCACAAAATAGCCAGAAGTGTAATCAAACACTAAAAAATTGAGATAAGGTAATAGACAAGTCAAACAATTATCGAGTATTTATTTTGTGTAGTAAATAATAAGTACATTCAAAGCATTATTTCAAAATAACACGAAAAAAGTAATACAAAATAGAGTATTTTATAGTAGCATGTGTCCCAATATTTCAAAGTAACATGAAAAGTCGATCAGCAGATGTTGAAAATATTGAAAATAGAAATCAAAGAGATAGGTATTTGAAAAGTAAGAATTTGTTTTTAAATATTCCATCAAGAAACGAAAAAGGTCTTGGAGGTAGATATTACATGTCTGAGAATAGTTCTCCGATACCCAGATGTTTGTAGGCAATTAAGGATTGGAATGGGGAAGTGGTTAACCCACGTATGCTTGTGTACGGGATTTGCTTACAGTTGAAGTAGCAGATAAAAAAAAAACAACTAAATAGAGAATGTGTTTTCATCTACGTACAAAAAAATTGAAAAACTTCCATTGAAGAAGAAACGGAAACGAGTAAGAAATTGGCTGTTCAAGAAGACGTATTTAAGACAGTTTTAGAGACCGTATTCACATATTAAAAGAACGATTTGCAAGGTCCATTCAGCGTTGCCCATCGCGGCCCTTTTTACCGCCAATGGGAGACCCTAATGCGGTTATACGAAACAATAGCAACCGGTTTAACTCCACTCTCTTCAACACTTGCCATAAAAAGTCCCACTGAGTGATAATTAAAGATGCTTTTTCGTGGCATTTGATGTGTTCGGTTGCCATAAAACATGCTGTTATGCTGTTTATGAGCAAAATAAGTGCATTTTATGCAAACGCAACGCGTCTGTTGCACACTACTACGAATGATAAAGTCCCTTGTAATTTTTCCTGTAGGAATTAAAAGTACTTTGGGCTGTAAACAAAACACAAACTTTTTCATATCAAACTACATAAAAAGAGTAGGATAAACTAATTTCTTCTTCTACTCATCAATACGATAAACTCTTCTATACCCAAGTGTTTCTTACTGTATATATTTCTTTGTGTGCGTGCGTGCGTGCGTGCGTGTGTGTGTGTAAGGAGAGTTGGAGTGTTTACATATAAATCCGACTTAATTGCTACGTTGTTCATCCTTTTGTGATATCTTGGAAATGACTAATCTTAAAGAACAAAGTGGAAAACGTATGTTGTTTTAAATTCGATAAAACTGTTTTAGAGTTCTTTGAAATTTTGCAGGCCATTAACTTTCTCATTATTGCATTTAAAAAAAAAACGACAGTTCTGATAGAAGATGAAATCTGAGTAGTACTGAGTGGCCACTTGGGTTGCAGGCATGAATTTATGATGCCTAATTACTGGACACGGCATAGTCTAGACAACCATCTTTTGTAACCCTAGAAGAAATTGCAATTCGGGGATTTCATGATTTTCAGAGAACTACACAAAGTCGTGAGGAACCTTTATCTGGTCTCTTTCGACTAAAGGTGAGTTAGCCGTTCTCATACGGAGGTAGGGGGGTTTGTTCATCCTGAAACTCGGGTTTTTCGTCCCCTAGAACATGCAAACCGTTCCCGTGAACACACACATACAAAAATACATACAAAAATACAATCCCTCATTAGGAGGGCTCAACTAGACCTAAGGGGAAGTCGAGGAACGGGGGAAAATCCCATACGAATAAAATAAATAAAAATTATTATTATTATTAAATTGAAAACAAGAAAGCCATGAACATCTACCATCCCATCTTCCGATCTCCCTATACTGAAAAAAAAAATAAAAAAGAATCGTCAGTAATAGACTTAAATACTACCAAGATCACCTTACGAACAACGCATGCGCAATGGTTTTTTCTTGTGTGTAACGAAAACAAGATGTGAATCACACTGCTTTTATTCAGTTAAAAAAAGAATCTATAATTGCGTTGTTGACTTCATTGTTACGTCATTTCCTGTTTTTTATGATAACAAAAAATCCATTTAATAAATTTCTGATTACGTAACCCTCAACTTACCTAAGATACTAATTTATATAACTTTACGTGGGTGGAATTGATTTAAAAGACAAAACAAATAATTCACAAGAAAAAGAAATTGAGCTCATGTGAGGTTTAGTTTGAGGCAAGTAATTGAAAAATGCCTTTTCCATGCAGAGATAATGAGATAAAGATTCTTAATTTTTAATGATAGGTAAGATAACATTTTTATGCATCGACCATGTTTCTCTTTTTTTTATATTTTCTTTATTTTTTATTTTTTAAATATTTTAAGCATTTTGTGCTGCTCGGAGTCGTCTCTTTTATTTTGTGTTTCTACTTTTTTTTCTTTTACATTTATCCAACAATTTATTTACTAAAAATCATAAGAAAACACCCAGTAGAGTCACATCGTTGGATAGAGAGAAGAGAAGAGAAGAGAAGAGACGCATTAACACTTTTTGTAACCTGTAAATTTACAAAGAAGATACGGTTACGAAATTATTTTAAACACACCAAAAAAGGAAAAAGTGAATACTGTGCAATTATAAATGAGCTAAAAGGGTTTCTGTATGCAGGAAACTGCCAAAGAAGTGGAGAATTGCGTTTTATTAGATAAAGCCACACACACACACGCACACACACACACACTACACGGAGACCTGAAATTCAAATAATATACTTGTGTAGCAGACAAAGTCAATGTTTTCTTCTTCTTTTTTTTTTTTTTTTCGCTAACAGGTTCAAAATATTTAACAAACCTACAAGAGATAGCAGTTTGGGACAAAAGCTATTACATATCAGGAAGCTACGAATGTTGGCAAAAGGAAAAGAGAAAGAACGAATACAAATAAACCCACAACACTAGCGCATTAACAGTACAATTTCAAAGGGAAAAAAAATGAATAGAATCATAAGCAATCTAAGAGTTTTTATTACAACCAACACAGTCGTTCCTATTTAATAACACACAAAGATTCCTCATTAAAACGATTTCGTTTTTTTTTCTTTCTATTTTTTTTTTTTTTTGTGGTTGAAGAATTCGCGGTGGTGTATGATGGATCGAAGGACATCCTACGTGTCTAAATCCAAATAGAAAAGGGGAAAAAATTAAGTTGTGAATCAATTTTAATTCCTACTCTAATTGTGGCACTTTATCAATGTTACTATACACCATTTACATAAAAACATTGCAAGTAAATTTATGCATAAAATTTCGATATATTTTCACGTTCATCCTGTACATTTGTGATTACATGCCAACATAAAAATAACCACTTTTTTTTTTCCTTTGTGTTTTTGCGTAATAATGATTTATAAGTGACTATTAATGGTACTTAGCGGTTAAAAACATTTTTAGGAAAAAAAAAAAAGAACACATTATACTAATTGCCTTGAGAGGACGCGTGATAATCTAAAGAAATAGCTAAAAATAATGTAAATAATTACGCCTTAATAAAATAATTAAAAGAAAAAAAATAATTACAGTTTCTCAACGATACTCACTTTTCAGGGTATCAAAATAATCGCAAACATGAACATTAGGCTAATCCCAACCTCCAGCAGCTGTTATAAATGACTAACAATATAAACGACGCATGCGCAATCGTTTTTTTTTTTTTTTTCATTATTTATTTTTTTGTGTGCCACGATTGCTATCTTGTATTATAAACTACACCAAAATTACATGATTTAGAAAAATTAGTTTGCTGACTATTTAATTTTTATGTCATTTTCTGTTAATTATGTAAACATTCATGAAATATTTAAAAACACACACACAAAAGAGGAACGAGAACACTTGTGGACGAATTTAGTAGAATTCGTTACGTAAAAGATTTCGCATTTGGTAATACAAATGTGGATTAATTTATTTAGTACATAAATCCATTATTATATTCTTTATCCCCATTTTATTGTCTGTTTTATTTTATCCTTAAAACAATTGAGCTAATTTACATTTCAATGTTTAAATTACTTAAATCAGCGTTTCTCCACACCTTTCTAAGCCCAAAGACCAGTCAAATGCCTAAAACATTTCTGCGGACCACTAAGTTACAGAGGCGTATCTGGGAGGGGGGGGGGGGAGATCCGCCCTGGCGGCACCTTTTTTTTGGCGTTTATGAAATCTTGCCTTATTGTCTATAAAACAGCAACTGAGTGATGAGATAGACTTCGACAATGTCATCGACGATTTTGCGAACAGAAAAGCAAGAAAAATAATATTTTAGAATGTTGGAATTAAAGTTTTACTTCAAAAATAAACAGTGTTTTTAATTTATATCCCTATACGTCGTTTTGATTTTTGTAATTTTTTTTAAAAAAAACCTATGTAGGAAAAACTGTGCCATTTATAATAATTCTAAAAGCATGTTTTGAATACATATGGAAACATAAGTATAATTTTTATTAAACAAATAAATAAGATGATATAATTATATTACTACTTAATTTTGATGAGATGGTTGAGCTTCTCGGCCCTTGCGGAGTTGCTGGATATCTGGTTCAATATTGGTCAACTTCAGTCGAAGATCGGCACACACACGAAGACGATTTCTGTATTTTGTTTTTATTTGAAGGAGCGATGAAAATCCTTTCTCACAAAGATAGGTTGTAGAAAACTGCAGGACGATTTTCGATGCTTCTTCAGATAATTCCGGAAATTCACTTCTCACTGAAGACGAGATCCAAAATCGAGCCAAACCAAGATCACGGAATTGCATTTTAAGCCCACTGTCACTTGAAAGCTCAATTAACTTGTTTTTTCGATAACGAAAGGTCGTTTTCGTGACTGCAAGCCTGAATAGGATCGCGAACCCACAGAAATTTCTTATAAAAGTTATTCTGAAAATATGTTTCGAAATTCAGTTTCAGATTTTTGAGGTGGTCACAAACCCTTTCCACAAACTTCAGAATTATTTCCACTAAAAAGGATTCCAATGTTGGAAAAGGTGCAAATTATCTGTCTTTTACATAATTAATCCACGAAATCAGTTTTTTTTTTTTCAAATGCCTTTATTTTGTCGTAGGCATCAAGAACAGTTCAAGAATTTCCCTGAAGGGAGAGATTTAGTTTATTTAATTTCGAAAAAATGTCTGAAAGATAGGATAGTGTTGATAACCATGCTTCGTCAACAAGAACTGATGCAAAATCAGAATTACGTTCATTTACAAATAATAAAACTTCGTGCCTTAATTGAAATGAGCTTGTTAGTTCTTTGCCCCTGGAAAGCCAGAGAATTTCAGAATGAAGCAAAAGTTGTGTATATTCACTGCCCATTTCATCGCAGAGTACTGAAAATAACCTGTTATTTAAAGGTCGAGCCTTAATAAAATTAACTGGCTTTACAAGGTTTGAAAGAAAGTTGGAAATATTTCTTCTCCAGTTGTTCGGGATGACAAAGTTCTACAAAACAGAAAATCATCATGAATGTTGTTATCACGCGCATATCTTACGTAGCATATTAACTGCGCATCATTTGTAACATCAGTAGTTTCGTCCATTTGTCCATAATAAGGGCTCTTCTTAACTCTTTCGATTAACTAAGATTTACGTCGCAGCCAAACCATTAATTCTGCCACGTACACTGTCATTTGAAAGAGGAATCAAATAAATATCTTTTAGTAACTTGTTGACCAACATAGTTTTAACCACATCTTTTATAGCTGGAAGTAGTAAATTTTCCTCGATAGAATGAAGTTTCCCTGTTTTCGCTATGCGCAAACTTAAGAGATAGGATGCTTCCAGTGCTTTGCTATTAATGGAACCCATGGCTGAAACTATATCTTTGCCATGATTTAATGTCCCTAAGCCTCGCTTAAAAAATTCAATAATTTTTACTTACTTATTCAATTTTAATTTGTTTTGTTTGGATAATTAAAATATATAGATTTATTTGGTTAATTTAAGTCTGTCTGCGGACCACCGGTTGAAAAACACCAATTTAAATTATTTGTTATCATTTTAATGCTCACTTTTGTGGAAGTTCAACTTTAAATAAAGGTAAACATAATCATATTATGCGTATGGAGTTGAAACTAATTTGCGATAAATATGGCAACATCATCAACTCAAACACGACACGAATAACAACAAGAATAAATGAAAGAAAACACTGATATCCGACTTGGGACATTGTTACGTATTTCCTTTCTGATTGTGACGAGTGAACAACATTCATTTGTCGAGAATTTTAACTTTTGCTTTCTCTATTATAAGCAAAAAAAAAATAATGGAATAAGTTTAAATATAAAATTCGCCGAAAATATGACAGAAATTTACAGAAAATGAAAAATAACGACGAAATATAATTACAAGCGTAGAATAGGATATCCAAACAGTTCGTTTTGTGTACTCCCAACTTACAAACTGAATCAAGTGTAACAAATGAGATTGTATGCTCATTATGTCGACTCTTTGCGTCCCAGTGTCAAAACAATGAAATATTGTAACAAGGCGAACACAAGACAGGATAAAAAAAAAAAAAAAAAAAAAACAGACACTACTTAAGGACTATATTTCTAGCTACACGAGATGTAAATTAGTGTAACACATGGATCTCTTTTATTAGAGTGTGTGTGTGTGTTGACTGGTTAGGTAGTTCAACCTACATACGTTTATTTTAAATTGCTTTAGAAGGAAGATTCATCAGATGAATGGTGTTGTTGGTGTTTCGAGTCTATTATTTATTTATTCAGTGATATTTTGCCGTTGTTGACTAAACTGGAAATTCGACAGAAGACGGAGTTGTTGTTTTTTTATGTTATTTACTGATTTACAAGAGAGAAAAACATCCTTTATCCGGTTTTAATTAGAAGCAGACGAGGGAAACTTAAGGAATGTATCTTCTATAAGACATTTGGAAGGTAGAAAAAGATTCATTTATTTTATTTGGTTGTTTGTAGTGAGAAAGATAAAGATGATCAATATGGAAACTCGATACGATAGCGGATCAAAGATTGACTTATTTGTGTTGGTTTATGGATCAACACGTAGTTGTAATGATGGCCATGTTTGAACTATCGAATTACTATTTTTTTACTATTATTTAAGACAAGTTTACTATTTTTTATCAAAATCATTAAATAGATATACTCAACTTTCACCAAAGTATCGTGCATATCACACTCGCAAACATTGTCGTATAATGTGGCTGATGCAAACTATGTCACTGTTGCCATTTATATGCCTCACGCACAATCACAGATAATCTGCAAATAATTGACGAAGATAATATACACAGACTTAAATGCTTCCCTTATTTATTGTTCTTATAATATAAATAATATCTCTTTAATTCATCGAATAGAGTGCCAAAGAAGTAACCTTCGAATTATTCGAATGATACTGGATGTATAATTTTACTTTACTTTGATATTTCGGTCTCGATTTATTAGCTATGGCTTGCAGTTTTGTCTGATTTATTCGAACTATTGTTTGTCTTACTGTTCGAGTCATTGTTTGTCTTAGTGTTGTTTCGCGAGTGGACTCCCCACACACACCCCCACTTGGTCTGAGAACGCACTCGTTCATTAGCATTGTCGCACGAGATGAGCTTATCACAGCGTTTGTGTTCCTACTCCTGTTTTTGAGTCGTTTTAAAGAATTTAATTTGTATCGACTTTAAAACGCGGGTGTTCTCGAGGAGTATCATTGGCTTCTTGTTAGTGTCAAAATATTTCGCAAACTTCTGACAAGCGTCCGACAGAGCGACGAGTCTCGCTGACAGTAGAATGTTAATTTCTAGTTCGAAGCCACGCAAGTAGCTAACCGTAACGTCGAGCAAAAGGTGATGACGCCGCACGGTCTTCGACACTCTGTCGTTCCCATTTGGCCGACAGGTGTGACCTGATTATTTGACAGCTCGCGTTCCTTCCCAGCTACGGGTTCTTGAAGAGAGAGACGCGCGAGCTAGCGCACGATACCGCGATTACTTTGTCTCTCTTCAGAGGGACAGTTCGAGCAACGGCGACAATGAAACACGAGAAGACCTCGGGAATTGGTGCGAAGTTTTTGTTGTTGGCACGGAAGGAAGAATAGGGTCGCTCCATCCATTTGCCTCTATCACAGGGCCCCATTTACTGCGATAGCTTCATGGCTGGAGTGTTGGCCGACGTATCGGCAGCTAATTGATTGCTTACCCATTCAAATAAACGCTGTACGAAAGCAAACTTCAGTTTGGCTACCCAGAAACCAAAAATACACAAAATACATGATCTAACGGATCTCTAGAGGGAGGGATGTCGCGTAGACCATGGCGCCATCTACCGACCGATAATTTTTATTATTATATTCTCGGTGGATGTTACCGAAGATCTTCATACTCGCCTTTTTTTTTTTTTTTCACAAAAAAAATCCCTCGTGATACTTAAGACTGTTTACTTTAAGCACGCGAATGTCCCGCCTAGTTGGATATAAATGCCAAATCGCCTGGATTTAATAGTCTGCTTTCTTTGCGGATAATGCACGGAAAAATGGGCTCACACAATAGAACGTTGACGTGATGTAAGACTTGCAATCGCAGACCAGTTAAAGAGTGAAAGTTTTGAATTCAGTTTGTGTAGCCAACCACGCGCAATCCAGCGATCCAATAACTTTCTAATTAGACCTAAACAAATGGACTAAAAGCGTGGAATTTCACAGTAACGTTAGCACATTCATTTCGAACTACGCAGCAAATGAAGAAACACATTTTAGCCATCCTATTCTTGATAACAGAAGCTAAGCATTGTGTAAATAGATGCGGCGATTCAGTTAAGAAATTAGGGAAATTCGGAATCTCCTCTGCCTTGCTTTCGTATCAATTTCTACAACGAATCTGTTAGCCATGATTTTTTTTATTATCATTTGAATTACTTTTACTGTTGTTTGAATTGTGTGAAATATCTTCAGGTTTCTAATATTCAAACAAATACTGTTCATTGTATAGTGTGAATTGATTTAACGATTGTGTCCTATCGTGTGAATTACTGGTACTGTTCTTTACGTTATTCTTTGAACTACTCGTATTATATGTCTTGTTTTAATCGTTAAACTACTGTTTGTCTTGTTTGAATTATTTACAGTTTTTTGCTTCATTGTTTGAATTATTCGTAGAGGTATTTTATTATTGTTTGAATTGTTCAAACAGTTCTTGTGCTATTGTTTGAATTATTTGTACATTTCTTTTATTATTGTTTGAGTTATTCGTAGAGTTCTTTTATTATTGTTTGAATTGTTCAAACAGTTCTAGTATTATTGTTTGAATTAATTGTACATTTCTTTTATTATTGTTTGAGTTATTCGTAGAGTTCTTTTATTATTGTTTGAATTGTTCAAACAGTTCTTTTATTATTGTTTGAATTGTTCAAACAGTTCTTGTATTATTGTTTGAATTATTTATACATTTCTTTTATTATTTGTTTGAATTATTTGTACACTTCTTTTATTATTGTTTGAGTTATTCGTAGAGTTCTTTTATTATTGTTTGAATTGTTCAAACAGTTCTTGTATTATTGTTTGAATTAATTGTACATTTCTTTTATTATTGTTTGAGTTATTCGTAGAGTTCTTTTATTATTGTTTGAATTGTTCAAACAGTTCTTGTATTATTGTTTGAATTATTTATACATTTCTTTTATTATTTGTTTGAATTATTTGTACACTTCTTTTATTATTGTTTGAGTTATTCGTAGAGTTCTTTTATTATTGTTTGAATTGTTCAAACAGTTCTAGTATTATTGTTTGAATTAATTGTACATTTCTTTTATTATTGTTTGAGTTATTCGTAGAGTTCTTTTATTATTGTTTGAATTGTTCAAACAGTTCTTGTATTATTGTTTGAATTATTTATACATTTCTTTTATTATTTGTTTGAATTATTTGTACACTTCTTTTATTATTGTTTGAGTTATTCGTAGAGTTCTTTTATTATTGTTTGAATTGTTCAAACAGTTCTAGTATTATTGTTTGAATTAATTGTACATTTCTTTTATTATTGTTTGAGTTATTCGTAGAGTTCTTTTATTATTGTTTGAATTGTTCAAACAGTTCTTGTATTATTGTTTGAATTAATTGTACATTTCTTTTATTATTGTTTGAGTTATTCGTAGAGTTCTTTTATTAATGTTTGAATTATTTATACATTTCTTTTATTATTGTTTGAATTAATTGTACATTTCTTTTATTATTTTTTAAATTATTTATATATTTCTTTTATTATTTGTTTAAATTATTTGTACATTTCTTTTATTATTGTTTGAGTTATTCGTAGAGTTTTTTTTATTATTGTTTAAATTATTCAAACAGTTCTTGTATTATTGTTTGAATTATTTATACATTTATTTTATTATTGTTTGTATTAATTGTATATTTCTTTTATTATTGTTTGAATTGTTCAAACAGTTGTCTGTCTTCTATTTATTCAAACATGTTCATATCTCTTCAAACAAGACAAACTATTGTTTGTTTTGTTTGAATTATTCCACAACAATTTGTCTTATTTCAATTATTTGTAGAATTCTTTGTCCTATTGTTTTAATTTTTCGAAGTGTTCGGTGTGCTTTTAATTATTCGCACCGTTTCTTTGATTTCTTTTATTTATTTCTTCTATTCTATTTTATACTATTTTAATTATTCGTTCTGTTTTTTTGATTTATTATTGGAACTGTTATTTGTTTTGTATGAACAATTCGTATGTTGTTTGAATTATTTGCATTCTGTGTGTCTCGTTTTCGGAATTATTTAAACAGTTCTCTTAATGTCCCAATTATTCCTCCTATTGTTTGTCATAATGTCGGATTATCATTATTAAAATCGGGGTTGATATTGTCTGATCGTAACGGTAATGATTACATCCATTGCTGACGAGATCTTCAAATTAGAAATCTCACTTAACTCACAACGAAGTTCACCTGAGACGTGATGTTTTATCTTTCTGATATCTCTTCCATTTCCTCTTTGCCCGGTTGTAATTTCACGCGTCCATAATATTGATCAAACCTTGAAAAAAAAAAAAAAGTCGTATTCAGTGTGAACAGGACAGCGAACACTTTTTTCTAATTACTTTCCCTGAAATTCTCGATATTTAGCGGTGTGGTTCGCGTTGGGAGAGCAATCATTGTGATGTGTGAATGAACCCCCATCTATTCTTATCTCTATGGCAACAAACAAACGTTGAGGTAGACAAAGTGAACTGCGCGTTATAAAAAAAAAAAGACAGCGTGCAAGATAAGGAATAGGAAGTATTGTCCGGGTGACTTCTCATTCAGATAAAACATACATGCGGCTGGTGTATACGGAGGAGGGAGGAGCCGCCTGTTAAAACGGAGGAAGAGAAGACCTTTTTTTTTTAACAAGACAAAGTTTTTTTTTTTATTCTCAGAAGATTGATTCGTAAATGTGTTTAAATCCTATTTGAACATTCATCACCATCTAAGAGCTGTTTACAGAATTCAAAACGAGATTTAATAAAACCTTGCTTGGGTGTTGGTACCTAGGATACGAAAAAGAAATCGTAAGCATTTTTTTTTAATCTGAAGGTCAGTTGGCGTTTAAAGTTGATTAGAGAGTAAATGGAGTAACAGATGGACTTAGAATGTCAGTATATGTCCAATAAGTCCATAACCAGAGCGTTGAAGTTAGTACTGGAAATTTTCATATTCTTGAAGATGTCGTCTCGTTTTATTGACATTATTTCAAACATTTAATGCCAGTAATTTTTAAACAGATTTTAATTTAAAAAAAAAAAACATAAACTCATCATATATCATGATGGCATCATCTACGGTCCAGATTATTAATTTCATATAAACTGTCTGTTCATCCACTGGGATAATAGAAGGCTATATTATACGCTACTTGGCAGTCAATTTCATTCTCTCTCTCTCTCTCTCTCTCTGTCTGTCTTTTAATGAAGTACGGGCTCTGTTTCTTGCTCGTTAATCCATGACCTCTACTGTTTCTAGAAGACGAGGTCAAAATTTGACGCTATTTTTAGGTTTTAAACTTATGTCGGTTGTATAAGACGACCCCCCCCCCCCCAATTTCTTCCTTCTTGTATTAATGCGATGTCAAACCAATGATCATCTTCAAACGTTAAACTAAACCTAAGATAAAATTTCTTTCAGGTGTTTTTGGACATTTTCACGAAAAAGGATGGATGGACAAAAATGGTGCAAAATTAAGGATAAATAATGTGTGGAACACGTGACCAGACAGTATAATGAAGAAACGCAGTTTATCAGTGTGGGATATGTTTCGTAGTTATTATTGCTGTTATTCCAGGTGGTTTAACTTCTATATTGCAACCACTAGACGTCTGCTTGAACAAACTGTTTAAAGATCACATGCGAGAAGAGTGGAATAATTGGATGTTGACTGGTGAAAAATCATTTACAAACGGTGGATCGATGCGCGCTGCATTACTTGATATGTTGTGCAATTTTGCGATCAAAGCATGGAATAAAGTAAAAGTAGAGACTGTAATAAAATCATTTAAAAAGTGTTTAATCTCTAATCTCATGGATGGTACGGAAGATGATCTGTTGTGGGACACTGATGACAATGAAAACGAAATCAGTTCACCGGATTCGAACTGGGATCCATATGACGATCATTTAAACAATGAATGTGAAGAACTATTTTCAGCAGATGATGAAGAAAATTAACATGAAAATTGAGGTTAATAATTATAATTTGTTTTTTAAGACTTGCATCTATTGTAATATTTTAAATAAATTTATGTAACAAAAAATTAATCTGATTTGTTTATAAACACTGCCTATTTTCTTATATAACGATGTATTGTAACTACCTAACTGTTCATCCAAGAAATTAAACTGCCCTTTTTATACTCGCCGTATAAGACGACCCACGATTTCGAGGGATTTTCTGTAGTATTTGAGAGTCGTCTTATATGCCGACATATACAATACTTAAAAATGTTATAGATTAATTGAGACAATATTAACTAATTCTTCTCTTTTATCGATATATGGTTCTCTTAAAAAGCATTTTACCAACGGTATTGATAACGATTTGCAGGAAGTCGTTTCATGGACACCCTTGCGTCCTCTCATCCCTATTTAACACATCTCAACAGCTAATTCTTACCTGGGGATTATTTAAAACCGAGTATTGCCCTACATGATGACCATGTGGACCGATGGATCCTGACTCTTCCGGTAACACATCGCTCCATGTCACAAAGCTCGCATTATTCAATAGTCCGAAGAATGGTCCAAGTACTCGCGTGCTTCCCTGGCCTCCTAATTCTTCTGATCCCATTGAACATTTATGGGATCCTGTGGATCGCAGTATCCGCCAGTCGGCGCCAGTGTCTCGCTCGGTTGCTAACTTCCAGGATCTGGTGCATGAGTGTGAATATCTCATTCTTATCTAGAGCCTCCGTAGCTCAATCAGTATAGACGAAGTGCTTTGATCGGAAAGACCTGTGTTCGATTCTTGTCAGTGAAGCGAGGAACTTTATCTGGTCTCTTTCCACTAAAAGTGAGTTAGCCGGTGTCATACTGAGGTAGGGTTTTTCACCCGGAAACTCGGGTTTTTCGCTCCCCAGAACAGCCAAACCGGCCGGTGAACACACATGGATTACGGTCATGAATACATCGCAGCCATATGCCGGGCCCAAGCTCGGATAAAATTGGGGGGGGGCATCATGAACTACCCAATAAAAATCTCCCCAGGAATTGTTTTTGGACAATGTTTATAAAATCATCTATGGTTAGAAACGACTGAAAGGGAAAAATCAGCTCAGATCCTTCTTGTCTTATGTTTTATTCTGTAGCCTCTCCCGGCACAATAATTTGAGTTCATAAAAATCTAGTTAATGCCAAGAAAATGAGGATTGGTTTATCTGAATAATTTGCTTCATCTGCGCTCTTGCAGGATGGAAAACTCGGAGATCTGGAAGGGACAAAAAAAAAAAACGATTCGACTTTCACACAAGACTGACTAATTCGTCTTCAGTTAGAAGCTCTTTTTTGTGTCTTCCACGTGATTCAAACTCAGATCTTTCTATCCAAAGGACATTGTGTGTGTGACCTTACATGTTTATCATTGTACATCTTGGGACAGTCTGAAGATTATACTTAGGAAAGACGTCATTCAAACATGAGGGAAACTGAGCGTCTTTGCATTCTAATACTTTGGCCATCGCTGTATCTTGAATTAATGAAGTCTCTCCTATGTACTTTGTGAACGAGATGATTTTAGACGAAACAGTACGTGGCATAAAAGGGTGGGTTTTCATGTCTGAGCTAATAAAGGGGGAGGACCGTAGTTCAAACACTACTGTTCCATCCCGCGACCTAAACTTCATAAAGGCTGCGCACAACAACCAAGAAATCTGCTGCTTTGAATTAAACAAGATCCTATTCGTCACCTCGATGAACTGCGACGGCCTTTCTGCAGTGTGTGCAGTGGAGTTCTACGGTCGTTGCAAAGGGAAATGTTAATCCGTGTGCTTTCAGCGTGAAAGTCGAAGGCGACAGAGCAACGGATTTGTCTCCATCATTAAACAGGAGGTGTAATTAAAATGCTCGTGTCGGCGGTTGGCAGGTCCATCTCTGGACGCTGTTATGGACGCCGGGCGCGAGTTGTATCAATTAATGTTTGCCCGCCATCCTTTCTCGGAAGATGTCGGAGCGTGTAGAGCAGACGTGTCTCCAGGGATGATGGACATGATCCGCAGCGGAAGGACGAATCAGTGTCTGCGATAAGATTTTGATTACTCTTGAATTTATTAACGACGTCGTGGCATCTGGCATTAAACACAGGTCGCACGTGCTACTGCCGGAGAGTGCTCTGTGTGTGTGTGTGTGTGTGTGTGTGTGTGTGTGTGTGTGTGTGTGTGTGTGTGTGTGTGTGTGTGTGTGTGTGTGTACGTAATTAGCCTGCTGTTATCACTCTGGCTAGAATGTTCTCACACAAACGTAAAGTGAATAGTGGTTTACATAGATGGCGCTACTGGTCAGTCACCCATCGGTTGATCAAGTGACGTACCTCCCCCCCCCCAGCTTCCCCAAAGTGTTTTATTTATATTTTTATTTCTCAAGCAACTTTCTTTAATGTTGGTCTTGTTGGCTTATATCTTCATTGATTCCGTCGTAAGCACATGGACAACAAACAAAAGACAAAAAAAAACAAAAAAAAACTGCGAATCCCATAATACCCGACATGCTATTTGTAGACCTTTTAGAAAGAACGCTGAGTTTCTTGGTCTCATGTGCAGGTATTAGGTTTTCTCTACTAAGCTTTCTACTGGTACTGGTTTTCCCATTGAGTCGTTTCCGACCGTAGGTGACTTTGTAGGCTTTGCTCACAAAGTATTCCTGGTGAGATTTTTACAGGGTAGTTCACCACTGCTTTCCCCGAACCCTTTAATTTTATCCGGACTCGGAACTGGCATGTGGCTGGGACGTATTCATGACTGTAATCCATGTGTGTTCACGAGACTGGTTAGCCTGATCTTGGGAGAGGAAAAACCCGAGTTTCCGAGTGAAAAAAAAAAAACCCTACCGCCGATGAGACTGGCTAACTCACCTTTAGTCGAAAAAGACCAGATAAAGGTTCCTTGCGTCACTGATAGGAATCAAACCCAGGTCTTACCGACCTAAGGGCTTCGTCTATACTGAGCGAGCTACAGAGGCTCTACTAGCTTTCCTCAATGCTAATTTGTCAATCTCATCCTTTATGAATTTGCCCAATATGACTGCAAATCATGAAATTTGAAAAGTGTTTTGCACGAACGTAACTCCCCCACCCCCCTGTGTAAAGTGAGCATGAGTAGGATAAGGACAATTGGCCAAGTAGGACAATTTACAATCACCTAGTCTAGTTCATTGCTGATAATAGGGATTTAAATCATGTAAAATTATATTTTCCGGTTCGTAAAGCTCGGAATGAAGAAGAGAAAGAGAGAGAGAAACCTGGAAAAGAATTCGAACTTAGGCCTAGAGGCACGATCTGAACAATCGCAGCAAGTAGCTGCAAGCTCTTCTCCACTAGACTTCACAATTTCGTTCCAGTTTTATGTTGCTTATTTTGCACGGAAAGTCCTTTTTCCAGTAAATACCAAATAGCGCTTTTCTCTAAACCAAAAAATGAACATCTCACTTTAATGAAAGCCATCTTTTCTCTCAAAAACATTCAAAGCACACAAGCAGCTATCAACGCCAAAGATCATCGCACGAGTATTTTTTTAGTGGGGCGTTATTTTTTCTTCTTAGAATGTTGGCAAACTTTTTTTTCTTCTCTGTTCGAAAGTTGGACAAAAGACTTTGAACTCTCTGTCTTTCACCTGTTTAACTTCAATAGACCGTAATGTTGTTGGAGCGGGTAAAAGCCAATCATAGCAGAGAGTATTGTGTCGCTAGTAAGAGCCTGCCGATTGTCTTAGAGTTAAATGGGGCACATCTCGTTTCTGTTGCGTTCGCTAGTGACCTAACAATTAGCGAGACAGCTAAATTAAAGCAGCAATCTTGCCAGCTCTTTCAGAGTTAGAACATTAAAGTAACTGTAACGCTTCACAACAAACTCATCTTCTGAATTACAAAGTACAAAACGCCTTCTTAGTAACCTGTGTTTGGACAAAATCTGTGCTGATGCCTGTTCGATGATCAGTTGTTGTGAGAGAATATTTAAAAAAATTGTTTTCTTTAATTGACAGGCAAATTAATCTACAATTAGTTATAAATAGCTTTGATCTGTTGGGTGACCCTGTTTTTTTTTTTTTAATTTATTACATGTTCGAGAGCATGTTTTATCTGATGGAGAAAGTCTTATAGAAAATGTAAACTAATAATAAACTCCATGTGAATGCTACATGCAGTCAGTGATGTCACATGACGTCATTTTTATGACGTCATGTGAAAGAGAGTAGAATCCTTAGAAATCTCTACTCGGTCTACCACAAGATCATTCCGTAGCTGATTTGGAAGCCTCCTGAAGCTTTACCATTTTGGTCGGGCATACCATCTAATAGTTGGTGGGATACCGTCTCGAAATGAAAGAATACAGGGTATTTACTTGTGGGGTGTTTCTGAAGACATCACTCAGAATATATTACTATTATTCAACATTTATACGCACGATATTAATCAGCTACCACTCAAAGGTAAGATATCCCAATACGCAGACGATACAGCAATAATATCCATCCACAATAACGCAAGCATAGCCCAAACAAATATGCAACATGACATAAATCTGATCATACACTGGTTCACGAAAAACTCCATACACCTAAACTCAGAAAAGGCAAAATGAATGATATTCAGAAATCCACTGACTCGACCAGTTGATAACAAATATATAACCATCCAACATCCACTTTCCAACATAAAAAACACACAGAACAGAAAAACCACTACAATCACTCAGTTGGAATTTACTTCGATGCAGATATGAACTGGAATAGCCACATAAAAACCATCTACACAACAAACTCCGGACAATAAGTGGCAAACTCTACAGATTAAAAGACATAGTTCCCATGCGCCTAAAAACACTAATATACAAAGCACTATGCCAAAATATACTAAGATACGCTATAACAACGTATGCTTTCTGTGCACCCTACAAATTAAATAGATTAATGTCGCTACAGTACAAAATGACAAAACTGATCTTTTGGGAACAAAGAGAAAATCACGACCTTATAAACATTGCAATGGCAGAACACAAAATACTGACAGCAAAACATTTATGTCACTATGCAGCCTTGCTGAAACATTATTTCGATGCCAACTACAGGACAGTCAGAAATACATACCTTATAACAAGACTTGAGACTACTAATTATATCACATATAAATACAATAATCACTACGGAAAGGCCACGCAAAACTTTTACATCCCAGACATGATAAACAAATTATCTTTTGAATACAGAAACCTTACAAACTACAATAGCCTGAAAAGAGCTCTAAGGACATACTTATGAACAAGAAACACGCACCCAAAATACCATACAAATTTAATGAAACACAATATATTCGTTCAGTATCGAATCAATACATCCCAAGTTATTGTGTGTGTGTGTGTGTGTGTGTGTGTGTGTGTGTGTGTGTGTGTGTGTGTGTGTGTGTGTGTGTGTGTGTGTGTGTGTGTGTGTGTGTGTGTGTGTGTGTGTGTCTTAAAATCCATTAGCTTTGCCAATGGATTTTAAGACATCTTCATCGGTAATTGTTTGTGTCCGTGATATCTTTAGCATTCTTCTATACAACCACATCTCAAAAGCTTCAATTTTCTTGATGATTGTCGCCTTCAATGTCCATGTTTGAACTCCATAGAGCAGAATAGACCAGACGTAGCATTTCAGAATTCGGCATCTGACTTCTATGTTTAGATCTTTATCGCAGAATAATGTCCTCATTTTCATGAACTTCAATCCTTCTCTTTATATCTGTTTCAGGATCCCACCTTTCATTAAGCCAGCAACCAAGATATTTATACCTTGACACTTGATCGTTAATCTTCCCATTGATGAGGTTGGATATTTGCTGATGACCATGCACTTCGTCTTGTTGATGTTTATATTTATTTCCATGTCATCTGCATATCGTAGGTTGTTAACAATCTTTATATTAATTGTGATTCCCTCTGGACATTCTTCCAATGTCTTTTTAAAGATTATTTCTATTTTAATTATTGAATTAAAAATAAAGCATACTTTTGTTACCAAAACTTTAATGTAAAGACCATATCTAGGAGATCTCCAGTGCAATTTTCATAGATTTTTTAATTGAAAAATTATGCATTAAACATGTCGCCTTCTTATAGATCATTTCCGGTTGTTCCTAGCTTTGCGTACTCAACTGCATCTTTCTCGAATACATCGGTATTTAGATAAGTGAGATTTTATTGAAGAAACAAACTTCTTAAAGGGACAAACTTATTCTCTTTAAGGCGCCCATCGGATTGGTAAAGGAAGATGCATTTTCAATAAACTAAGCGACACGATTTGAAACTTTTATAATAAAATTAATGGTTTTTTTCCAGACCCCAACACTTTAACGAGTTCTCGTTTTTGCGTTTTTTTTTTTTACCCCAAATAAAAGACTGGTCCGGCGTAAGAATTTGTTTAATTCTCTTTCACAGTTTTTGCCCTAAAGGGAGTGCGAACGAGGGGAAAACCTGAACACACCTTAACCTTCCCTGCCTGGGTCATTAATGAGTCTCTGAACATGCTCTGTTATCGCGAGAGAAAGAGAGAGACAGAGAAATTGATGTTAATGTCTTTTCCATCCATGGATTAAATGACACACAGAAAAGGAAAATCAATAGACTTTTTCGCGGTGCCGTCTTGTACTGGTTCTAATCATGCTACTCCTCCCTGGTGGCCTGGCTTTAGTCACTGGGATATCGAAGAGGCCTCCTTGTCCTCCAGCACACAGTGATGGCTTTTGTTGACCGTTGCAAGCAATGATGAATGGACTGTCATCAAAGTGCGAATAGTAAGTTACACCTCTACTTGAATGAGCACTTGCAAATAACCGGCAGCCTATAGTATTGTGTGAGTTCGTTAGAGGGCGTTACCAGTCTCTACTTGGAGACCTGTCAGAAAACAATGCCTTCTCTTAAACTGTTCATCTACTGCCCGATGGTGTCAAGTGAGTGGATGGCTCTTGGCGAGAGACAGTAGTGAACAAGTGGGTGGTGAATGTCTAACACTTTTCTTTTAAGTGACACAAAAACCCTCTTTGGTTAGAGCCACATAATGCGAGTCTTTTAACATTCTCTGTAGCTACAAACCGGTTAAGGACAACAACGTATTTCCACCATCTACTCTTCGGCTTCGTGGTTGCCATGGTGACCTTAGAAAAGAGATTTAAAGATTTTATAAAGAATCAATCTTTCCTATCTCTCTCTCTCTCTCTCTCTCTCTCTCTCTCTGTGTGAGTTTGTTTATATTCTTTAATCAGAAAGGTTAACTCTGTATTCGACATAAGTTTTCAACCGACTATGCTTTACTTTATATTAGTAAATGTATTTTATCTTCATCCAATTGGATTTAATTATAATCACTCAGATTTAATTATAATTACAGTTAGATTAGTATAATCCTTATTAATTGTATTATGGACATTTGCCACGATTTCCATGACATACAAGGAGTTTGCTCTCTTTCTGCAGCTCTCTTAATAAAACTATGAGAGAGAGAGAGGGGGGGGAACTATTACAATCCAATTTTGGTTTGTGAAAGTCACAATTCAGTGAACATGTTTCTTCTTAGCGATTTGTGGTTAATATTATATTTTCCCATATATACATATAAAAAAATAATCAGCTAACGCCTTCTATTCCTTATAGGGATTAGGCGAGGACGTTTTAGCCCTAACTTTTGGAGACTGAGTGGGCAGGTCAATCTTTACCTTAGCTAATCAGAGATAGATGGCTCATGACTATCAGTAATTTTAAGTGGCAATCGGTGAAGAGACGGAAGACAAGGATCGCCATCTCGTGTTTCCTAATCCAAACACAGTATGCTATTGTTTGAAATAGTCTGGATTATATAGTCGATTTTCTTGAATTTGTGGAACGAAAAACCGAAATTTACACCAGAAAAAAATCCAATTGTCCTTGCCCGACATCAACTAACTCGTGAACCGGTCGAAGTAAGGCTTAGAAAAAGTTACTCTATCTGCGACTAGAATTGAACTTAGGTTTTCCTTTGGGTGTCCTAGCGCTATGGTACAACGCCAGTTCCATTGACAACAATAGACGAAATTACTGCGTATATAGGAACTTGTGTAACTCAATGGAAGTGGGGTTGTATCCACAGCGTCTACCAGGACAGTGTAGTCAGCGAATGTTTCTACTATATTGTCAATAAATGAAGTGATAACGGAGAATGCAATACGCGAGCTGTTTGTAGTACAGTGATAAGATCCTGTTTAATTGGAATTGTTGGATTAACGCTTTAGATTACGAAACAAATACACTACGATCTAACGCAGTGTCAGAATTATCACTTTCGGTCAGTTACGGCTAGACTAGCCGATATTTGTTTGCACTTGTCACTGCACGTAACAAGTGAATCCGACACTGCTCGTTGAGCAGTGTCGCTACAGATAAATCGTATGCATGCGCGCGTTGGGAGATACGAAACTTTTATTATTGGTGAGTGTTCGTGGGGAGGGTGAAATATTTTTATTGAAAAATTTTGTCAAGGTAAAAATAGAAGAATGGATTTTATTTTTAAATAATAATTTTAATAAAGCCGATTTTTTAATAAGTAAATTTACTTATTAATAAATTGGTTACTGATTAGCAAGGAATGAATTCTTTTTTATTTTGTATATACAGCGCCCCCATTTAAAATTTTCACCAGCTGCCATGTAATAAACCTTACATTCACAATGCATTTTATTTTGTTTAAAGTTTCAATCTTGCGTATGGAAATATTAAGAGTAGGGCAAAACATGAAATTAAAAGCATTGTACTACCAGAAGTAGGAATTCTATGTTTACTTTTGTAAACAATATGATGGATCGCTTTCCTCGACCTTCAACAACACACTCTGAATTCTTCTTCTCTCAAGTATCATCTCCATCCAGGAGGTTGGCATTATGAATCTCTACCTATGACTCAGCTCGCAGTTAGTAAGTATCCTATGTCTGTAGATGTGTGTGATCACGGGGTCGGTTTGTCTGTTTCGAGGAATGAAAAATTCGAGTTTCCGGGAGAGAAAAAAAACTCCACATCCCGTCTAACTCACTATTTGATTGTAAACACCTAAAAATGATTCCTGATGTCATAGACAGTGCCATACTTATTATTATTTTATTTTATTTTATTTTATTTTTTTGAAATCGCTTGGCAACCGGTTTTCACCATCGCAGATGTTGAGTGCATTCCTGCGGCATGCTAGACAAGAGGCAATATTTCTAATTCGAAGTAGTGTTTTTTTTGTACGTACTCGTGCGTGTGTACTACGGTCGATTTTTCTGAGTTGCTCTATTGTCTCTATTCATCTCTGGCGATGACTCGTGGATCTCCAGAACAAAGACACCTACAAAAGATTCCTTCAGAACTCAAAACAGTCTTTCTTCTGCACACTGAGCGTCATTTTTTGTTCTTTTCATCTTTTAACTGCAGCTATCAAAAGTCCCTCTTCCACTAGCCAAAAAAAAAAAGTAATCTTTTAAAAGGAGATGCAATGTTTAGTTTCCGTATCTTCCCCTCCGTATCCTGATGGATCGATCGTAGTATTTTGTGCGATTCTTGATTGTTTTTGAAGCGACACATATCTATTTTTCATCCGTGGTCAGTTTTTAATTAAGTGAACAGCGACACATTAGATACTTTTTAATACTCATTAGCCCTAATTAGCCTGCACATAATAATTAGAATTTTTAAGCATCGAATGTCTTAGTAGCGGTTTTAACTTTCATGCTCTTCTTACCAAAAGATAGCCGAAGCTTACGACTCTCTCTGTGCAAGGCAAAGCAAATGGAGCTCTGTGAAACAGGTGATTCGTGGTATCAATTATCTGTTTACGCAATTATAAATAATAGATTGTTGCTCTAGGTATTTTGAATTTGTCTCGCTGTTCTAAAAAAAAAACCATGTACGATTGCCATGGTGATAACGCAGCAGTGAATCGAACTTGACCACAAAATGACATCATAAGTATGACGTCATAGTTCCGATAGAATACATTGGATTGCTTTCAGTTGAGTAATGTTTTGACGTTAGTCTTAATACAACCCAGATGTAACTTATTAACTTGGCTTACTGCATCCAACCTAATTTTAATCGGCGTCTGTTACCTTCAATCTCTTCGTTACCAATGTGCCCTTCCATGAAGACCTACGCTCACTCATGAAAGGAATTAATATGTTAATAATGCTGCTCCATTGGATCCGTTACACTTCGACAATGTCTTCAGAATCAAAACAATTGTTAGTATGATCTTATTTTGTTTAAGAGTTTAATGAAGAACATAAGGCTAATATGTCCTTAAAGTTTTTTTAAGGATAATCCCCATAAGAAGATAAGTTTTAGGGAGGCTTATCTCATTTTTTTTCCTTTTAGGCTTTTTCCTGAAGATAACCTAATATATTATCATTATAACGTAACACATCTTCTCTGTTTAATCCTGCAGCTATCTAACGAAGCTACTACCATCAACACAACGCTATCCACCACTCGCTACCACCAATAGAATTTCTTGCCAGTCTAGGGATGAAAAACCAGTTTTCAAGAGAATAAATCCTGCTCTATCCTTACGAGATCGGCTAACTCAGCTTTAATTGAAAAAAAAAAGATTCATTTCACAAATTTTTATTATATATATATATATTATATATATATATATATATATATATACGGAATTTGCTAATCAGTCATGATGTGTATAAATAGAGTTACCCCAATAACTCGAAATTCAGTAATTCATTGATTACTATTGCTTAAAAAGCTTAAGCAAATCCACACGATGTTGTTACGTTAACGACAGAGGAAGTCATAAACCCATCTGTCCAAAAAGAAACCGAACTTTTCGTAAATAGAAGAAACTAGTGGTGCCACCTGTCGTATATCAACTGTTTATGACATTTGTTTCATTAGAAGCCGAGTTATAGTGCCAAGAGTGACTGTGTGTTTTGACGAACGGTCGGAAAATGAGTTTCAAACAGAGAGCTGCGATTGACTTTTGTGTTAAACTCAGTAAAGGTTTTACCGAAACGCATCAAATGCTTCATAAAGCATACGGTGATGAATGCGTATCCCGTACCCAAGTTTACGAGTCGTTTAAACGATTTCAAAGTGGTCGTGAGACGCTTGAGGACGACGAAAAGCAGGGCCGTCCAAAAACTAGACTGAGCGAAGTTAACATCCAAAAAGTGCGTGATTTCATCAAAGAAAACCCGAAATCGTCCGTGAGATTGATTGAAGATGAATTGCGGATTTTAAAATTCAAATGTGGACAACATTTTGACCGAGAGTTTGGGCCTTCGTAAATTGAATTCGCGATTTGTTCCTCACAAGTTGACCGAAGACCAAAAAATGTATCGAATTGAACACTACAAGGACCTCATTAAAACCGTTCGTAAGGACTCAAACTTCCTTGAAACGATCGTTACTGGTGAAGAAACGTCATTTTTTGAGTATGAGCCCGAAACAAAGTGCCAGAGTGCTGAGGGGAGACCACCAGGAGAGGGGCATCCGAAAAAAAGTCGCTTGGAGAAGTCAAAAGTAAAGACAATGCTGATTTGTTTCTACGATTCCAAGGGCATTATCCACATAGAATTCGTTCCACCTGGCCAAACAGTCAACGATGAGTTTTATCTCGAAGTGTTGAAGCGACTAATAGCGAGAATTCGTCGCGTACGGCATGAACATTGTGACGACCAACGGTTAGTCAAAACACACCGTCACTGTTGGCACTATAACTCGGCTTCTAATAAACCAAATGTCATAAAAAGTTGACACGAGACTAATGAAGGTTGCCGCTTTCGACAACAAAAAGATACAAGTGGCGCCACCTAGTTTCTTCTATTTTCGACAAGTTCGGTTTCTTTTTGGACAGAGGGTGTATGCCGAGTTTAGTCGTCCCAGTTTTTACTGATCAAAGCGAAGTCTTGATCATAGAAAGGTAAGTCATTCGCCTCAAACGAAAACAAGCACTGTTTGTCCTTCCTGAAAATCTGAATTTTCGTCCCCCCCCCAGAATTAGGCAAGACAGCCATATTAGAGTACAAAACATAAATAAAAAATATTTCCAACATTTGATTTTTATTTGAAATATTTCGGTATTGATTATGTTTCAGAATATGCAAATGAATGATATACAGTTAATGTTTTCATAATTTCTCAATAGGTGGCAACACTGTATTGGCTGTTATGGAAATCTAAAGAGGAAATTAGTCTTATCTATACTAAAGAAACATTTGTATGATTATTGTCGTCGACAGGCAAACGGAGGTTTGTTAGCAAAAGTGTTCTCCATCTCCAGTGCATCGTTCAGCATCAGAAATAGGAACAAGGAAAACCCCCTACCAGGGACGTTTTTAGGGAGGCTTATCTTTTTTTTTTTTCTTTTGGACTTTTCCCTAAAGATAACCTAATCTATTATTATTCTAACGTAACACATCTTCTCTGTTTAATCCTCCAGCTATCCAACGAAGCTACTATCAACACAACGCCATCTACCACCCGCTACCATCAACAGTATTTTTTGTCAGTCATGAGATGAAAAAACGCAATTTTTTTTCATCCCTAGCCAGGAAGACCTCGAATGACATAATAGCTAGTGTCATGATAAGAAAAAATACGGTAAACACATTAGGGAAATTCTCTTTTTAATGGTGCATTCTAAGATTTTCGTAACTTCAAATATATAAAAAAAAAAAGATCAAAGAACATTCACTTCGTAAAAACATTCTTCGTAAAAAGAAATTAGCCTTAATTTTAATGCGATTGTAAAATGGCATTAAAAATAAAATTGCACTTGTTTACTTCCTTGCTTCTGTTCTATATGGTTTTCAGATGTCTTTATTTTTCGTTACTCCTTCATTTGAGTTCAGAATTGTTTCTAATGTAATCCCAGGAAGCTTAAAAATCCACTTTTCCCTTTTTTAATGCAGAAAATGTGCCTTAATTTTTAATGCAATTGTAGAATATTACCCTTTTTTTCCCCACTTTTTTCCTTGCTTCCATTTTATACACTTTTAGGTGTTTTACGATCTTTTTTTCCTCGCTCTTTTTCTTCCTTATATTCGTTGGTTTGAGTGGCTATTTTTTTCTTCATCTTATCATTGATTGTCTTTAAAACGAAGAGGTGCAAGTCGGGTGGTAATTAAACCAAGTTTCCATCACCTCTAAGGCTTGTTAAACACACACACATCTTGACCAAGTACCTTCTTGTCATCCCCCCCTACTTCATCTTGGTTTTCACTTTACTCTTCACAAGACATCGTCCAAATATAAAGCACTAGTATAAAAACAAGGGGACAAAACCCTCCCCCCCACATAACAACACCCACTTCACAAACAACTTTCGCGCTGCTGAAGTCCAATGGCTTGTTGTGTGCTTTTTTTAGGCATCTGTCAACCAGCTGGTCCTTAGCTCTCGTCTGTATATTTTTGCTTAGCGGCACGCCCACAGGCTGGCGGGGACCGCTGTGAAATGATCTCATCGAAAAGTGATTATGCTGCTCATCAGGGGGAAGGATCGCTTGCACGTGTTGTTGTGTTATCGGCTCATACTTCGCCTGTTGGTTGGCCGGATATCTTAAACACATTAAATCCCCTTTGGAGACGGGACGAAAAAGGATGGACTTTTAATAGCGCCATCTATGAACGGATAGAATGAGTACAGAAAGTTAAATAGACGCACGAGTTCGATTTTTCGCGTGTTCTGTCCATAAAGTTGCATACGAATAATGTTTGGACTATTTTTGGGTGTTCATCTTCTTCAGCTTAACGAGAAATGGAAGAAATTTCAAGAATCCGGTAGTTAAGTCTCAAACTTCGATATTTTGGACAAAAGTGCACAGAAGTCTGAATAAAAAGCGAGTCAAAATCAAAATATTTTGAGCCGATAATTCAAAAGACTTTCAATCAAAGAAATAAAGATACAATTTTTTTTTTTGAAAAAATGAACTAAAGTTTTTGAAGAAAAGCGCGATTTTTTTATGACTAACTAACTTTTTTGAGCAAATAACAGACTTTTTTTGAGTAAAACACAAAATTTTCAAACAAAATAACTGAAAGTGTAGAACAAAAAAAAATCAAAAATTTTTGAACAAAAAACATTTTTGAAGAAATAAAAAAGGTTTGGGGCCAAATAATTACAATTTTTTTTAGAAAAATAAGTAAAACTTTGAACAAAATAACTAAAAAATGTTGGGTGTAGAATTTTTTTGAGCAAAATAAACTTTGGTAAAAGTAAACTACAACTTTTGAACAAAAGCATGAATTTTTTTAGAACAAAGCAACTAACTTTTTTGAGCAAGCAACACAATATTTTGAGTAAAACAAAATTTTTGAGCAAAACAAACAAATTTTTTAACAAAATAACCGAAAATTTAGAACCAAAAAAATCAAAAATTTTTGAGCAAAATTACATTTTTGAGCCAAAAAAATTCAATTTCTTGAACACATAAAAACAATTTTGAAGAAATAACAAAGGTTTTGAACCAAATAATTAATTTTTTTTAGCAAAATAAGTTAAATTTTGAACAAAATAACTAAAAATGTTGAGTGAAAGAATGTAGAATTTTTTTGAGCAAAATTTTGGAAAAAATGAACTAAAATTTTTGAAAGCATGAATTTTTTGGACGAAAGCAATTAACTTTTTTGAGAAAAACAAACACACTTTTTTGTAACATAATAACTGAAAATTTAGAACCAAAAAAATCAAACATTTTTGAGCAAAATTAAATTTTTGAGCCAAAAAATTAAAATTTTTGAACACATAAAAACATTTTTGAAGAAATAACAAAGGTTTTGAACCAAGTAATTAATTTTTTTTTATCAAAATAAGTTAAATTTTCAACAAAATAATTAAAAAAGTTTGAGTGAAAAAAATCGAATTTTGTTTTTGAGAAAAATAAACTTTGAAACAAAATAACTGAAAAAAACTGCTTCAAACATTTGCAACCCAAACCATCAAAACTTTAAAACATAAATATTCTCTCAAAACTGCTCACCAAAATCCAGAAACCGCATTTGATTTAAAAAAGAACTGCCTAACTCCAACGTGGCTTTTACTTGATAGGAGAAAGACGCAGGTGCCAGTTCGTCTATCAGACGTATCTTTGCCTCGCCACTTGGCGGACTGTGATTTGCAGTGAGTCATTAGTAGTTTGGCTGTTTTATGCGTCCCTCTTGTCTGTTTTAATTACTTCGCTCCCACGGCTCATAAAAGGCCATTTCAAAAAGTGTCCTTTCTATTCACTCGGAGAATTTGCTGATCGTTTAAGGTAATCTTTGTATTTTTTTTTCTCATTTTAATTCTTTCTGTCTTTCTCCTTTCCACTGCTTCATTAACCGATCCCAAAGGTGTCGTTTGGCTCATTCCACGATCTTGTTCAACAATTCACTGCTTTCAACGCTCTCTGTTTTATCGCCTTTCTGCGAAGGTACCATCATTGGCTCGTATCTGGAAGATGCAGTTTACATAAATCCTGCTTGTTATTGTTGAACCTCAGAATAGGTTTGTGACAAACTTTTTTTTTGTCCACAGACTTATTTTGTCGCTTTTATGTTGGAAGCAAACGCACAATGACTAACCTCCTAACCATTTAACAAATAAAAACTAACTTGAAACAATCGAGTATTTAATTGTTTTCCAAGTCTAGTGAACAAAGTCTATCAAAGTCTATCTTTCAAAAGCCTATTTTATTTGCTGTCTACAGCAATAAGTTAACGATACGCTGTGCTATTTGATTGGGAAACTGTTTATCGGAATTAAATTTAAATCCCAATTTAAAATTTAAAAGTAGGAAATACTTTCAAAAAATATTCATACGAATTTTGTTTAAAATATTGTTTAAAACTAAGTAAGTTGACTACGAAAATTGGCAATTTTTTTCTACTTATGATAAAATAGTATTTTTTTTTCTTCTTTAAGCAAGTTATCGTATTCATCCTCAGCTCAGATTATTATTGTTCGGCTTACCAAGTACTTCTATTTATTTCCCTTATAAATGTGCTTGCAATCTCCCCTTGTACCGAATAAGGGAAGTATTTAATTCACAAAACTCAGGATTTTCATTCCACAGAAAAAAGTCAAACCCGCCAAAGAACACACAATTCATAGAGATGACACGCGACTCTTGGCCTTAAGGATTTGAAGCACTTTAGACCTCATCTCCCATAAACAGAGCCGTAGTCTCATACTGGGCAGCTAAAAAAAAAAAAAAAAATCCACCTCTCTCGGAATTAATATTGTAAAATATAAGCCAAGGTAACCATCTTGGTATTGGATGAACCAGATATCAATTCTTTATTCTGAGATAAATGTTGCTTAGTGGGATATTCAAGGTCACATAACTTTCTTGTGTATTACGCGTCTATACCTTTGATTTTTTATTTTTAACTTTTCGTGTGTGGGATTTGTAATTTATTTACAAATAAATTATAACTTGCATGCGATTAATATACGGTAAGGTGGTCACTGATCATCATCATCATACGTATCAAGGATTTAGGCCTAGTATGGCCTGTTCCGGCTGGGTGGTCACTGATCACTACTATAAAAATGCGACATTAATTCATCAGAAAATGAAAGAATTACTTTTTTAATCACACGTTTACAAAAAATCATTAAGAATTAGTAAAGATGATAATTTAAAATTTAAACATCACTAATAATAATCGATGGTTTACCACAAAGAATAAGAAAAATGCATAAACAGTTACTTAAAATTAAAACACACCCTTTTGTTTCTTTTATATGAAAGATACAAAAGAATTAATCGGATAACCAGTAATGTTTAAAATTACCAAGTAACTTGCTCTGTTATTATCCCTTGTTCTGATAGGTAGCAAAACTGGAATTTATCTAACTGGTAGGAATGCTAAGATTTATCCTCCAACCCTTCTAAATGTATTATTTTGATTTTTATTGCTTTACTTGCAGTACGTTTTTTGATTAGTCCAAGTATAATAATACCGAATAAATATAAATATACAAAGAAACAGGTAGGTCGTAGAAATGATTTATGTCTGCCAGCGATATCAACTTTAATCATTGTAGATTAATGATGTTAACTATTTGCAAATGTAATCTGACATAAAATTCATTTGTGTTAATTGTAATTCAGAATTTCCCAAATATTTACTCATCCACGTATGTGCGATGAAGGATCATTTATATCGAACACGTGCTCAATTTATTATCTTTGTTATCCTTATTGTAATTCCCTCCATAAGCATATAGATTCTTCTTTAGTTTACGAGAAAACATGAAGTTTATTATAATAATGAATGAATGGTGTTCACTGAAACATATATTCGATTAGATTAACTTGTAATTCTGCTAATTGCAGATTGGAAAATGGAAAATAGAAGTATTATGACACGTGAATAATAATAAGATATTAAACCAACTATGGAAAATCAATAGTGGAGATGAATCTGACAGGACGAATACCAAAGAGGAAGAAACGAACGAGAGAGAAAAACGAAAAAAAAAATATAAAAACAGATTTTGGAGGCAAAGAAAAATGAAGTCTACCAAAAAATCGAAATGGTTAAAAAAAAACAAAAAAACAAGGTGACACAAAAATAAAACGTTGAGGCAATCTAGAGATAAATGAATATTAATGACAGGGCTGTCAGTGGAGAACGATTTTTATTAATCAGGTAAATGGAAATGTAAAAGGATCCTTCATATTTAACACCCCAACACTAATGACATCTACTGTTCATAATGGTTAAAGACGTAAAATGGCGAGGGCCTAATTATCGTGTAATGATTATGGGGGAACTTTTGCCTAGCAGAAAGAAACAGAGAAGCACTCATTATTTGGAATGCTGATAATGGGAAGCCATTACAAAGAAAGTAAAGGATTTTTTTTTTTCCACCATTCATCTCAGAAGCAATTTCTTAGCAGTCGATTTGATGACAGTGACGTATTAGTTTAGGAATTACAGTAGAGGACGGATAGGTAGATCCACACACACACACACACGAACTTTCCGGTAATTTTCGTCCAGTTGCCCTATTTCGCAGCCCAAGGTTGGCGTCAGCATAGCGTGAAAGCATTCTTAACATTCTGAAATTAGACGATGTCTTATGTCCGGTAGGTTTAATATAAATCTCCAGGACGTCTATTGCGTGTGCTACTCCGGAACTAATAATATCCCAAAAGCTGTTAGTAAAATCGACGTTTCACTTTGATGAGAGAAAAAGTCTGAGTTATCAGCTGGAGAAGGTATCGAGTTTTCTTAGCATGGCGTCAAAAACAGTCCTGCGTTTATTATTATTATTATTTTATTCACATAATTGATACACAGTCAAAACAAGATTTAAACAAAAATTTGACTGGTGATACAGAGCCATTCAGATTCCACCCAAGAATCTAAGAATAGTCCGTCAGGTAGCGGCTAAAATATGGACTGTTCCAAGTAATGCTGTTTTTTGTAGGTCATATGGGGTCACTTCATGGATGTTTAATTGCTGTAAATAGTTGGATAGCTTCGTTGAAATTGCACCAAGTACACCGATAACTATTGGGATAACTTTGGTGTGTTTAAGCCACAGTCGGCCAACTTCGATTGCCAGATCTCAATATTTAGTAATTTTTTCCAGTTCTTTGTTGTTAACGTTGTTATCACTGGCTACTGCGATATCAATAATCCAAACCTGTCGATGTTCGATAATTGTGATGTCAGGTCTATTGTGTTCCACATGCCGATCAGTTTGTATTCTAAAGTCCCAGAGAATGTTTGCTTTCGTTTTCCATTGCAGTCTCTATTTTATGCTGCCACCAGTTATCAGAAGTAGGAAAGCCATATTTCTTGCATACATGCCAATGAACTATTTTAACCACTTGATCATAACGGTATTTATAGTCAGTTTCAGCTATTTTGCTGCAAGCACTGATTAGATGTTCTACAGTCTCATCTTTCTGATCGCATAATCTGCATTTGCTGTTATCATTATTGATGTTGAAAAATTTTGCTTTGATTGCATTAGTTTGTAATGCCTGCTCTTGAGCTGCTAGAATAAATTATTATTATTATTATTATTATTATTATTATTATTATTATTATTATTATTATTATTATTATTATTATTATTATTATTCGTTCGTATGCCTACACAGCGCCCTCCAGTATTATTATTATTATTAAAAAAAATTATTACAAGATCTTAGAACTGGTGAATTCGTTTAACTACCTAGGATGTATGATCACTTATGAAAATGAAAAAGATATAAACATAAAAATTGCAAAATATTTAAAAATAACAGTTTGTATGCTTACACAGCGCCCTCCAATGTTATTGGAGGGCGCTGTGTAGGCATACGAACAGTTGCATGGTCGTATCGCTCGTCCCATTTTTATAATTTTAATGTGATTCTGATTCCTGGTTTAAATTAAAAAGTGTCATAAAGAAACTCTACTTGTCACGCTGAAGACAGTGACATATAATTCATCGAAATCGGCCAAGTGGAATCCAAAATCTGTGTGTGCTAAAAAAATTGAAGCGTACACCGCGGTTGCTAACGAGTACAGAACAAAGGACGTCGCCATCTTTGCAGCTGTCCAGAGGAAGAAAGGAGAGTCATGAAGTGCAACAAGTGTCAGAAGGAATTGCCGTCCGATGGATGTTATATAACCTGCAGGAAATGCCATAGGAATCTTCACTTTACATGTTCCGGACTTTCTGAAACAACCTGGCAACGCAAATCCAATGGCAAACGAGAAGAATGGAAGGGCCTAAACTGTAGAGAGAACAAAGAAACGGCACCACCCACGACGCAACTGATTACGCCGGAGGCAGAATCGGACGATGAACTGAACAGACAACAAAACACCGGCGAGTCTTATAATTTGAGTTCCGTTAATTTATTACTAGAAAAAGGTTTAGAAAATATAAAAGCCAGCTTGGTAGATCTTGTCCAAGAACTATTTGATAAACAGAATAAAGAAATAACAAAAAAAATTAGCGAATATGAAGAGTTTGTTAAATTTAATAATTCAAAAGTCGAAGAAGTCTTACAAACGGTAAAAGACATTAAAACCAGCATTAACGCATTAACTGAGAGGCAGCACAAATTGATAAAAGACACATCGGAACTCCGTCAAGAATTTAATTCCCTGAAACAACAATACGAAGTTTTAAACCAACAACAACATAAAGAAGACCTTGTCATAAACGGTCTTCTAGAAACCGAATCCACAGAAAATCTCAGAGACGTAGTTTTAAAGTTAGGCCATGCAATTGACATCCCCTTACAGAATAATGATATTCAGACCATAAATCGGTTTCCCAGGAAGAACAGAAAACAAGGTTCGCCACGACCGGCACCAGTCATAGTTCGTCTGAGAAGCAAGGCTACAAGAGACAATCTCATAAAAGCCAGCAGACTGAAAAAACCAGTAGTTAAGGATTTAAATGCATCGCAAGACAATACGCCAATCTTTCTATCTGAGTATTTAACACCTTTCAATCAGAATCTTTTGTACCAAGCAAGAAAGGAAAAAAAAAACAGAAAAAAAGTATCAATTTTTATGGATCAAAGAAGGCAAAATATTCTTGAGAAAGTCACAGACTTCAAAGTATATACAAATAAAAAGCTCGGAAGATATAGACAGGTTGCCAGAGTGAAACAAAAGACTCTAATTTAGTTCAATAAGAAGATCTCAACACAACAAAAATGAATGTGAACCATCAGATAGATGTAATTACACCAGAATACATCAGTAACTGTACTTTCGAATCTCTTGATACATGGAAACAAAACACAGTACAAGCGAGAGGTCTCTCAATCTTGCATATTAACATCAGAAGCATCCGAAAACATTGGTTATTATTACAGGCTTATCTGAGGAATTACACTGATATTATTGATATATTAATTCTTACAGAAGTATCCATGACTAATGACGAAGCGACTGCTTTCCAAATTCCAGGCTTCCAACAACATAGATCATGCCGCCAAACAAGAAGAGGGGGTGGAATACTAATATTTATAAAATAAAAATTAATAGCAAAAGAAATGGCCTATCAGTTTGAGCATGCTGAAACCCTCTGCCTCGAAATCATTAATACCACGAATACACAGCATTCCATAATACTAAATGCTATTTACAGGCCGCCAAACTTAAACATGATAAAATTCTTAGGAACTCGATTGCTGGCTTTCACGCCAAGAAATATGCTCAACCGAACACCTAATGATAATTGGCGACATAAACATAAATATTGCAAATGAAAACCAGAAACACACTGTACAATACCTAGACACACTATCCATGTACAATCTAATACCAACAATAACATCATGTACTAGAGAAGAAATATTCGGAAATATTATCACTGCCTCCTGTCTTGACCATATAAACGTCCGAGCATCACCAAATAGTTGAACTGCATCAGTCATAAAGTGCAAAGTAGCAGACCATTACTTCACCGCTCTAAACCTGCACACCAAGACAATACCCATGCAATGTCCCACAGAAGAAAAATGACAGAAAACAATAATAGACGAAGAAATAGTCAACCACGAAATAAGAAAAGCAGACTGGGAACACCTGGCATCAGATTCAGCAGATATCTTATACAACAACATTAAACTCACACTGCAGGAAATATATAAGAAAGCTACAAAGAAAGTCCGAATTCGATCAAAAACTACACAAAATCCTTGGATAACACAAAACTTAATCCTAGAAATACACAGAAAGGACGCTTTATGGAAAGAATTAAAGCGATATTCAAATAACACAACTTTAAAAACTGCATATAAGATAACAAGGAATCGCCTTACAACACAAATCAGAAATGCAAAAAGAAGCTACTACAGAGACAAACTAACCTCCGCACAAAACAACATGAAACAAACCTGGCATCTGATTAATGAGATGCTAGATTCTGTTCCCAACACCACTGCCTCCGAAACCATAAAACACAGCTTCATGAAAGACGCAAAACCCATCCAACAACCAGCAAATGACTTTAACCAATACTTTGCAGACTCCATCCAAGAACTGCACAGAAATATTCCCCCAATCACAAAACGAGACCCTCCACTTGGACCGCGATCAAAACAGAACCATAAAAGAAGCAGAACTTCTCTCAGCAATACATCAAATCAAACCAAACAAAGGCCCAGGAATAGATGGTATAACACCTAAAGATATAAAGCAACATGCAACTAGTTTAAGTCCTATCCTACTAAAACTAATAAATAAAATATTTAAAACAGGACAGATACCAAGTATGCTAAAGACCGCCATAATCACACCCATATACAAACAAGGAAAAAGAAATTTAATCAGCAATTACAGACCCATAGCAACATTACCAATTATCAATCAAATTATGGAGCGGATCATACTGAAGAAACTCACAGCATACACTGAGATCTTTAATATTATCCCCAAAACACAATATGGTTTTCAGAAAAATAAGGGAACAACATCTCTCTTGGAAGACTTTACAGACGTAATTAATACCGCCTTAGACAAAAACAAAATAGCC